>NC_070606.1:101215533-101580533 GCF_027172205.1 Podarcis raffonei | reverse complement strand
TTTCCTTCAGAATGGATAGGTTTGATCTTCTTGCAGTCCATGGGACTCTCCAGAGTCTCCTCCAGCACCAGAATTCAAAAGCATCAATTCTTTGACGATCAGCCTTCTTTATGGTCCAGCTCTCACTTCCATACATCACTACTGGGAAAACCAGAGCTTGAACTATACGGACCTTTGTTGGCAAGGTGATGTCTCTGCTTTTTAAGATGCTGTCTAGGTTTGCCATCGCCTTTCTCCCAAGAAGCAGGCGTCTTTTAATTTCGTGGCTGCTGTCACCATCTGCAGTGATCATGGAGCCCAAGAAAGTAAAATCTCTCACTGCCTCCATTTCTTCCCCTTCTATTTGCCAGGAGGTGATGGGACCAGTGGCCATGATCGTCGTTTTTTTGATGTTGAGCTTCAGACCATACTTTGCATTATGTGATGATTCATTGGAAATCTTTAAAAAGAACTTGGATGGTCACCTGTCAGGGCTGCTCTAGTTGCGATTCCTGTGTTGCAGGGGGTGGGCTGGATGACCTTTGAGTGTCTCTTCTGGCCCTACAGTTCTGGGATTCTATGACTCTTTCTCCCCCTCCAGCCATGACCATCCGGCTGCCCCTGCCCTGCCTTCGTCTCCTGGCCCTTGTGCAGCAGGCAGAGGCCCAACAGCCCTCCACTGACTCCTGGGCGCTGGTCCAGCTGCCGGGCTGAATCTCTCCTCCTTGGCCGGCTTCCCTCTGGCCTTGAGGGCCGGGCGGAGATGGGCATGGAGCCAGGCAGGCTGCGGCTGCCACGGCCGGCTGCTGTCACTCTCCCAGCTCCGGATCCCGCCCAGATCTTAATCACTGTGGGAACGACGGACTGAGCGCCCGGCTCAGCACCGGCCCGGCTAGCAGACGATGTTTATTTTCATAAGGATTTATCGCAGCGCTCCATCAAGGCCTGCCAAGAAAGGCTGCTGGAGGAGCGTGGCCCGTGGCCTGGGGGGGCAGAGAGCAAGAGGAAGAGCAAACCCTGCTGGGTCCCAGGGAGGGAGAAGGGGAGTCAAGGCCTGACCCCCAAAAGGAGGTGGAGCGACCCCCCCATGAAGAAAGGTTGGGACATTTTAGTTTCGTGAAAGAGGCGAGGGAAAAGGGAATCTTCCAACACTCAACTCCAATGGATGTCCACAGGGTCTAGTGTTAGGAGAGAGGGATAAAGACTTCTCCCTTTTATAAATAATGCTTTTTGTTGTTTTTCAATTATACAACATAAAACAGTACAAAATCCAAATATTGAGATGACTCTAAATCTCCTGACATCCCCCATCCCTTCCAGGGGTCCTTTTAATTCTATTTTCAGCCGCATATCAGTGCTTCTCCAATTTTTCATCTTCCTAAGTTATCTATACCTTCCATTACCTTACAAGTGTGTTTAAAATCCTGCTAATGTTTTGACCTATTTACGATGATTTTGCATATACATTATAAACATTTCCTATTCTTTTTTTTAAAAAAAATGCCTTCTTGATTCCTGAGCTTCCAAGTTAATTTTGCCATTTCGGCATAGTCCCATCAACTTGATTTGCCGTTCTTCTCTGGTTGGGGCTGTCTCTTCCTTCCAAAAACTTCTCCCTTTCACAGGAACACCAGAAGAGCACCTGCAGGATCAGGCCCATGGCCCATCTAATCCAGCAGATGGTTCCCAAGCGGCCAGCCAGATGTCCCAAGGGGAAACCAGCAAGCAGGATTTGAACTCAAGAGGGAGTCTCCCCTCCCATGGCTTCAGGCAGCTGGTCCCCAGGAGCACTGCTGCCTTCCTTGCTAGGCTAGGACCCACTGATATCCCTCTCTTTCTCCTCCATGAATTTGTCCCATCCTCTTCCAAAGCCCTCCAAACTGGTGGCCATCCCTGACAATTTAACCCGGCACTGCCTGAGAAAGTCTTGAATCTTCCAACAATCAGCTTCCTTCAATGTTCCCCCAGTTTCAGTGTTATGCAAGCGGGAGAAAAATGTTCCTTCGTCCACTTTCCCCACGCCAGGCAGACTCCTCTCACATCGCCTCATCTTTGCCTTTCCTCTAAACTTGTTGTTGTTGTTTAGTTGTTTAGTCGTGTCTGACTCTTCGTGACCCCATGGTCCAAAGCACGCCAGGCCCTCCTGTCTTCCACTGCCTCCCGCAGTTTGGTCAGACTCATGTTTGTAGCTTTAGAACACTATCCCACCATCTCGTCCTCCATCGTCCCCTTCTCCTTGTGCCCTCCATCTTTCCCAGCATCAGGGTCTTTTCCAGGGAGTCTTCTCTTCTCATGAGGTGGCCAAAGTCTTGGAGCCTCAGCTTCAGGATCTGTCCTTCCAGTGAGCACTCAGGGCTGATTTCCTTAAGAATGGAGAGGTTGGATCTTCTTGCAGTCCATGGGACTCTCAAGAGTCTCCTCCAGCACCAGAATTCAAAAGCATCCATTCTTCGTCGATCGGCCTTCTTTATGGTACATCATTACTGGGAAAACCAGAGCTTGAACTATACGGACCTTTGTTGGTTCCTCTAAACTAGTAAGTCCCAAATGCTGCCCTCTTTCTTCCTAGGGGTCGGTCCATCCCCTTTTCTCAGTCCTCACCTGCTCAAGGGCCTCCTCCCCTCTCCAGCTTTCCCTGGCAAAGCCCAGAGGGCCAGAAAGTTTCAGGAACAATGGAGGCCATTCTTGAAAGGAGACCTTCTTCCACGCCTTCTCTTCTTACCTGGGACAATTTCTGCCCAGGCCCTTTTGTCCCAGGCTGACTGAAAAAGAAGGTAGCGCTATTGTTGCTGTTTTTAAAAAGGGCAAAGCCAGGACAATACAAAGCTCAGGCCAGGTGTGCAAACTGCTCCCAGGCTGCCAGTTTGCAAAGGAGGGACCAGTTTTGTATTTATTCCCATTATTCCTGGTGAGAAACATTTGAAAACCTCCAGAAATGACTGTATCATGATAGAAGTGCAAAGTATGGGTGAAACTGAGTAGTGTCTGTGCAGGAGAATGAATTTCTACTCCTGCAATGGGACTTTTCTTTCCACTCCCCAACAGCCTTCCATGCTCCTGCCCACCTACCAGTTCGAAAGCACGTCAAAGTGCAAGTAGATAAATAGGTACCGCTCCAGCGGGAAAGTAAACGGCGTTTCCGTGCGCTGCTCTGGTTCGCCAGAAGCGGCTTAGTCATGCTGGCCACATGACCTGGAAACTGTACGCCGGCTCCCTCAGCCAATAAAGCGAGATGAGCGCCGCAACCCCAGAGTCGTCCACAACTGGACCTAATGGTCAGGGGTCTCTTTACCTTATGACTGTATATAAAGTATATAAAGAGCAGCATGTAGCTCTCTCATGACCTTGGTGGATGGGTCACTCTTATTGATATAATGTAATTTAGTGTAAAAGGAATTTTTGTTTCTGTTATTTGTTATTAAACCAAGCAAAAGTCACTTTTGCGTTTCTTGAATGTGTGGTCTCCCAGCATGCCTTCTGCGAAATAACCAACATGTACACCATGTTAAGCTTTTTGGAGAAAAAGGTGTTATACAAGTGTGTGGGTGTGTAAAAGCAGCAAAGCCAAGTCCAGGAGCAGAGTCCCTCCCCCCACCCCACAGTGCAATCCAAGCAGTTTGGGTCCCCAAACCCAGTTCTGAAGTGGGGTGTGGGTTGGGAGGCGGCAATTTAATGTCCTCAGTGACATTGTGGAAAACATGCATCATGCACAAGAAGCCCAGGGACTCCCCAGAATAGTTCTTTGCACTTTCTCCCCAAATATGCAGCTCTGCCCCCCCCCACCCCCATCCCTCCTTCCAGGAAATATTTCTTGGGCAAAGGAAGCAAGCGCCTCTCGCTCTCTCCCTTATCGATCCAGCCGAGTGCGTTCCTGCCCCGAAATCTGGAAGCACATTAAAGAGCACAACCATTTGCCGAAGCAATGGCAGCTGTCAGCCTTCCAGTGCGCTGCTTGAGCCGCAGAGAACATTCTTCTGCCTTTGGCGTGTCAGAATTTATGGGGCCCTTGGCAAGGCATCAGAAGCACGTTCAGCCACTTACAGTAAAATCAAAGGGGGACGGAACAATGAATATGAAGTCAGGTTAAAGCACCTCATTACAGGAACAAATTGTTCATCTGACATCCAAATAATGGAATTTATGCCCAGGCAGGTTGGAGCCAAACCACCTCGCGGCGCGTCTCTCTTGTCTACTCGGGAGCAGGGCCAGAGAAGATGACGGGATTGTGGCCGTTCCCAGTTTGGATGTGATGGCGTCTCTGGGGGAGAAAAAGGGTGCTAAGGCAAACAGGGAAACAAACAGGAAGCTTTCCCTCTGGATTCCATGGGACTTACTTCTGAGTAAAGGCCTGAGGATTAGAGTAGAGCTGCCTCTCTTTTGGGTTTTTGTGACCCCTGTGGCTGCTTATAGGGGCTCCTGGCAAATTTTGAGCCTTGGAGGAAGGATCTGGTCCTTCGAAGCAGCCTCGGGTTTCCCCCCAGTCCTACCCCCCCCAGAGTCATCCGCCTGCCTGAGAAGGTCACTCCCAAGCCTTGCATTCCTTTGAGAACATAAGAACTTGAGAAGAGATCTCTGGATCTCGTCCAGTCTCCTGTTCTCACTGTGGTCAACCATGATGGGAAACTCCCAAGCGGAATCCCAGAGGGCTCCCTCCCCGCCTGTGTCTTCTGGAGACTGACATTCACAAGCACCTGCTGCTTCCAGACCCAGGATCACCTTGGCCGCCTCCAGCTGGTGAACATCTTCTTCAACTGTGGTGCCCAGAATTGGACACAGTAGTCCAGGTGTGGCCTGACCAAGGCAGAATAGAGCGGGACTCTGACTTCCCCCGACCTGGGCACTCGACTTCTGCAGATGCAGCCTAGAATAGTGTTTGCTTTATTTGCTGCTGAATCACACTCTGGGCTCATGTCCAGCTTGGGGTCATCTCGTCCGACCCCCTGCAATGCAAGAATCCAACGGAAGCATCCATGGCAGACGGCCGTCCAACCTCTGCTTGGAAACCTCCAACGAAGGAGAGCCCACCACTTTCGGAGGGAGTCTGTGCCACTCTCGAACAGCTCAAACTTGCTGGCCTGGCATCCTTTCCCTTGATGCTTCTGGGAAAGAGAGAGACCCCCCCTTGCCCCCTCTCTCCCTCCCCTCCAGACTGTACTCTTCCTGACTGACCCCTGCCAGCTTCCTCCCGATGAGCCGCTGCCCCTGGAATGCCTCTTTCATTAGGTGTTTCGGGGAGGGAAGGCGGTTGATGCCAAGAGGGCCCCACACTGAGGACTTTATTAGCTTTTTAATTTTCTGTCTGGGTGCCCTCACTGCATCAAGCTTTCCGCAGCTGTTGGGATTTATTAACAAAGTCTCCCCCATTGTGTCCAGCGGGGACCCCTCCTGCTTTTCTTAATAAAACATTTTTTTAAAATGAGCCTCTTCTTCAAAAGGATGATAGGGAGCCATTAAGATAAAGATACTTTGTCTGCCTCTCTAATGAGAAAGGCCCAGGGATCCTATCCTGCCTGGGGGCAGAGGGGGCCTGGGCAACCAGAAGAAGGACTTACTGTCTCCTGTCTTTATATAAGAACCTAAGTGCTTGCTGGCTCAGAGGAAAATGGGGGTCACCTTCTCCAACGTCCTGCTCTGACTGGGGCCAAGAAGATGCTCTCGTCTCTGGAGGGCAGAGGGCTCAGGGCTCTTGTTCTTGAATCTCGCTTGCGGGTTTCCCATTATGCCATCTGGTTGGCACCTGTGAGAACAGGATGCTGGACTAGAAGGGCCATTGGTGTTGGTGCTGACCTTGAAAGCCCTAAACAGCCTTGGCCCAATATACCTGAAGGAGCTTCTCCACCCCCATTGTTCTGCCCAGACACTGAGGTCCAGCTCCGAGGGCCTTCTGGCAGTTCCCTCCCTGAGAGAAGTGAGGTTACAGGGAACCAGGCAGAGGGCCTTCTTGGTGGTGGCGCCTGCCCTGTGGAACGCCCTCCCATCAGATGTCAAGGAAATAAACATCTACCTGACATTCAGAAGACATCTGAAGGCAGCCCTGTTCAGGGAAGTTTTTAATGTGTGACATTTTGATGTATTTTTAATCTTTGTTGGAAGCCGCCCAGAATGGCTGGGGAAACCCAGCCAGACGGGCGGGGTACAAATAATAAATTATTATTATTATTATTATTATTAGCCTCACCCAGCAAACTTTTCTTAGGTTCTTATGGCTCTGGCAAACCCACAGAGAGGATTCAAGCACAAGAACACTCTCCCCTCCTGCAGTTTCAGAGCATCGCCATCCTCTTTTAAAGGCATCCAAGTCGAAGGCCACAACTTCCTCCTGTGGGAGCAAGGGCCATAGTTTAACTGCATGAAGAATAGCTTCATTTTCCCAGTCACTGGAGCCGGATGGACCAAAATGACCAAGGGTCTGCAAGCCAAGACTTATGAGTAGAGGTATGTTTAGAGTGGAAAAGAGGAGACCAGGGGGAGATAGGACAGCCAAGCTATCTGAAGGACTGTCCCATGGAAGAGGAAACAAGCTTGTTCTCTCCTGTTCCAGAGGGTAGGATCCAAACCAATGGTTTCAAGTTACAAGACAGGAGACTCCAACCAAACACCAGAAAGAACCTTCTGACAGAAAAAGCTCTTTGAGAGGGGAACAGACTCCTTTGTGAGGTTGTGGACTCTCCTTCCCTAGAAGTTTCTAAGTAGAGGTTGGAGGGTCATCTGCCAAGGATGCTTTAGTTGAGATTGCAGGGGGTTGGACTGGATGACCTTTGGAGGTCCCTTCCAACTCTTATGAGTCTACGAGGGCCCTCCCTCCTGCTCTCAAGTGGCTGGATCCGCCTGGCAAACGGGAGCCAGCTGGACGACTTCTCTGCACTGGCCCCGGTGGCGGCGGCTGCTCAGCGAGAGCCGTTCCAGTGAGCTCTCCTGCCCGTCAAGAAAACGCTTTCCCATCTGTAGGAAGCAGGATGTGCAGCCCTGAGGAGCCAGATCTTGTTTCGGAGATCAAACAGGCTGCCTTTGCACAGGGCGTGGGGCTGATGTCAGCGTCTGGCGTGCTGGACCGAATCTCCCTGGTTACGCAGCTGGACCGGAATCGGGCAGGTCTGCCTCTGAACTCATTAAGTTTTTACAGCCTGCTCTTTGGCGCAGTGGCCCCTTCCCCTCCGCCGAGGAGCAGGAGGCCTGGCCAGCCTGCAGAAGCGCCTTCTCCCCTTGCAGCAGGTCCACCCGGCTTCCCTTCGTCCCTCTTTTGCCGCTGCTTCCTCCTCTTGGGGTGCCTCCGCATGGGCAGTGGTTTTGTGGGCAGCAAATCCAGGTCGCGCAATGGAAGCTGAGAGGGAGGACCAAAGGGGAAGGTGGATGGGGGCTGGGTGATTTCCGGGGGGTGGGCAAACTGCTGCTCCCACCTCCACTCCAGGGCAGCTGCCAATAATTCAAAGCCTGGCACTGGGTGCCACAGACACCCCCTGTGATTCCACCAGCGGCCTCCTTCTCTGCAGAGGAGGCTGACCTCTTGCTGAAACACGAGGAGGTTCTTTGCTTTGGTCCTATCCGGTCTGTTTGCTCTCTTTGGAAGGCTTCTCTGCTGGGCTTCCGTTTCTGGGCCCATTTGCGTGAAACGTAAAACAAAACCCCCACTTGCAGTGGCACCCCCAAACCCGGGAGCAGCAAGCAACAGACACACAATTACACCTCGAACAATATCAGCAACGATGGGGGGAGGGGGAATCCTCAAGGAGTCCCCGCTGTCCCTTTTGTGGTAAATGCTACGATTGTCTCCCGTTTGGAATTGATTTTCTTTTCTTTGGTTCTTAATTGCTGGAGGATTCCGTTCTGCGGACTCCTCTGACAGCAGGATTTAAGGCCTGAGCGAGGCAAACAGCCTCCCACACCCCGTGCCAGAATTTCCAAGCCCTCCCTCCTGAGTTTACAGCCTGCACCACAAAGCCAGAAAGCCATCCATCATTTCTCTGCCAGCATAGCCTGGAGTTCGCCTCTTAATCCACATCAGAATATCAGAGAGGGGGCTGCGCGGCCGCTTCTCCTTAGCCCCCTTCCAAATAAACAAGGCTTGAAAGGCCCAGCGCAGCTCAAAGGCAACCTTTAAATGATACCATCAGGGACTTCTGGCTAATATCTCTTTGGGATGCAGGGGGCAGCATGGCTTGCAAGCCAGATGGGCTTCTTTTGCTCAGGAGGAAATGCCACTCCTGTCCTCAGATCCTCGCCTCCCTAAAAAGCCTGTCCCAGTTCTTGCAGGAAAGCTTGCAGGCCAGGGGTACCATGGAACTTGGAACCTCCTTGGGTACCGAAGGATGTCACCTTCGAGATTTGTGCAGCTTGCCTGGCACTGCACTGTTGCTTTTTTGTAACGTTTTAAAAACTATGTCTTAGGGACGTGGGTGGCGCAGTGGTCTAAACCACAGAGCCTAGGGCTTGCCGATCAGAAGGTCGGCGGTTCAGATCCCCGCGACGGGGTGAGCTTCCATTGCTCGGTCCCTGCTCCTGCCAACCTAGCAGTTTGAAAGCATGCCAAAGTGCAAGTAGATAAATAGGTACCGCTCTGGCGGGAAGGTAAACGGCGTTTCCGTGCGCTGCTCTGGTTCGCCAGAAGCAGCTTAGTCCTGCTGGCCACATGACCCAGAAGCTGTACGCCGGCTCCCTTGGCCAATAAAGCGAGATGAGCGCCACAGCCCCAGAGTTGGTCACGACTGGACCTAATGGTCAGGGGTCCCTTTACCTTTTTAACAACTATGTCTAGTTGTTTTTATAGCATGTTTGTAAATTGCCTAGAGGTAGTTAATCACCACCACCACCACGGCTGCTTCCAGGCTGGATTGGTGCCATGTGTATTGTCTGGGGCTTCTCTCGAGTCAGGCTTGATCCAGAATGCTGCAGTGGGATCGCTGGCGGGAGGGAGGCCTTGTCAGCATACAGCACCTGTGCTCAGAGGTCTGCACTGCCTGCTGATTTGCTACTGGGCCAGGTTTCAAGGTGTTCCTGTGAGTATACAAAGCCCTAGACAACTTGGGGCCGGTTTACCTTTGAGAACACGTTGCCCCACATGTGCCCACTCAACCGCTTCGCCTGGCAAAATTGGCACGGCTACAGGAGCCTCAGAACACCCATTCTGCCCTTGTAGGAACTTGATTGTTTAGCATAGCAGCGCCTCCACTTTGGAACTCCCCGCCTGTTGACACCAAGCAGGTGCCTTCACTGTGGCCTTTTCGGCACCTGCCCAAACCATTCTTGTTGGCAAGCCTGTCCATATGCTTAGAAACTTGAGGTAATTGTGTTCTTGATGATGATTTTTTTAAAAAAGATATTTATTAAAATTTCCCATTGTAATACATTAAAAAATCAAAAAACAAAAAACAAAAAAGTTTAAAAACACATAGAATTCACAATCCTTATTTTCAATAACATATTTCCCTGACTTCCCCACACCTCCCCCTCTTGTATTCCAATTCAAATTGTTGGTTCAACAAGTTCTTATCCCTAATTTTTAACCTTTTTATATTTAGTTCATTTAAAAAAACCAATTTTGCCTTATAAACATCAATAGTGATACATCAGTGCTTATTCTTAAAACCTTTTTCTAAAGTCGGCCTAAATTCCCTTCCACGATTTCCTCAATTCTCAGACAGATAACAAAAGTAAAAACAAAACAGATTATAATTATACACCCTTTGGATTCCTAAACTCCACCCCCCCTTTCCCGGTTTCAATCCCCAACAAACGTCCATCAATCAATCTACTATCAGCCTGGAGATCTCACGTCCGAGGCTCTTAATTCTCTCTCAGTTCCTCTCTGCCGGTTTTTTTTGATAGTCCTTGGTATTAAGCACCAAATCTTGGAGAAGCACTAGTCCAATAGGGTCCATGTTTCTTCCAGCCAGACCTCCATACTTAAAAGTGGAGCCTGAATCTTGTTTCTTACTCCTTTCAAGTCCAAATGTCCCCAAAGCTCCAACTTCCACCTTAATCAAATTTGTAATCCTTGGGTCTTCCGATCTCCACATAAGGAGATCTCTCCATTCTTCAGTCTCCAATTCAGACTAAATTTTCACCATCAAGTTCTTATTTTCCTTTGTAACCATCATGTCAGGCCTCTGGCCCTTCTTTATTTTCTGTAACATTACATCTCCTCCTTCCTTTTCCTCAGGAACAACATATATCTCTTTCTTCACACTCTCAGAACTCTCAAGTTTCTCTTCTTGGCCAGCTGCATGGGCTTCCTGAGTCAATTGCTTATCAAATTCAATGGATTTGTTTACTATTAAGTCCAGAGTTGCAACATTTATAGCCAAAACATCAATTTGGCCTTGTAACTTTCCCAAGAGAAGAAACACTCTGTCCAATTCAGCCTGAATTTCCCCTCCTTCAGCCATTCTTGTAATGTCCCAAAATCCCCTCTAGAGGGATATTGGTTACTTAGTATTCCTTCCAGTTCAAATCTGAAAGTCAAATTAGTTTGTATCAGTTCTTCCTTATTTTCAACAAAGTATAGTCAAATTATAACAAATATAGCCAGCAGAAGCAGCAGAAACAAAGTTCTCTTTTTCCGTCTTGACAGCTAATTTGACAGCTGTCAAACTCTTCAATGTCTTTTCAACAGGCTCTCTCGCGGATCACTCCCGGGTCCAGGGGGGGTGGCACTTCAGCTCCCAAAATTAGCTCTTATCCTCCAGTAAAATTTCTTCTAGTGCCAAATCGTGAAATTAATGTCTTTTACCCAATAATAAAAGAAAGAATTCTTTCGACCTTAGTTAGCAGGTCCTTGCTTTAGATTGTTTACAAGACGGGGAGACGGACTTCCTGTTTACGCCTTCCCCGATCGTGCCTAATTCACAAAAGAAAAATTTCCTTAGAAATCCAATTTCCGTAGTACTCACGGGTTGTTATTTTAAAGTCCAAATCACAAGAAGAAGTCAGCGCTCTCCGGCCATGGCAGCGCGGCTTCACTCCGCAGGAGAAGCAGTCGACTCTCAGCACCACGCCGCTCACCCCGTCCCCCGTTCCAAAGCCTTTAAAAAGGCTCCTTCGCAGGTCGGGGGGGCGCAAATGGTGCCCGCCGAGTCACCAGGTTCACAGGCTTCACTGCCTGTGATTTTTAAGGGTCCCCGCGTCGCCACAGCGGTAAGACCGTAATCCTGTGGAGCCGATTCCCTCCGGAGCTCGGAGGGAATCTGCCATTAGCCGATGGCGCTAACCCGGAAGTCTGTGTTCTTGATGATGGTCATAGAATCACAGACTTAGGGAGCTGGAAAATACCCTGGGAATCATCTAGTCCAGGGGTCAGCAAACATTTTCAGCAGGGGGCCGGTCCACTGTCCTTCAGACCTTGGGGGGGGGGGGTGGACTATATTTTGAAAAGAAAACAAGAACGAATTCCTATGCCCCACAAATAACCCAGAGATGCATTTTAAATAAAAGGACACATTCTACTCATGTAAAAACACGCTGATTCCTGGACCATCCATCGGCTGGATTTAGAAGGCGATTGGGCTGGATCCGGCCCCCGGGCCTTAGGTTGCCTACCCATGCAGTGTAGGGATCACAACTTGCACACCGCTGGCAGAAAGCCATTCAACCTCTGCCTAAAAACCTCCCGTGAAGGAGAGTCCACCACCTTCTAAGGAGTCCATTCCACTGTCAAGCAGCTCTGAACAGTCAGAAAGCTTAGCTGGAATCTCCTTCCCTGCCGCTTGAACCCATTGGCTTGGCTCCTGTGCTCTGGTCTCAGCTAAGAAAGAAAGACCCCACAGAGCTGAAGAGATCTTGGGAGCCTCCTCTGTCTAGACCTGGAGATAACCTCCCAGACCTTTGGGGCTTGCATGCTTGGCTACAGAGGAAGTGGTCTGTCCTCCCGCCAGCAGGGATAGACACCCCCCACCCCACCCGTCACATTTTCCAGGCCAAAGCCATGATAAATATCAAAGAGTTGCGATGCAACGGCCTGCTTGTTTGTTGCCGAAGAAAAGCCGTTTTGTGTCGGAAACAATGTGGGGATTATTCAAGGCCATTTTGTCGTGCCAAATGTGGCCAACCTCCCTTCTGCCAT
The DNA here is from genome assembly GCF_027172205.1 of Podarcis raffonei. NCBI lineage: Eukaryota > Metazoa > Chordata > Lepidosauria > Squamata > Lacertidae > Podarcis > Podarcis raffonei. The sequence goes on along the minus strand of NC_070606.1, from coordinate 101,568,499 downwards.
CGCCCTCTCCTGGCACCCGAAGAGTCAGGAATCCTCCTGCGCCCAGCCCCAGCTCTGCCAGGTAGGTGTGGGTCGCGGAGGGTTATAGCAGGAGACACTGGAAGCCCCCTCCCCAATTTAGATGGTGCTCCCTTCCCAGCTTGAGGCCTGGTGCATCTCCTCATATCTGGAGATGGAGCCCAGAAGCCTATTAATCATTTGCATTTATTGGTTGTCTTGTCTTTCTACCAAAGCTGTTCCGTGCCTTTCCTATCAGATCTCTGCAAGTGGGGCTATCAGATAAGTTGCTCTGGGGGTGGGGTGGTACCAGGGCTTCAGTAGGCTGGTGAGATATGTTGCCATGGGAACTAAATAGTTAGACAATTGCTTCTGAGTAGAGGACCCTTCTGAGAGCATCGGAAGAGCCCAGCTCCGGATCAGGCCCAAAGGGAGCCCATCTCAAGAATCGCCCACACTTCCACTTGCCTTGTGCCTAGAAAGTGTGGGCCTGGTGGTGTATTAATTTTCATCTTGGGAAAATTATGGAGGGAAGGTTTAAAATTTGCAGCATGCTGTATCTTGAAAGAAAACTATATGAAAATGATGTCCCATGGGCCTTAAGTTGCTGACCCTCCAGCCAGGAGGACAGGAAGTTTCAACTGGCTGGACCAAACATTCCCTCGCATGTCTTCTCTAGCACTGCAAGGAATGTTGTACTTGACTGCCTCTCATGGATCACATCCCACACAGGTGGCAGCAGCTGGACCCTCCTTTGATGGGGGTGTGTGTGGCATGGAGCCATCCCTGGTAACGTGTTCCTCATTGTAGCAATGAGATTGTGAGTGACCATTATCTTAATGCCAACGTCTCCATGGGGATAATGGCAGAAGAGGCACCCAAGAGGGCAGGAGAGGTGGGCAGTTCTGCACTCGCTCCTGAACCCCACATGTTGCGCTTGACCAGCCCCTTCCCCTCCGAAGGGGAGCTTTTCCGCAAAGGCCGGTCTGAGGTCTCCGGTGAGTTTTTCTGAAAGGGCATTTTCTGAGAGCGGCTGCAGCGAGATTCGCACACGCCACGACAGGCCAGGAATGCAAAAGCTGAGCCGTGCGCACATCTGGGCAGGCCCAGAAAATGTGCCTCCCAGATGTGCTCTAACAGCAAGCAAACTTCACGGTGCGTTAACTGCTCCCAGGGACTTCAAGGCCTCTCGGAGGGCTCTAATCAAATCCGGATGGCTTCCCAATGGTTTCCTCTGCTCTACAGTCGGAGATAGGAGGATGTTCAGAGGGAGGGAGCTTTTCTCTGGGGCCCCAAAGCAAGCAGGCTTCCATGGCAGGTCAATGGAAGGCGCTCTCTGCTCCCAGGTCCAGGTGCCAGAGAGAGCTGAGGGGGCTTTGCTTCCAACACCCCAGGTCTCTGCACCATCTAGTTCCTCAAAACTGCTTCCAGAAAAGATCTCTTTGCATGCCAGAGTGGTGCATGCTCTAGTTATCTCCCGCTTGGACTACTGCAATGTGCTCTCCGTGGGGCTACCTTGGAAGGTGACAACTGTGATAGGAATTTTATGGTCTTAGATATATGGTAATGTTCATAACTGCACATACATAGATCAACACAGGAAGACCAACCTGGAACCATTTTGATTCCTAAACTGACCAAATCCTTTCTCTGCAAGGTTAAACTGGAAAAGCCTCCCCATTGTCTCTTTCCTCACAAATCCTGTCTCAAGGATATGTCTGTTTGAATAAGGTGTGAGCCTGTGACCTGGCCCAGGAAATAAGTATTTTACCACTACAAAAGAATGGCCAGGCTCCTCAGGCAATCCAATCAAGTAACCTGCTAGACAGGAGATAAACAACAACAGGAGAAAAACAATATTAAAATTTCTGTGATGTAGGTGGGATGTATCTGAGGGGTGGTCTTAGGTTACACCCCTTCTGTGATGTATGTGTAATGTTTCTGGGGGTGGTCTTGATCTAGAGGATGGGAATTTCAAAAGTCTTTATAAGCCCTTGCACAGCATTTTTGTGGGTCCTCCTCCTTTCCTGCGAGTGAGGGGAGCACCCTGTTGCAACAGATCAATAAAGATCAAGCTTACTAGCTGCTTTGCTTCTCAATATTCTCTGCTTGGCCTCTGTTATTTTCTCCTACCAATAGGGAACCTATGTAAGGACTCTATATGGGCTCTTGGATACCCCATAAGGGAAAGGGGCATATTTTTTATTTTACAACAGATGACGACCACGCACGAAGGGACTTTTGGTTACCTGGATTCTGGGAGCGAGGAAGGACTGGTGGTCCAGCGTGCACCAGGCAGTTTGCCAGGAGGAATAACCAGTCCTCCATCGATCCCAGGCTCTGGAAATAACTGGAGGTTCAGCGGGGTTAACCAGAGGAAGCAACGCTTGATCAGGCCGGCCTTAAACAACCAGTCAAGAGATCCCAGGATCACCAGGACAGCGCTTGCGAAGTGAGTATGAGTAGGAAAAATGGGTAGTGGGTGGGATTCTGCAAACCACAGCAAACCTATACTTCTCAAATCCTTACTTCTTTCCTCACTTTAACTCTTTAAAAAATTGCCTTCTCCTCCTTTCTGTCCTCTCGACCTCAACACCAGCCCTAGCCCTTCGGAGTATGCCCAGGCACAACTAATCCAGAATGCAGCTGCCAGACTGGGGACTGGGAGTGGCTGCTGGGACCCTGTAAGACCCGTCTTGAAAGTCCTACATTGGCTCCCAGTACCTCTCCAAGCACAGTTCAAAGTGTTAGTACTGACCTTGAAAGCCCTAGATGGCTTTGAGGTGGAGCATCTCCACCCAACAGAGAACCAGGCAGAGGGCCTTCTCGGTGGTGGCGCCTGCCCTGTGGAACGCCTTCTCATCAGACGTCAAAGAGATAAAGAACTACACAACTTTTAGAAGACATCTGAAGGCAGCCCTGCATTGGGTAGTTTTTAACTGTTGATGTTTTGCTGTTTTTATATGTGCTGGAAGCTGCCCAGTGCGGCTGGGGCAACCCAGCCAGATAGGCAGGGTACAAATAATAAAATTATTGATCTTATTATCTCTGCTGCCCAGATCACTTGTGGGGGACTTAGCCATGAAAGTGACCCACAGCCTCAGCCTTAAGAACCCAGGAAACTCCCAAAGACACACCCTGGGTCCAGAGAGCTCAGTATTTCTGGAGAAGCAGAGAGCTGGCTGGGCAGTGGCTCCAAAGCCAGAGCACAGACGGCGCCTCCCAGGGGCTCAGGCAGTTTTGGCACCCCAAATACATTTTTGAGGGGTTTGGGCCCCCCTCAATTTCCAGAAGACATTCAGCTCCACCCCCTGGCTATTTGTGACATTACATGCATGACATCAGGACGTCCTATGACATCACACCACCTCCCCCCCCCAATCTTCTGGAGACGCTGGCTATTTTAAAAAGTCAGCAATTCTTCTAAATCCCAGTTGCTGTTGAGAATTCCGTTGCTTAACTAACTATAGTCACAATTTAATTCCTTGCAGCCCAAGCTGGTCTGCGGCCTGTTTTGCTGTCCTCCTTAGAGCCGTCTCAGGGGAAGATGCCCAGCCTCTTTGCGCCTCAACAGCCTCCCCCTCCCCGCCCTGTTTGGAAGAAGAGGGGCCAGGGAAGTCCCAGGAATAAAGCTATTTACTCCCCCCCCCCCAGCCTCACAGATGCCTTCCTTAAATACCCCCTGCTTTGCAAATGCCATAAAGCCATTTAGAGGCAAATGGGTCCCCTCCCGCCTCCCTTTGCCCGGGCTCATTAGCTAAGAGGAGAAAACCCCTTTTCATCACAGGGATAACAATGCCCTTTTCTTCCCCAGCCTCAGCTAGGCTTCATTTGGGCTAATACACATTTACAGCTGTGTTGGGCGATAGAAGGTCTCCTGTAGTTTTATACAGGCCATTTTATTTAACCTGCTATAAAATCATTAACAAGTTGTTCCCTGTTAACTGTCCCAAGCATTTATCTTGTCCTTGGGGGTGAAGGGGTTGCGAGGGAGGGTTTTATTTTGGGGGGGAGCAGATGGTGCTGAAAAGGAGAGGGGAGGACTGTTGGGGCTTCAAGGGGGTGGCGAGCTCCAGGACTCCCTTCCTTTCAGGAATTCATAGAGAGTTGCAGGGTTGGAAGGGACCACCAAAGGTCATCCAGCCCACCCCCTGGCTATGCAGGAATCTCATCCCTGACGTGTGGCCTGTGATTCTACAAGCACAGCCTTCTCTGGTCTTCTTAAACACCTGCTTATAAGTGATCATCATGCAATACAATAGGCCCACAACTTCTACGGTCGTTAGGTTCTGGGGGTTGTTCCTAAAGCCAAAATCACATATTGTCAAAACACACCTGGTTCAGGGATGGGTGGGAATGTCCAGGTCATTTCCCCAAGAACCCAGCCCCCTTTGCACCCCCTTTAATTTTTAAAATATTCTTTTGCCACATTTTTAAAGCTGGATGCACACAAGTTAAAGGCTCACAAGTTTCAGGTTTACTGTAAATAAAGAAACATATAATTGAGACTTGAGATTGGATGAGAAGCTGCAATTAGTGTTCTGCTCAAAAGTGGGGCACCCCTGCCTTTAGCGCCACCCCCCACTCCTCCTTGGCCAGGGGGCTGAGCCCAGCCACCCCTGGCAGTTCTGCTTCCTCTCTCCTCCGCCCTTCGCCAGACGTATCTCCCAGGTGCCCTGAGAGAGATGGTGTGCTGGAGAAAGGGATCAGCGCTTGTAATCTCTGGGCGAATCCCCCCATTATCCACTGCACTAATTAACTGCAGGGCTCAGCCGAGGGGGGAGCATTGTGAGGAATGCCACCCCCAGGAGAAGCAAACACCCGCACAGATTCCGGGGGGCAGAGAATGCTGGCAAACAGCCCCGGCCCCATTCTCCTCCCAGGCTTAGCAATATTGGAGCCGATTCTTCCCCCCACATTAATCTGAAAGATCAATGCAGACAAAAGGGGCCTGGGCTCAGGATCTGTTTGCCCAGGGCACAGCTGTGTCAATCTGCAGGGAGAAAGGAGAGCCTCTCGGTCAACAGGCCGCCCGGCTCAGGTAGCCCCAGCAGCAGCAGCAGCGGGGTGAAGAGGGGCCAGGAAGCCAAAGGCCACCCCCGGCCAGAGCCTGCTGCCGCTTCATCCCTTGAAGCAGTGGACAAAGAGACAAGCAGAGTAATGCTAGCGATCATCAAAAGAGACGGCACCTCCGCTGAAGAACTCCGACTTGTGGGCATGCCGTGAAGCTGAGGGTTGGAATACTCAGGACAGGTCAGAGGAAGCCCTTCTTCCCTCACCACACAGTTAAACTGTGGAACTCCCTGCTACAGGAGACAGGGATGGCTGCCAACCTTGTTGTTGTTTAGTCATTTAGTCATTTCCGACCATAATTCAAAAGCATCCATTCTTTGGCGATCAGCCTTTTTTATGGTCCAGCTCTCACTTCCATACATCACTACTGGGAAAACCATCACTTTAACTATACGGATCTTTGTTGGCAAGGTGATGTCTCTGCTTTTTAAGATGCTGTCTAGGTTTGTCATTGCTTTTCTCCCAAGAAGCAGGCGTCTTATAATTTCGTGGCTGCTGTCACCATCTGCAGTGATCATGGAACAGTTCCCCCAGATCATTCTAGTGGCCTTTCACAACTCTGCGATATCCATTTTGAGGCAAGGGGACCAGAACTGTACACAGGATTCCAAATGCTGTCGTACCATGGCTTCCTAGAAATGGCGTTGGCAGTTTATCAGAAGGCTCTTGGGTGGAAGACCTGGAAAAGGCTCAGCTCTGGGTCCAGCGGAGAGGAGAACCACTCTGTCCAGGAGGCCTTCTTCTCTCCCAGGTGGACCACTGGGCTTCCTCAGGAACAGGGTCCAGGAACTATGTAAATCTGGCAGCATCATCTTAGCCACAAGGAACGAAGTTCGCATTTTGCCAGGAGGCGCCATGTTTGTCTTTCAAGGTTGTTTCACCCATGATATACGGCTTGGTTTAGAGACAGTAAATCATGCATCTTGAGCCTATTAATGACTTCAGCAGCCCCCGTAAAAACACCACCGGGAAGATTTTCCAGCTCAGGCAGCCCTATTAAAGAAGTCGTGACATCATGTCTCTCCTGGGCTCCTGACATGGAGGAGAAGGAGGAGGAAGAAGAAGACGGCCAGGGATCTCCCTTTCGCAGTAAAGCCCAGCCATAAAATCTGGCACCAGAGCTGTTAAACCACGACTGCTGCTCTTGCCTCTTTCCCTGCTGAGAGGATGGCTCTGTGGGGAAGCAGGACCCTTGTCAAGAGCAGAAGGGGGCCTTCAGGGACCCAGCCAAGACAATGCACCTTGACTGGAGGCTGGCGCCTCTTGGGAGACCCTGGCTAGAGCATCCCTGACAGGTGGCCACCCAACCTCTGCTTAAGAACTTCCAAGGAAATAGAGTCCACCACCCTCTGAGGGAGACTGTCCCACTGTCAAACAGCTCTTATCATCAGGAAGTTCTTCCTAGTGTTTAATCAGAATCTCCTTTCTTGTAACTTGAAGCCATTGGATCAGGTCCTCCCCTCCAGAGCAGGAGGAAACAAGCTTGTTCCCTCTTCCATGTGACAGCCCTTGAGATATTTGGAGATGGCTCTCCTATCTCCTCTGTCTCCTCTTTTCCAGGCTAAAAATACCCAGCTCTTTCAACCATTCCTCATCAGGCTCAACTTCCAAGCCCTTGACCATCTTGGTCACCCTCCTGCACACCTTCCAGCTTGTCAACATCCTTCCAAAATTGTGGTGCCCAGAATTGGACACTGGACTCCGGGTGGGGGTCTGACCATGGCGGAATAGAGTGAGAAGAAGAGTTTGGATTTGATATCCCGCCTTTCACTCCCCTTCAGGAGTCTCAAAGCGGCTAACATTCTCCTTTCCCTTCCTCCCCCACAACAAACACTCTGTGAGGTGAGTGAGGCTGAGAGACTTCAAAGAAGTGTGACTGGCCCAAGGTCACCCAGCAGCTGCATGTGGAGGAGCGGAGATGCGAACCCGGTTCACCAGATTACGTGACTACCGCTCTTAACCACTACACCACACTGGCTCTCCAGTGGGGGAGAGCCACTGGGACTATGACTTCCCTTTTATATACCTGTTGTCTTTGTCCATGGAGTTTTCTTGGCAGGGATACTGGAGTGGCTTGCCGGTTCCTGCTCCAGGTGGATCATGTTTGGTCAAAGCTCTCCACTATGACCTGTCCATCTTGGGTGGCCCTGCATGGCGTGGCTCATAGCTTCTCTGAGTTATTCAAGCCCCTTCGCCACAGCAAGGCAGTGATCCGTGATAGCTTTTCGAAGCTACCAGCATGAGTTTGACCTAATTGTGGGGGGCAGTGGAAGACAGGAGTGCCTGGCGTGCTCTGGTCCAGGGGGTCACGAAGAGTCGGACACGACTAAACGACTAAACAACATGACTTCCCTTGATCTGGACACAAGACTTTTGTGGATGCAGCTTAGAATAGCATCACTTTTTTGCTGCTGCATCACACTGTTGACTCATGTTAAGCTTGTGGTCCACCAAGACCCCTAGATCCTTTTCAAGCCAGGTGTCCTCCATCTTTGTGCAGCTGGTTCTTCTTGCCTAAGTGCAGAACCTGACATTTGTCCCTAGTGAAATTCAGTTTGTTAGTTTGGGCCCAGAATCATAGCTACTTAGTTGTTTCTAAATAGTAGCTTCATAACCCAGAAGAACTCTTCTCCCATCCCAGAAGTCTCCATTTGTCCACCTCTATTGCTACATAGAACTCGCTCCCCTCAATTTTCTGCCCACGTTCAGCATTTTGCCAGCTGAAAGTGCCTTAGCAGGGCTGTCCCCATGGATGTCCAAGGTAAACAGGCTGGATCCTTTGCTGGATTTGTGTTCCGGCAGTAAAAAGTGGGCTGGGTGGGGGACACAGGTGCCAAGAGCTTAGGGGAGGGGGCAAGTCTCAAGGAGAACACAGAGCGCCTGTTCAGGAGGTCCTGATCACTGTCTGCACTTTAATTCTGACCTCACTGTTTACAGTCCTCGCCTCCAACTATATAGATCTGCCACTCACAATTAGGGATGTGCATGAAGTTTGCATTTTTGCAAAATCACTCGTGAAATATCACATAATTTGCTCTTTCGCATCCTCATAGAAGCAAGTGAGATTTGCTGGGTGTTTGAGGAATGACAATGCCCTGGACTGTCCCAAAATTCATGAAAGATGTTTTCAGATTTTTATTTTTATTTTGAAAACCTTTGCCCATGATAATAAATCCTGCCCTGTTAGCTTCCCTTTATGCAACTCATTTCCCTTCCAAAGTTGGTTTCCAAATGGACTGAGGCGCCTGCACCCCCTTCCTCATCGGTTCAGGTTCCGATTACGGGAGTTAAGTGCTCAAGGTCTCCTTCCCTCTTCCCTCTGTCAAACGGGGTGCCCTGAATTTTCTGGAGGAGTACAGACCTCTGGAACTTAACCTGAGGTACCACTATACTTAATTCGTTTCAGAGGTCCGTTCTTAACCTGAAACTGTTCTTAACCTGAAGCACCACTTTAGCTAATGGGGCCTCCTGCTGCCGCCACACGATTTCTGTTCTCATCCTGAAGCAAAGTTCTTAACCCGAGGTACTATTTCTGGGTTAGCGGAGTCTGTAACCTGAAGCGTCTGTAACCTGAGGTACCACTGTACTTTGTTGGTCTCTTCCACGACTGTTCCAGGAAAGCTGCTCCAGAGCTTGAAGAATGAAGCCCCCTGACCACAGGAAATGCTGAACCTTCCTTACAGCCTAACCAGAAACCAGCCAGATGTTCCCAGCACTCGTAGGGATGCTGAGAACATCTGGTGGGACAGCTGAGGAAGGACGAACCAGACCAACATCTCCCCCTCTGGTTCCGAATCCAGGAAAGTTTATGCCGTCATAAATCTGAGCTTCTGGCCAGGCATTTAGGAGTGCAGAATTGGTGCAAATGTCTGTGTCGGTTCACAAGAAAAATCCAGAAATCCCCAGTAGGGCAACACCTTCATTTGCTTGGCCGAAATGTCGCATAGCCATGTGCGAGCTTTTGAGCTCTCTGGAACTCTTAATCAAGCCTTTCTCGGAAGCACAGAATTGTGAGGTTGGAAGAAGGGTTTCCATGGGTCATCTAGCCCAACCCCCTTCCCATCACCATAAAACTGTCGGCACAGTTTATGCCTTAAAGCTCCATGCCCAAATACTACTTCTCCTCCTCCTCCTCCTCCTCCTCCTCCTCCTCCTCCTCCTCCTCCTCCTCTTCTTCTTCTTCTTCTTCTTCTTCTTCTTCTTCTTCTTCTTCTTCTTCTTCTTCTTCTTCTTCTTCTTCTTCTTCTTCTTCCTCCTCCTCCTCCTCCTCCTCTTCTTCCTCTTCCTCCTCTTCTTCCTCTTCTTCTTCTCCAGAGCTTTCCCCCACAAAAACCCACTCTCTGCTGCTGCTGAATCAGAGCAAAGGGTAATTTGGGGAAATTCCCAATTGCTGTTTGTTGTATTTCGGCTCCAAAAGTTGGTTTTCACAGGGAAAGCTTAAAGGCAAAAAAAAGGGGCGGGCGGGACTCAGAGCGCTCAGATGCAGAGCTTCAAAGTGCATACGGGTGCCTGGAAATTTGGGGGGGGGGGCAAACGGTAAGTGTGGATGAGCCCTTAAGACTTAAAAACTGGCCTGTTCCTTGATCCAGGTCCTTTTTGAGAAATACCGGTAAATCAAGTGGGTAAAGAAAGATTTCCTCTTTCTCTCATAACACTGGAACTCACGGGTGGCCAAGGAAGCTGAACGTTGGAAGATTATGGGCAAATAAAATAAAAGTCCTTCTTCATGCAGTGCACAGTTGAACTATGGAACTCCCTGCCACAGGAGGTGCTGAGAGCCACCCGCCCGGATGGCTTCAAAAGAGGATCAGGAAGATTCATGGAGGAGAGGAGTGTTGATGGCCGTGTGCTCCCTCCACAGTCAAAGGCAACGGTGCGTCTGAGTCCCAGTTTCTGGAATCTGCAGAAGGGGAGAGGGCTCTGGGGTCCGGATCCTGCTCCCTAGTCTCCCCCAGGCATCTGCTTGGCCACAGTGAGAACAGGAGGCTGGACCAGCAGATGCTCTTCTGATGTTCTTGTGCATGTTATGCTCCAAGGAGAGGGAAGTTGGAGTTTACAGTCCCTTTCAGACCAAGGAGACCTTCATCTCTTTCCAGCACAGATTCCCCCCCCCCCGCCTTGGGCTCCCGCTTGCCCCTGATAAAACACAAGGTGTTCAAAGCCCCCCCCCCCACCTTTCTTTTCCCAGGGCAGGTGCCGGCTGTGTGTGCAAGGAACATAAATCATTCTCATTCAGGACCCTCGCAGACTTTATCTGGTTTTTATCAGCCTCAAAGAAACACCCAGGAGACCAAAAAGAGCAATTTTCTAGTTAAGCAGTAACTTATTCATTTTCTCCCTGGAAATATGGCTCCTCGATTCCAAGTTTGGCCTGCTTGGGAAGAACAGTTTGTAAAGGTGTTGGGGAGCGAAGAGTTCCTCATCCACAGAAGGTTTTGGGGGCCAGAGATGGCCATGCCAGGGTTCTCAGGGGATGCAGAGCAAAATCCCAGGCCTCACTGCTGCTCTGCAAAGCCCAGTTGCTTTTCCTGGACGTGGCAGGCAAGAGAGGGGGCAGGGAGGGCCAGAGCATTCTCCTGGCCCGGCTGTTTAGAGAAGAAGACATTGCACTCTGCATTGCGGGATCCTTTCCCTCTGCGAATCCAAGAGCTGGCAGGACCAATGACTCTTAGCACCGCCGGACAGGTATGGGATTTTTCCAGGGGTCGCTCTGCTGTCTCAAGGAGGGACCTAGTTGCACAAGGCAAGCTCAGTGGAGCAATGGCCTGGCCAGCGTGACTGGCAGAGCCGAGTCCTGGTCGAGAGGACATTTGAACGTATATCTTCTTATTTGTGAATTTAACAAGGGGGGGGGGGAGGAAAAAGCTGCAAAGAAAATACAGTGGGACCTTGGTTGTCAAACACCTTGGTACTCATACGTTTTGGCTCCCAAACACCGCGGACCTGGAAGTACCGTATTTTTTGCTCTATAAAACTCACTTTTTCCCTCCTAAAAAGTAAGGGGAAATGTGTGTGCGTCTTATGGAGCGAATGCAGGCTGCGCAGCTATCCCAGAAGCCAGAACAGCAAGAGGGATTGCTGCTTTCACTGCGCAGCAATCCCTCTTGCTGTTCTGGCTTCTGAGATTCAGAATATTTTTTTTTCTTATTTTCCTCCACCAAAAACTAGGTGCGTCTTGTGGTCTGGTGCGTCTTATAGAGCAAAAAATACGGTAAGTGTGCTGGTTTGTGAATGTTTTTCGGTAGCCGAATGTCCAACAGGAAACTCCTGCAGCCAATTGGAAGCCGCGCCTTGGTTTTGGTTCTGGGAGTCGAATGGCCACCTGGAATGGATTAAATTTGACAACCAAGGTACCACTGGACTGGCGATGAATGAACTCCGATTCCTGAATGGACTAGAGGACCTTTTTGGATTCTGTCCTTATTCCAAGCCAAGCTGACCTCCTGCTTCCTGGTGACCCATAGATGCTCATCTTGGCCAGAGAGCAGGTGGTCTTTGGGAGCCCCCTTCTTGCGGGGGGAATTAAGAACAGCCAACTGAAGCAGAATTGCTCCTGTCAGCAGTAGGTTCAGTTCGGGGGGGGGGACTTGCCTATATGACCTCCTGGGTTTCTCTCCCCCAAGAGGATCTTTCAGACAAGGAGCAGGAATTCCTTGATATTGTAGGAAGTCGGAGGAAATGAAAACGGCACTGTTTCTTTTCACCCACGTGGCCCTTGTTTTCACTTCTCTGCCTCTCCCAATGCGGAGAGGGGTGGGGTGGGGTGGAAATCAAATAATTTTCAAAACCCCGCAGATGTCCGGCCTGTTTGATCTCGGGCCCTGAATAGAAACAAAAGAGTTTGAAGTCCCTGATTATGGAAAGGCTGTTGCAGAAGCAAAAGAGAAAGGAAGAAAGGGAGGGAGGCTGAGAATATTTGGGAAGGGAAGTCGGGAAGGAAGGCTTCCGCCTTTGATCTCCCCATTGAGAGCGCTGAGTGGGGGCTGCTCCCCCTTTATCCCTCCCCAACCCCTGCTCTCGCCTCCTTCGCAGGGTCTTGGGAGCAACAGTCTACATTGTCCGCTCAAAAGGAAGTCACTTGAGATGAGAGCTCCATCCTTTTGACGGAAGAAAATATGATCCCGGCCTGCCTTTGATGGAGGCCCTTGGCCAGTCAAGGAGCCCTCCCCCCACTGCAACCTGTTCCCCCTCTTCTGCCCCTTTGCACCCCCTCCAAATCCTCCTTTGCACACCTCTGGACCGGCCCAGACCAGCTGACAGGTGGCATTTGCCAGAGCAGCGAAGGACCAGGCCACCCAGAAACCTCTCGTCTTCTCATCAGCTTGCCAGCCAAATTCTATCAAATGGTCAGAATGGCATTGCCAAGTCAGGCCAACTCTCCATCTATACCAGTTTGCCATCCTAATGCCCAGAAGTTCAGGGCAGCAGCCGCAGCCTCAAAGATGACCTTTTCTGTGGCTGCAGTCGCCTCTGGGTGGTGGCCCTCCCTCTCCACCCAGTTGCATCTGGAACCTTAAGAACATACGAAGAGGCCACTGGATGAGGCCATGGCCCATCTGGTCCAGCATCCTGCTCTCACTGTGGCCAACCAGATGCCCCAGTGGGAAACCAGCAAGCAGGATCAGAGCCCAAGAGCCCCCTCTCCTCCTGGGGTTTCCAGCAACTGGGATTCCGAAGCATCGCTGCCTCTGACTGTGGAGGCAGAGCAGAGCCAGGCTGGCCTGGAGCCATCGATAGTCCTCTCCTCCTCTATGGATTTGTCCAGTCCTCTTTCAAAGCTACCCAAGTTGGTGGCTGTCAGTGTCTCCTGTGGGAGGGAGTTCCATAGTTCAGCTATATGCTGCACGAAGGAGGACTCTGTTTATTCACTATTCAGTGACCAGCGAATGCTGACAATGCACCTCCTTGCCTGGGCCTTGGACACCCAAGGGGTATATTTGAGGACCATCCCTACCATTGTGACTGTAAAGGTAAAAAGGACCCCTGACCATTAGGTCCAGTTGTGGCCGACTCTGGGGTTGCGGCGCTCATCTCGCTTTACTGGCTGAGGGAGCTGACGTACAGCTTCCAGGTCATGTGGCTAGCATGACTGAGCCACTTCTGGTGAACCAGAAGCTTCTGGTGAACCAGAATTGCATTGGCTTTTTTAGCTGCCGCATCACACTGTTGGCTCATGTCAAGTTGGTTGACCACAAACTTGACATGAGCCAACAGTGTGACGCGGCAGCTAAAAAAGCCAATGCAATTCTGGGCTGCATCAATAGGAGTATAGCATCTAGATCAAGGGAAGTAATAGTGCCACTGTATTCTGCCCTGGTCAGACCTCACCTGGAGTACTGTGTCCAGTTCTGGGCACCACAGTTCAAGAAAGACACTGACAAACTGGAACGTGTCCAGAGGAGGGCAACCAAAATGGTCAAAGGCCTGGAAACGATGGCTTATGAGGAACGGCTAAGGGAGCTGGGCATGTTTAGCCTGGAGAAGAGGAGGTTAAGGGGTGATATGATTGTTGGGATACTGCCAGGGAGATAAAGTCCATCTGAGCCCCCAAGCTCGGTGCCGGACGATCCATCAACCTCCCGTAGTCAGGCAATATCAGCAATTCAGCGACACTAAGCCTCAGGCTTAGTGCACACTATAACAGCAGAATTCACACAGCAAAAGTTGCACAAGCATGAGAGCAGGACATGCATATTTACAGTTTTATTCAGCGTTGGTCAGAACAAAGAAGGCATGACCGTCTGCTCCGACTGCTCAGGCAAAACAGCCAAAAACGAAACGAACTTACAACATAAACATCCTGTAAGACAGGAACTTACGCAGGCTGTTATACAAACATCCTGCTCCCTTTTAAGGTGGAACGGAAATATCCTAACAATGATAACCATGTTCAAATATATAAAAGGATGTCACATAGAGGAGGGAGAAAGGTTGTTTTCTGCTGCTCCAGAGAAGCGGACACGGAGCAATGGATCCAAACTACAAGAAAGAAGATTCCACCTAAACATTAGGAAGAACTTCCTGACAGTAAGAGCTGTTTGACAGTGGAATTTGCTGCCAAGGAGTGTGGTGGAGTCTCCTTCTTTGGAGGTCTTTAAGCAGAGGCTTGACAACCATATGTCAGGAGTGCTCTGATGGTGTTTCCTGCTTGGCAGGGGGTTGGACTCGATGGCCCTTGTGGTCTCTTCCAACTCTATAATTCTATGATTGTATGATTCTATGATTCTATGAACCAGAGCAGCACACAGAAACACCATTTACCTTCCCGCTGGAGCGGTACCTATTTATCTACTTGCACTTTGATGTGCTTTCGAACTGCTAGGTTGTCAGGAGCAGGGACCGAGCAACGGGAGCTCACCCCATCGCAGGGATTCGAACCACCGACTTTCTGATCGGCAAGCCCTAGGTTCAGTAGTTTAATCCATAGCGGCACCCGCGTCCCGGCTGCCAACCTAGATGGCTTTAAAAGAGGATGGTGACAAGACAAATTGATGTCTCCTAGCCAGGCTGGCGCTGCAATTGTTGCATTTTAAGTTGTTTTGACCTGTCTTAGAACCTTTGGGCAGAGGGTGGGTAATACCGTATTTTGCCATGTATAAGACGCCCCCTATTTTGGGGGGTGAAATTTAAGGAAAATGAGGGGAGGTGGCCCAAAGTTGCTGAGCCTTTTTTAGGGGGAATTGCATGTGTGCCATCACCCCAGCAGGGCCGTTGCTGGGGGTGGGAAAAGTGGGCAGCTGCTCCCCCCTTGCCACTGTGGGAGGGAAACGCTCCCCGGAGTCAGGGGTGAACGAAGGAGTCATGACACCCAGGGCGGGGTGCCGCCACATAGGGCGCATGTGTCGCATCATTACATATGTTGCATGCGCGGTATGTAGCAATGCCGCACATGCGCTGTACATAGCAGTTTGCTGGCACTGCTGCTCCAGCACCATGCAGATGGTGTCAGGATCCTCCGTCCGTGGCTGTAGCGGCGATGGAGGGAATCCCACTGCTGTCCGTATGGTGCTTAAGCGGCGCCAGCGGCAAACCGCTATTTACAGCGCAGGGACTTTTTATCATATGTGGTGGGATTGTAGTTTAATTTTTTTAAAAAGGGAAATGATATACAATGAGTTGAAGAAAGTGTTCCAATTAACATTTGTAAAAAAGCCTGAAGCATTCTTGTTAGGGATTGTAGGAAAAGACCTGCCAAGGAAATTAAAGGACTTATTTATGTACGCGACAACGGCGGCAAGAGTCTTAATAGCACAAGGATGGAAGAAGGAGGAAACCCCGACCAACGAACTGTGGCAAGAGAAACTGATGCACTATGTGGAATTGGCAAAATTGACACACAAACTACGTGATAAGGACAACTGTGATTTTAAAGAAGAATGGGAACCTTTTACAAATTACTTAAAGAAACAACAGAAGGAACTGGACTCCTTGGCAGGTTTTGAATAAACATACACAAACTTTTTATTGGTAACATACATATAGATAAATTAAGGATCTTTACAATTTTATAAGATGCAGAGAATTACAAGTGCTGAAAAACCAGAGAGAGGAGCTGAGGGAAGTCGGGAGGGGGGGCTTTTCTTTTTGGGGGAGGGGGAGGGGAAAAATTGGGGGGGGGGTGAAATGAGGATGATCTTTGATAAATTTTTATGTGGAAATCTCTAATATATATATTTTTAAAAAGACTCCTGCAACCCCCTCCACACACAAACCAGCGCAAACACACATGGACACTGTTCCGGGGGGGGGGGGGGTGTCCTCAAGAAATGGGTGGCTAAAGCAAGCCTGGCAGCCAGGAAAGGGTGTTGCCTGGTAAACACTGTGTGCTGTCTCCCCCCCCCTTAAATAGAGAGAGAAAAGAGCCTGTGATTAATGGATCTCATTATCTCCCTCCCTCCGCAGACTCCATTCCGGCTGGATATTTAATGGCTTCAAAGGGTCCTTGTGCCAACAGACCAACCCGAAGTAGGATACAAGATAATCCTTCCCCCTCCCCTGCAAAATCTCCTCCGTGGGGCCTTCCGGAGAGTCAATATTGACAAGACCTCCCCCCCCACGCCCAAATCCAGGGGGCTGCACTGGGCCTCTCCAGTGAATGGGGAAGAGATTCTCCAGGAACTGCTCCAGGTGGGTGGGGGGCGGAGAGCAAACAGGAGGGGTCTCCAGGCATGTTACACTTCAACTAGCAACCCACAAAACACCCCCCCCTTGATGCTTCTCAAAAACTAAGCCAGGTTTCCTCTCAAGAGATGATAGGGAGGTGAGAGATGGTAGAAAAATAAGAATATCGGGAGAAATGGCAGGATCAGGCCAGTGGCCCCCCTGCTCTCAGAGAGAAACCTGCAAGCAGGATTCAACCACAAGAGCAACTCTCCCCTCCTGTGGTTTGCAGTGAGTCAGAGCAGGGACACCCTGGCTAGTGGCTGTGCATGGGCTTTTCTTCCTCCATGAATTTGTCCAATCCTCTTTTAAAGCCGCCCAGGTTGGCAACTCGGAATTGCAAGAAATACCGACAATAGAAGAATGGCAGATGAAGATGATGGACTTTTTGGAGCTGGTTGACCTGACTGGAAGAATCCGCGACCAGAAAGAGGAGGAAACACAAGAAGACTGGAAGAAATTTAAAGAAGATTTAGTGAGACACTGTAATAGAAGATAATTAGGAAATCCCTAGAAGTAACAGATTAGGCTAAGGGGTAGAAAAAAGATTAATAATAAAGATTATTATGGATGACAACTGGAAGTAAGGTTAAGACGTTTGTAATGAAAGAAGATACTGATGTTATAAATATGAAATTGGGAACTGCTAAATATGTAATATGATGAAATCCAGATTGGAGGGTGTCGAGGAAGTCTTTTAGCAATGTAAATACACCAGGGAATAAGAAGGAAAAGTTCTTCTTTTATTTTGTGTATTTTTATTGTTAAGTTTTTATGTTGTGTCAAATGTAATGTTTTTCTTTTGTGTTTTTGTCTGTGTGTTATAAGAGAAAACTAATAATTTTTTTTTGGGGGGGGGAAATAATAATAAAGCCATCCAGGTTGGTGGCTCTGGCTGCCTCCTGGGTTTCGTAGTTTAACTGTGCGTTGCGCAACTTCGGTGTTTGGGCACATTTAATTTTAGGAGAGTAAAAGCGCAGCATGAAGAAAGTAGATAAAGAAAAGTTTCTCTCCGAACACGAGAATTTGTAGACATCTGAGGAAGCTGAAAGTTGGAAACTCAGCACCGACGAAAGAAGAATGGCAGACAAAATTGATGGACTGCGCAGAATTGGATAAAATGACAGGAAGGATTCGAAACCTGCGGGAAAAGAGATTTGCAGAAGGTTGGAAGAAATATGCAAACTATTTGAAGAGCAACTGTAATCAACAAATTACCCTAGTAGGACCACAAGAAGTTTTGTAAGGAGAAATATACGAAGCGTTACAAAGTAGAAAAAGAAGAGAGATATGAGATTTAAATGTAATAGTGAAAATAAGAAATGTATATCAAGAGAAAAAATTGGAAAATTTTCAGATGTGATAGAAGTAAAAAAAATGTATAAGGTATAAAAATATAATAATTGTTGAAAATGATACGTTAAAAAACTAATTAAAAATATTTTAAAATAAAGAAAGTTGGAAATTCAGCAGGGCAGATAAAAGAAAGGACTCCCTTGGGAAGTGGGGGATTCTGGCATTCAGAAAAACCTTCTGACAGTAAGAGCCATTCGGCAGTGAGAGGTTGCGGACTCTCCTTCCTTGGAAGTTTCCAAGCAGAGGTTGGGTGGCTTGAGCTGAGATTCCTGCATTGCGCGGGGTCAGACTGGATGACCCTTGGGAGCCCCTTCCAACTCCACAATTTTTTTAAAAAGTGTTTATTAATTTTCCAATAAGAACATCTAATTAACATATCAAATCAAATCCAATAAAACTAAAAAACTAAAATAAAAAAGGCCAATTGTCTTCCAAATTGTAATCTTTTTGACTTCCCGCGGTCTGACTTCCAAAGTGTTTTCAACATCATAGTCCTGCATCTTGTCCAACTCCATGCTTCTATGCTGCTAGGCAGCATGTAGTTCAGCTCTGGAACTCCCTCCTGCAGGAGGCAGGGATGGACCCTCACCTGGAGCTCTGAATCTGCTTCCGCAGTTGGAGACGGCAACATGGAGATAAACTGGCCCTGTCAGCATGAGCAAGAGTGCAGGAGCCATTTTTCCAGGAAAAGATCTGCCAAGGAAACTGAAGAATATATTCATGTATGTGACAACAGTGGCAAGAGTCTTAATAGCACAAGGATAGAAGAACGAGGAAATCCTGAGCAAAGAACCGTGGCAAGAGAAACTGATGGACTATGCGGAATTGGCGAAACTGACATACAAATTACGTGATAAGGACAACTGTGGCTTTAAAGAAGAATGGGAACCTTTCACAAAGTACTTAAAGAAACAACAAAATGAACTGGACTCCTCGGCAGGTTTTGAATACACAAACTTTTTATTAGTAACATATATATATATAGATGAATTAAGGATCTTTACAATTTTATAACATGCAGAGAATAACAAGTGTTGAAAAACCAGAGAGAGGAGCTGAGGGAATTCTGGGGGGGGGGGGTCTTTTGGGGGGGAGGGGGAAAATGGGGGGGGTTTGAGGATGATGTATTTTTGATAAATTGTTATTTTGAAATTCCTAATAAAAAAAAATTAAAATACTTTTAAAAAGAGTGCAGGAGCCAGAGGGTTGAGCTCTGGAAAAAGGGAGGTTGGAGAGCCATTTTTGTGTTAACTGTGCACCAGAAAAAAGGGGGGGGAGGTGTTGCTGCTTCCAGGCCTGGCTTTGAACTGCTGGAGCCTCCGGAGCAGAGAAGCCGGCGCATTAACACCCCGCATGAAAAGCAGGGCCCTCTTCCACGGCTCTGCTGGGCGAGCTCAACGCCAGCCAAATATTATTTTTGGATCCTGGCGGCTCCAGCCCCTTCCGCTCCCAGAGCAAGGACACGGGCAGACTCCGGAGGCTCCGCTCTCTCTGCCTAAAGAAGCCAAGAGGAGCCTGGCTGCAGGATCAGGCCCAAGGGGGCCCATCTAGTCCAGCCTCCTGTTCCCACAGGGGCATATCTGATTTTCCAGGAAGAGTCCCGGAATTACGAAAGCCACCCTGGCTCCCGATTTGAACCCAGAATGCCCCTGTTTTCCTCACCAGAGCTGCCTGCTAACCCTAAAGTTCTGTGATTCTAGGACAGGCGTAGGCAAACTCGGCCCTCCAGCTGTTTTGGGACTACAACTCCCATCATCCCTAGCTAACAGGACCAGTGGTCAGGGATGATGGGAATTGTAGTCTCCAAACATCTGGAGGGCCGAGTTTGCCTGTGCCTGTTCTAGGACTTTAACTTCCCAGTCTCTTTCATGCCCTTTCCCATAAGGGAACATTTTCCACAAGCAAGCATCTTGATTTGTTTTTTTCCCCTTCCTTCCTTCCTTCCTTCCTTCCTTCCTTCCTTCCTTCCTTAACGAATCTATCTTGAGTGGTGACTTGGCTGCCTCCTCTTCAGCAAGACACAGCTGCTGACAGCACCCCAAAGCCCTGGGCTGGAGCCACGTCCATTTCCAGATCTGTCACGACCAGATTTGTCTCCTCCTCTTGGTCATGTTGAAAAGAAATGTGTGACTTTGGGCTTCCTTCAAGTCTCCTCCCATTTCATGGCATGTATTTGGGGATTTAGCTGTGATTCCTGCACTGCAGGGGCTTAGCAGAGCCACGCGGATCTAGCCCAGCCTCCTCTTCTCACTGTGGCCAAACAAGTGCCCCCAAGGGAAACCCACAAGCAGGAGCCACTGATATTCCTCTCTTTCTCCTCCATGAATTTGTCTCTTTCAAAGCCATCCAAGTTGGTGGCCATCACTGCCTCCTGTGGGAGAGAGTTCCACAGATTACCAATGTCCTTTCTTGTATCTGTCCTGATAGTCTAACATTCTAGCGTCATGAGAAATGGAGGCATTTGGGGAGTTGAATTCTCCTCCTTCTCCACCCTACGGATGCATTTGGAGGCCATAGAGGGAGGGACTGAATGGGCAGATTTCATTCTTGACCGTCTGGTTAAATATATATATATATAGTCTTGAAATCTCATGGCATCACAAGATGGGGCTTGGGGTGGTGACAGTGGAGGGAAGGAAAGTGAAGTGCAGCAGTCCAATTTATGGGAGGAGAATTCCTTCCCAACCCCTCTTCCCTCCCCATCCCATAATTCCAGCAGAGGGAGGGGAGGGAGGGATGGCAGACCCCCTTTACTGGACTGGAAGAGCACTAACCATATTGCAGCCCCTCCCCCTCCTGCTCCTCCTCAGGTGAATGGCCAGCTGCCCAGTGTGGGAATGCTGAGGGAGGCAGGAGAGGATATATTATTTATTAATATCCTTCCTAACTTGCACTAGCAAGATCCTTTATGTAGCAGAGTTTACATTCCCCTTCTTACACGCACAGCAGATAGCTGGTTACAGGTTCGTGTGAGCCTCTCACTATTATACAATTCAGTCTGTCTCAGATTGAATTATACATTCCTGGTAAGTTACCTTGAATCCCTCTTAAAAGAATAAAGACGCCACAATCTTATTCAAAGTCAATAAAAGAAGTTTACTCACATCAGTTCACAGTTGGATTCCTGAAGGCAGACTTAGTTATGAATATGTACATGTGGATCTACCCCATTTGGGGGAATAATCCCAGTGCTTCTGCTAGCTGAGAGCTAGCAGAGCAGTCCTAGCTAAAAGCTGGTCAAACGATGAAGAAAGTCAAAAAGAGAGGGAGGTGCTGCGTGACTCGTCCTTTTGTTACCTGCACAGGTGAGGTCACGCCCACCTTCTATCACATGCAAAAGGAAGGATGCTCCAGCCCAGGAGGAACAGGAAGTTTCGACTGGCTGGACCAAACATTCCCTCGCATGTCCACTCTAGGAAAACAAGGAATGTTGTGCTTGACTGCCTCTCATGGATCACATCTCACACCAGGAACGTTTTAGCAGCGATTCCTGCATGCCAGGGGGTTGAGCTAGATGTCCTTCAGGGTCCCTTCCACCTCTATGATTCTGATTCCTCCTCTCCCGGCTCCTACAGGGTGGCTGCATTTCCCCTCCCTTCCCACCAACCCCCACCCTGGACGGATCCAGTGACAGCCTACAACCTGCTGCATAGCCAGCAGTAATGGAGACACGAGCTGAGAGGGAGCGAAGAAACCAGAAGCCTCTCCTGGCACCCGGGAAAATAATCCTCTCTTCTGTCCCCCCCCCCCCGGCCTCCTCCAGCACTCGACAGGCCAGCAGGTGCAGAGGACATTTGTGCCACTTCATGGACATCTTCCGGGGGGGGCGTGTTGTTGAGAAGGGAGAGGCTTTTGCCTCCTTGGCCAGGATATTCCTTGCTGAATATTAGAGATTCAGGGCAGTTAGAAGAAAGGACTTTCTTCACGGAGCACAAACTGTGGAACTCCTTGCTGCAGGATAGTCACCAACTTGCAGGCCTTTAAAAGAAGACAGGGGAAATTCATGGAGGAGGAGAGGGCTGTCGATGGTCATGTTCTAGTTGAAGGCAGCCATGCTTCTGAATCCCAGTCGCTCCACAGGAGGCGAGAGTGGCTCTCGCACTCAAATCCTGCTTGTGGGCTTCTTCCCATGGGGCATCTGGTCGGCCCTTTTGAGAACAGGATGCTGGACTAGATGGGCCGCGGACCTGATCCTGCAAGCACTTCTGGCGCTCTTCACAGGTCCCTCTGTGGACCACAGGGCAAGGGCAAGAACCTTTCCTCTGGAATTATTCCTCTTAGCTTCATTTCGACAGCACTTTAAATTTTGAAGAAAAAAGGGACCAGAGATTTACAGCAGATTGGAAGAAGTATATGAATTACTTGAAGAGCAACTGTAATCAACACATTACGCTAGTAGGAGAAATATACGAAGTGTTACAAAGTAGAAAAAGATAGAGATATTGATTATGAGTTTGAAATGTAATAGGGAAAATAAGAAATGCATACTAAGAGATTAGATTGGAAAATTTTCAGACAGGACTGATGGAAGTCAAAAAAATCGAATAAGATGTAAAAGTATGTTTAACTACTGTTGAAAATGATATGTTAAAAAACAAATAAAAAAGTATATATATATATATATAAATTTTTTGAAGAAAACAACAAGCCTCAAAGCGGTTTTTAATGAAACATTCCGAAATAACACTTAGCGGAAGAAGATCAAATACAAAACATACGTTCAATGCAACATAGCCAACAGGAAACTGAAATATTGTCTTAAAAGATATCAGGAGGAGACCAGGAAGGAGCCACAGCACAGCAGAAGGAGCTGCAAAAACTCTCCCTCCCTCCCTGGCTGGATTTGTGTGTCAGGGACCCGCTTCTCCCAGGATCCTGGCCTGCCCAGGTGTGTGTCTTCTGTGCCCTTTTGCTCCCCAGCAGGTGCAAGGGCATCTCTGCTGCCCCCCGGAAAGCCCCTTCTTGGCCAGTCCAGGCGGCTGATGGCAGGAGTCAATGGCCAGACCGTGCCCAGGTGGACAGAGGATGGTGAGGGGTCAGAGCAGATGGGCAGCCCCCATGTTGAGGGGTGGGCAGAGGGGGCGGCACACAAGACCATCCTACCTTTGAGAAGGACTGATCGCCAAATGACAAGTGGGTCCAAGGGGGGGGGGGTCCTCTGCCCCAGCTCTGACGGCTGCCACTCATCTTCAGCTGCAGCAGCTCCAGAACGGACAACAATGGAGATGTTTCTTATTTTGAAAGCACCTCCCGTGCCTGCAGCAAAAACCTCCGATTGCCTCATTGTCTCATGTTGCCAGAATTGAAGGCTCCACTGTACGTTTAGGTACTGCTCTGAATCGCTTTGCTGGTTGTCGCTGTTGCAGCTTTGCTCAACCTGAGCTGCTGGGTCAATGGCTCCCCAGGTCTGTGGGGAAAACCCTTTGACCGGGCAAAGCCCTTGCCAGCTCTGCGGTTTTGCCAGGTTTTTGCTGAGGTCTCTTGCCAGGTGCTTGGACCCGTGCAAGAGCACTCCATAAGACGTTTTAAAAACACAACTAACTTTTAAAAATAGGATGCTTTTTGAACGAATAGCCTGCAGCTCCCCCCCAAAAACCCCAGACCAGTTGGCTCTGGTCTGCTTCCACAGTCCGAGGCAGCGATGCTTCAGCATCCCAGTGGCTGGGAGGGGAGAGGAATCTTGCGGTCGCATCCTGCTTGAGGTTTTCCTACTGTGAGAAGAGGATGCAGGACCAGACAGGCCCCTTTGGCCTCATCCAGCAGGCCCTTCTTATGTCCTCCAGTTAAGCACATCCCCTGTGAAGAACATGGTGCTGAATGGTGCCCCCTCCTGCCTCCTATGGAATTTGCACAGAACCCTTTCACCATTAAAAAAAGAGAGAAATGTTCCAATAGACATGGAGAAATGAGGAATATCACAGGCAGGAGACTTGGATGCGGGGGGGGGGGGAGTTTCCCCCTTTCCAAAGTAAATACATAGAGGGAAGTGAAAACAGAGTGAACAGGGTCACGTCTATGTGAGAGCTTGACAGGATCCCTCCTCCCTCCAGAGATCCAGAGGAGGAGAGGAAAACTCCGAGCACCATCCACTTCGCCCTGGCAGCTCAGCTCAGCTCAGCAGAGGAGATTCAGGTGATTCCTCGGCTGCCCAAGATAAAAGCAAGTTCTCTGCCGGAGGAGGAGGCTGCAGAAGCCCAGGGGCTCTGGGGGGTTTTTGCCCTGGGCAGGTGGGAGGCTGAGCATCCACTTTCGGGAAGCGACTCGGCCCATGAGCTTTGGTGGGCTCCGCTGCCCTCTAGTGGGTCTCTCTGCCCCTGCTGCTGCCTGCCTGGGAAGGGTTGCAGAGAGAGGCAGGCTGACCTTCCTGGACAGCAGGGTGAAAGGAAGCAGCAGCAGCACACAGGGGGGCACAGGAGAGCTCCTCAGGCCCCCCTCCCTCCTGCCGCCCATCTGGGAACTGGGGGACCAGACGGGAGCAGCTGAGTCAGAGACAGGGGGCTGCCATCCCGCTTGCTCTGGGGACAGAAATCCTCTAAGAGTCATAGAACTGAAGGGTTGAAATGCTTGTTTACAAAGCTATTGTGCTACCGACCTTACCAAATGCTTGTGGAACATGGACCACTTATAAACGCCATCTCCAACTCCTCAGAAGTCCATCAATGGGGTCTCCGAAAAATTTTACGTATCACTTAGGAAGACAGGCGAACTAATATCAGTGCACAGTGGTACCTCAGGTTACATACGCTTCAGGTTACAAACTCTGCTACCCAGAAATAGTACCTCGGGTTAAGAACTTTGCTTCAGGATGAGAACAGAAATCATGCTCCGGCAGCGCGGCAGCAGATGTAGGCCCCATTAGCTTAAGTGGTGCTTCAGGTTAAGAACAGTTTCAGGTTAAGAACGGACCTCTAGAATGTATTAAGTACTTAACCCGAGGTACCACTGTACTGGAAGAAGCAAAAATCACCTATGTCGAAGCAATGATTCTTCAACATCAACTTCGTTGGACTGGTCATTGTTGATGCCTGATGATAGTCTTCCAAAGCAACTCCTCTATTCCAAACTTAAAAATGGAAAGCGTAATGCTGGTGGTCAACAAAAGAGGTTTAAAGATCTCAAGGCAAATCTTAAAAAATGTAGTATAAGCACCAACAATTGGGAAACACTTGCCTGCGAGTGCTCCAGTTGGAGAACAGCCTTTTCCAAAGGTGTCCTGGGCTTTGAAGACATTCGAACTCAGGACACAAGGGAGAAACGTGCTAAGAGGAAGGCGCATGGCAAACCCTCACTGTGATCAACTCCCATCCAGAAACCTATGTCCTCACTGTGGAAGGACGTGTGGATTCAGAACTGGCCTCCACAGTCACTTACAGACTCTCTGTTATAACCATGTTTATGGAAGACAATCTGACTTGGCTACAAGGAATCGCCAAAGAAGAAGAAGGGTTGGAAGGAACACCGAAGTTTATCTAGTCCAACCCCCTGCAATGCAGGAGGAGGAGGAGGAGGAGGAGGAGGAGGAAGAAGAAGAAGAAGAAGAAGAAGAAGAAGAAGAAGAAGAAGAAGAAGAAGAAGAAGAAAGTCATCATCATCCCCACCCTGTGGGAGACTTCCAAGGGCGCCCTGGGGAAGCCCCCTTTGCGGTGGTGCAACTCCTCCAGGGCAGGAGCAGCAGCCCCCGCCTTTCCAGCCCCCAAGCTTCTGCCTCTGGTGTGTCCCCCCCCCCCCCCGCAGCCTGCTGGGCTCACCCCTGACTCAGCCACAGAATCCCCCAGTCTGCATCCCAAGGTTCAAGAGCGCCCTCTGTAGGCTACAAGGAAAACTGCATGCATAAGGGCCCGCAAAGAGGCGGCTGGATCAGGCTGATGGCAGATCTAGTCTCATCCTGCAGGGAACCTGCAAGCAGGATTCCAACACAAGACAAAATCTCCCCTCTTGGGGTCTCCAGCTTCTGGGATTCAGAAGCACTGCTGCTTCTGGAAGCAGAGCAGAGCCATCCTGGCTAGTTGGGCCAGATGACACTTGGAGTCTCAAGACTGCAGTCATAGAATCATAGAATTGTAGAGTTGGAAGGGACCCCAAGGATCATCCAGTCCAACCCCTGGCAATGCAGGAATCTCAGCTCAAGCATCCAAGACAGATGGCCACCCAACCTCTGCTTAGAAACCTCCAAGGAAGGAGAGGCCACCACCTCTCGTGGGAGACTGTTCCACTGCCAAATGGCTCTTAGTGTCAGAAGGTTTTTCTGAATGTCTAGCTGGAACCTTTCTTGTAACTTCAAGTCCTGCACTCCAGAGCAGGAGAAAACAAGCATGTTCCCTCCTCCATGTGACAGCCCTTGAGATATTTGAAGATGGTTCTCCTATCTCCTTTCTGTTGCCTCTTTTCCAGGCTAAACATACCCAGCTCCTTCAACCGCTCCTCATAAGGCTTAGTTTCCAGATCCTTGGTCATCTTGGTCACCCTATTCTGCACACCTTCCAACATCCTTTCTAAATAGTTTTGCCCAGAATTGGACACAGTATTCCAGGTGTTTGCCTGACCAAGGCAGAATAGAGTAGTACTATGACTTCCCTTGATCTGGACACTTCTGTGGATGTCGCCTAGAACAGCATCACTTTTTTTGCTGCTGCATCAAACTGTTAACTCGTGTTCAGCTTGGGGTCCACCAAGACCCCAGGTCCTTTTCACATGTCCTGATAGTAAGCCAGGTCTCCCCCATCCTATATTTGTGCATCTGGTTCTTTCTGCCCAAGTGTAGAATTGTATATTTGTCCCTTTTGAAATTGATTTATCAATCCTACAATTCTATTATCTTTTCATTGCATATGAATGCTCAAGGGGTCTAACATTACGTGTAATTTATTGATTGTGTAAATCAAACCATGAAACAAATATTAAGCACAAACAGAGAGTGAGAAAACAGCAAGAAAGTAGATCAGGGAGAATTTGCTGGTGGTAAAAGTTGTTTGACAGGGGGAGGGTCTCCTTTGGGAGGTGGTGGACCACAAAAATGCAGTTTCTTTTCCAAGGCGGATTTGTTGCCCTATCTTCGGCTTTAATTGCGCAAGCCAACATTTTCAGGATGTGCCTGAATTCCTCCCACGAAACGATGTCAGTCTAGAGGCACCCAATTACGGCTCTTTCCCCCACATGTCCTCTCCACAGCAACCTTGCAAGGTAGGTTAGGCTGAGAGGCAACACCTGGCCCCAAGGCCATGCCCAGTGCGCTTCATGTCTGGGCTGGATCAGGCCAGTGACCCATCCACTCCAGGATCGTGGCCTCACAGTGGCCTCTTCCTGGAAATACGAAAGCAGGATTCGTGCACAAGAGCAGCTCTCTCCCCTCCTGTGATTTCCAGCAACTGATATTCAGAAGTAGTGCTGCCCCTCATAGTGGAAACGCGGTCTAGCCATCCTGGATAAAGGTAAAGGGACCCCTGACCATTAGGTCCAGTCCTGGCCGACTCTGGGGTTGCGGCGCTCATCTCGCTTTACTGGCCGAGGGAGCCGGTGTACAGCTTCTGGGCCATGTGGCCAGCAGGACTCAGCCGCTTCTGGCGAACCAGAGCAGCACACGGAAACGCCGTTTACCTTCCCGCCAGAGCGGTACCTCTTTATCTACTTGCACTTTGATGTGCTTTCGAACTGCTAGGTTGGCAGGAGCTGGGACTGAACAATGGGAGCTCACCCCGTCGCGGGGATTCGAAACGCCGACCTTCTGATCGGCAAGTCCTAGGCTCTGTGGTTTAACCCACAGCACAAAGCCCTCTCCTCCTCCATGAATTTGTCCTCTTTTAAAGCCCTCCAAGTTGGTGTCCCTCGCTGCCTCCTGTGGCAGGGAGTTCCACAGTTTAAACATGCCCTGCATGAAGAACGACTTCCTTTTCTCTGTCCTGAATCTTCCAACATCTGGTTGGAATAGGATGCTGTACTGTGACCACTGTGAGAACAGGATGCTGTCCTAGATGGCAGGTTCTTATGTTCTTTGTGCCCTCAAGAGGTTTTTGAATTAGTTTGGGACTATTTTAAAAGAAACCTTTTGGAATTGTCTTCTCCAGCCAGGTCTATGGTGCCCGTCTTGTGGGGCTTCCTTGTGGAAGCTGAGCAGGGTTTTCTCTTCCCTCCCTCTCACAAGTCCCAACTTGGTGTGGCTTTAATTTTTTAAAAAGGAATCAAGCCATTCAGAAATACAGTAAAGTGAATGCTTTGGTGAGGGGCTGGAGGGGCGTCTGCATTTTAATTCCCCTCATTAAGATCAATGGGTGTTTTTATGCATTTCCACCCAGAGCGAGAGGGGAAATATCCTGCCTATCGATTCCCAGCACTGGAGAGATGAATAACGGGGGAATGTGCTGGGCGAGTTCTTTGTGGGTCTTGGGAGAGCCGCCACCAAGGAAATGTAGATGCATACAGAGGTTGTGATTATGCTAACGAGGCACTAAATTAGTGCATTACACGCCCCATTAAGTCCGACTGTGCCAAACCTGAAAGTACTAATAAATTTTGTTTCTAGGGTCGGGAATAATTAAATGATGGATTCTCTGCCATTACTTAGCCTGGAAATTAAAGTTTGACAGCTGCTTGTCTGTTCCAATTTGCTTAAATGGCAGACTTCCATCGGGAGGGCCGGGTCGGGGCTGGGAGCTGGAGATGTTTCTCAAGGGGGGCATTTTCTCCAGCAGAGATACCCCCCCCAAGACTCAAGGCTCTCCCACACTGCCTTTTGTGTATCAGGTCCGGCCTTTCCAAGCGCAGGTCCCAGCAAGTTCCTTTCTTGTCCCGGTTATTCTGCAGATTGACTTTTCCTCCACCAGTGCTAAGGAGCAGGTTTTCCTGGGGAAAGTGGCAAGACAAAAAAAAAATCAAGCTGCTTGGACCTGGACCTGGGAAGGCCAGCTTGTGCCTAGAAAGTGCAGATGAGCCTTTCCATGCTGAGATCTGGTGGATCCATTCGAGGGGCCGCCAGTGTGGTTACCTCCTAACATTGACTGGCTGCTGGTCCAGCTGCACCCCCATCTGGCTCTGGTAAGCTCTAGGCTGGATTACTGCAACACGTTAGACGTAGGGCTGCCTCTGAAGACAGTTTGGAAACTTCAGCTGGTGCAGAATCCAGAGGCCAGGTTGCTCACAACTGCACTGGCTCCCCATTCGTTTCTGGGCCCAATTCAAAGTGCAGTACCGCAACACCCCAAGGACCTATGGCTTCCCTTCTTCTCTTTCCATCCCGCATATTTTACAAAAACTATACCATTCAGTATTCCACTATTGCATCCATCAAAACTTATTTACACTGTTGAATTTATCTTGATGCTGCCAGTGTTTTCAGCTGTACACAGTTATTTCCCATATTCGGCTACGAGTGATCACCAAAGAATAAGAAGAAGATACATTTTCCAATCTTCTTTAAACATATGTTCTTCTTGTTCTCCTATTCTATATGTTAAGTCTGCAAGCTGAGCATATTCTGTCAACTTAAGTTGATATTCTTCTTTGGTTGGGACCTCCTCATTTTCCATTTTGGGGCTAACAAAACACGGGCCACAGTAGTAGCACACATAAATAACCTTTTTTGACAGCTGGGAATGTCAGTCTGAATGATCCTCAACAGAAAGGACTTTGGTTTTTTGGGGGAAAGTACTTTTAAACATTTTTTTCAATTCATTATGGATCATTTCTCAATGCTCTTTTACCCTTTTACAAGTCCACCACATATGAAAGAAGGTTCCCTCCACCTCTTTGCATCTCCCACACTTATCTGATTCAGTCTTATACATCTTAGCAAGCCTACTTGGAGTTGAATACCACCTGTGAATCATTTCCAAGGACCACTTTCCTATACCTTCTGGATAGCCCAGCTGATAAAGCCAAGGTTGCCAAAGTTGGAACCCTGTACGGGACAGCTGCATATTCCTGCATTGCAGCTGGTTGGACCTGATGATCCCAAGGTCCCTGATTCTAAAGCTTCTATGTGAACTGCCCCAGATCCTGAGACCATCCTCTGAGACCCTTCTTGGTGTGCTTCCTCCATGAGAGGTCCGAGGGCGGCATCCCAAGAAGGGGCCTTTTTTGCAGGGGCCCCCATGTGTGGAAGTCTCTCCCCAGGGAGGCCCGCCTGGTGCCTTCACTCAGGGACAGACAAAGAGAGATGAGCATCCAAGGTGTGCATCGCCGCTAGGGAAGAACAAAGGAGTTTGTGGGAATGTTCAGGGAGGCAGGAGACAATATATTGTTTATTATTCCTAACTTGTGCTAGCAAGATCCTTCACTTAGCAGAGTTTTACATTCCCCTTTTAAATGTACAGAGGGTAGCTGGTTGCAGGCTTGTGTAAGCCTGTTACTATTATGTTCCTGGTAAAGGTAAAGGGACCCCTGACCATTAGGTCCATTGTGGCCGACTCTGGGGTTGCAGTGCTCATCTCGCTTTACTGGCCGAGGAAGCCAGCGTACAGCTTCCGGGTCATGTGGCCAGCATGACTAAGCCGCTTCTGGCGAACCGGAGCATCGCACGGAAACGCCGTTTGCCTTCCCGCTGGAGTGGTACCTATTTATCTCCTTGCACTTTGACGTGCTTTCAAACTGCTAGGTTGGCAGGAGCAGGGACTGAGCAACGGGAGCTCACCCCGTCGCGGGGATCTGAACCGCCGACCTTCCGGTCGGCAAGCCCAAGAGGCTCAGTGGTTTAACCCACAGCGCCACTCGCGTCCCGGCATGTTCCTGGTAAGTTCCCTTTATATCCCTCTTAAAAGAATAAACACACCACAATCTTGTTTAAAGTCAATAAAAGAACTTTACTCACATCATCAGTTCACAGTTGGATCCCTGAAGGCAGACTTAGTTACAAACTATATACGTGCGGATCTATCCCATATGGGAATAATCCCCGTGTCCTCTGTTGGCTGAGAAGCAACAGAGCATTTCTAGCTAAGAGAAGCTGCTCCTACGATGGAGGAAGTCAAAAAGAGAGGGTGTGCTGTGTGCCTTGTCCTTTTGTTACCTGGACAGGTAAGGTCACGCCCATCTCTAGTCACATGCTAAAGGAAGTATGTCCCAGCCAGGAGGAAACAGGAGGTTTTTGACTGGCTGGACCAAACATTCCCCTGCATGTCCATTCTAGGAAAACAAGGAATGTCGTACTTGACTGCTACTTATGTAGCACATCCCACAGAATTAAGATCTTGGGACCAGAGGGTGGGGGTGGGGGTGAAGCTCTGCATGCACCTTGTCAAAAGCTTTTCGGAAGTCCAAAGTTCATTTTGGAAGTGCAATAGGTCACTGCCTGCTCAAAAACTTATGCGTGCCAAATCAATTGTAATCAACCAGCTTAAAACTAAAACAGATTAGACTACGCATGTAAATATAAGCATCTTAATCTGCAGGATGTTTATATGCATATGCATGTATGTATATGAAGAATTTGTAAATGAAGTACTACATCTAGAAGGAATTTCGCCCAGCCCTGACTCTGGTTGTTTCCTAAACTTTTAAAAAGGATGAACTACCACACAACACATTTATGAACTGAATAAATGGGAGGCAGCCGCTAGAATCCCCGATGGATTATGCTTAAACCCACGGCTTCCTCCGTTTATAGTAGGCACAGGAAATAATTGTGGGTTTAAATGAAATAAAATGTTGTTGTCAAACCCATAGGTCAGGGGGAAAGACAAGAGGGAGGCACAACAAATATGATCAATTCGGAACAATTGCTAGAAGTTCAGAAAAATTGCTGAACAGCACCGGCATCAATTAATAACGCAACCTGTCTCAGTTTTAGTCATGCAAATAATCAATCATTTCGGCATCTAAAAATGTCTGGTAGAGTTAAGATGCCAAGCTGCAAAAACAGGCAGATGAAGACTTTCCACTGCCGAGAACAGAAACAGAATGAACTCAAAATCTCAGCTCAGTATTTCATTTTGACAGATTTCGTTTGCCTGCAATTCTGCATTTCAGGGGGCTGGACTAGAGAACCCCTGGGGGTCCCTGCCAAATTTACAGTCCTGTGGTTCCAAGATTTACCTGTCCAGGACAACGGAGCCAAAGGCTCAGGGTGGAGACACTCAGGAACTTTGGCTCCGCATATAAATAACGTAACAGCTAAACAGAGAGAAAATATTTTCAAGCAAAATGCAATAAAGGGAAGGAGCATTGTGGCAACTGGCGCCACACACACACACACACCAGGCTCATTAGCATATTTGTTCTTTATTATTTGTTCTTTTTTTTTAACGATAATCTTTATTGATTGTATGATTACATACTATACATATACACATTACTTTACATTTACATTTACTCCTAAGATTTGACTTCCCCCCTTCCTTCTTCTGGCTTTTTTATGTCATCTCTAAATTTTCCGCATTGTCTTTCTCGATTTTGTATATTGTTGTTCCTCTTTCAACTTTTTCCATACAGTGTCTATATACAAATAAATCTTTCTGTACATACACGTCTTGTTGTTTCTCTATATTCATTTACAGATACAATTAGTTACCTTGATTGTATTTTACATTTGAATTCATATTGTCATTAACATCCAATAAAGTTTCTTTTAATTTCCCATTGGTTTATTTCCATTCTACTTTCACTATTTCACCTTATCCTATGTATAACATAAATTTTTCCCATTCTTTTTGAAATGTTTCATCACTCTGTTGTCAAATTTTCCCCATTAATTTGGCTATTTCCGCATATTCCATGACCTCGTACAGCCCATATTTGCTCATTATTTCATAGAAATGTAGAATCATAGAATGGTAGAGTTGGAAAGGATCCCAAGGGTCATCTAGTCCAACCCCTTGCAATGCAGGAATCTCAGCTGAAGCATCCAGGACAGATGTTTCCTTAGCAAACAAGCCGACTGTCACAAGAGAAAAGCCTTTAGCTGCCCCCACAAATATAATTTTATTGATTTATTTATTAAACGTATACGCCACCTTTCATCTAAGGATCAGACTGCAGGCATAAGCAAACTCGGCCCTCCAGATGTTTTGGGACTGCAACTCCCATGATCCCCAGCTAGCAGGACCAGTGGTCAGGGATGATGGGAATTGTAGTCCCAAAACATCTGGAGG
Organism: Podarcis raffonei; assembly: GCF_027172205.1. Classification (NCBI taxonomy): domain Eukaryota; kingdom Metazoa; phylum Chordata; class Lepidosauria; order Squamata; family Lacertidae; genus Podarcis; species Podarcis raffonei. The sequence continues at coordinate 101,535,836 of NC_070606.1, read as the reverse complement.
GCCGAGTTTGCCTATGGCTGGATCACAGGGTAGTTGAACAATATGAAAACACGTCATTGTAACGTTTGTTTAAAAAACCAGAAGCTTTTTTTATTAGGAATTATACATACCGAGATTCCAAAATACCAGAAAAAAAACTTTTCATGTATGCGACAACAGCTGCACAGATGTGATTAGCCCAGAGATGGAAAGAAAAACCAATCCTGACCAGGGGAAAATGGCAAATCAAGTTGATGGACTATGCTGAAATGGCAAAATGAACTGGAAAGCTCAGGAACCAAGAAGACAAGAACTTTAAAAAAGAGTGGGGAAAGTTTATGATTTATTTAGGAGATCTTTGTAAGCAGAAGAAAACATTAGCAGGAGTTTAATCTCGCTTGTAAGGTCACAAAGACTATGGACAATTTAGATGGATAAAAAGGTGGATAACAGACTGATAGGCAGATGTAAATATTGACATACATGAAGGTGATGGGAGGGAGTCATGAGATTCAGAGTAATCTCATTGTAAGGATTTTTAATTGAATTTGTTATTAGTTTATATTTTTAAAATTCAAATAAAATTATTTTTTTAAAAAATATAAATCATACCCTCCTCCCAGTTTGTAAGGCCATAGAGTGTTGAATCAGCCCAAGGCCTGGGAGAAGAGGAAAGTTTTCACCTGGTGCCTAAAGATTTGTAATGAAGTAGCCCAAGGGGAGAGCATTCCACATATAAGGAGCCACCACAGAAAAGGCCCATTCTCCTGTTGCCACCTGACAGACCCTTCATGCACGGGGCACGCAACAAAGAGCATCAGGTGACAAGCACAGGATCCGGCTCTCTCTGGGAAGGGACGATCCTTGGGAAATAGGGACGTTTGGAGAGTCTGTCCTTCAGAGGAGTATAGCAGGCCAGCTCCCCGCTGCCTTTTCTGAACACCACCCATCTTGCTCTTCCCCACACCTGCATCCAGGGGGAGCTGGACTGGAGTCTGCTAGGACAGAAGAGCGAGATAAATTCCAACAAAAGAAGAATGGCAGACGAAATTAAGGGACTATGCAGAATTGGACAAAATGACAGGAAGGATTCGAAACCTGCAGGAACAGAGATTTACAGAAGATTGGAAGAAGTATACGAACTATTCGGAGAGCAATTGTAATCAACAAATTACGCTAGTAGGACTACAAGAGGGGAGAAATATATGAAGTGCTACAAAGCAGATAAAGAATAGAGATATTGGTTATGAGTTTTAAATGTAATAGGGAAAATAAGAAATGCATACTAAGAGATTAGATTGGAAAATTTTCAGACTGGACTGATGGAAGTCAAAATATTGAAGATGTAAAAATGTGTTTAATTACTGTTGAAAATGGAATGTTAAATATATATATATATATGACAGAAGAGCAAGAAGTGGGAGGCTCAAGACGTCCCAGGAGGTTTCCCGTCCTCCGCCTTCGCCTGCAAGAGCCCACGAGGGTCTCCACCCCCCCAGGGTGGCCTCGGAGGTGGCCGCAACCGGCCTTTTGTCTCCCCAAACAAAGCCGCTTTCTGCTCCGGCGGCTCCAAACAATAGTCTCCATTAACTCTGGCCGTGGCTGCAGCCGCACGTGCAAGAGGCAGGCCCTGAGCGGCTCCTGCAAGATGGAGACAAGCGGCTGAGGGGCGGCTCTCGCAGGCCAGACTCATCGGCTGGGTGTCACTGCTGTTAGAAGAATTTAAGGTCTCAAATATCTAAATTAAATGTTCCTAAATGTACAAGGCAAACACATACATGAGTATGTAAACCGCGTGTCTGAAATAGTACAGGAGAGCAATCCTGAAACCATTTTGACTCTTCCAAATGGACCTCAGATGTTTCTCTGCAAGGAGGAAGGAAATGTGAAAGCCTCTGCCTCTTTGCTCACAAATCCTGTCTTAAGGGCATATCTGTGTATGAATAGGGTGAGCCTGTAACCTGGAGTCAGGAATTAAAGTATTTACCATCACAAAAGTTACTGCCCAAATAAGCAATCAGTGACCATTGTCAGGTATCCTGGCAGACAGGATTTTTGTTGTAGAAAGCCTCTTTCTGTGATGTATGTATGATGTTTTGGGGGGGGGGTCTTGAGCAACAGGGTGGCAGTTTCAAAAGTCCATATAAGGGCTTGTGCACCATTCTTTGGGGTTCTCTCCTCTCTCCTGCGTGGGGTGAGTGGGGACCCTGCTGCAACAGTTAATAAAGATCAGGCTTACTAGCTGCTTTGCTTCTCAATATTCTCTGGTTGGCCTCTGTTATTTTCTCCTACCAATAGGGAAGCCACTTAAGGGCCTTCTCGGTAGTGGCGCCCGCCCTATGGAACGCCCTCCCACCAGATGTCAAAGAGAAGAACAACTACCAGACTTTTAGAAAGCATCTGAAGGCAGCCCTGTTTAGGGAAGCTTTTAATGTTTAACAGACCACTGTATTTTAATACTTTGTTGGAAGCTGCCCAGAGTGGCTGGGGAAGCCCAGCCAGATGGGTCGGGTATAAATAATAAATTATTATTATTATTATTATTGACTCTATATGGGCTCTTGGGTACCCCAGAAGGGAAAAGGAGCAGATTCTGTTTACATCACTGCCTATATTCTCCTCCCCGGGAGCCTATTCAGGGCCCTTTGGGCAGTGGGGTGTCAACATGGAGGGCAGAGAAGGCTGCCTGCGTCGCCATGGCAGCAATGTAGGAGGGGATGGCAGGAGGAGGAAGGGGGAAGAGGGGAGCCCAGTGGGAGAATCCCCAGAGAGCCCCCCGCCCCACCAAAGGGCCCACCAGAGTGTTAGAATTCCTGCTCCCTGTTTGCAGTCATGGGATTGTTGTCTATCACATGACGGTGTATGTTTTGACTCCACAGAGTGGAAAGTGATGGAGACAGGATGTTTGTGTTACTGTGTTCCGTGAAGTGGGACTATTGTCCTTTGTTCTTTTTCTCTTTGCTGCCTGATGCTAAAAAGAGAGGGAGCCACGTTGCAGTGCTCCGTGTGTGTTTATATGTAAATAAAGTAGATTAGCCAAAATGCTGAGTTGCTGAGGTCTGTCACGCAAGCTGTGAAGACTGCGGATCCCGAAGTGTGCCGATGTCTGTTGGCATTGGTCGCTGTGATGGACGCTGAGATGTTGCTTTCAATATGCCAGTAAGATGATAACAATGTGTTGCCATGTCTGAGTGTCACTATTTGCTTATATCAAGTTTTCTTGCCAATTAAATTCCATAGACTGGAAAAGAAAAGGGAAAAAAGGCTCTTGCCCTGGGCTGCATCTTTGTGCCCAGCAGTTGTTGTTGCCAGTGCCCTTCTCTGCCACCTGGGCATTCACAGCCACTCCCAGGGCCCACCTGAGAGCCCCCAGTGCCTATGTGTGCCGGTGAGAGTCTTACAACATGCCATTAAAGCAGACATTGTTCTTGCAAAGAGAGGGAGGGAGGGAGGGAGGGAGGGGGAAGACACACCAAGACTTTTCTCACATCCAGCAATTTAGGTCACGGAGTCCCCCTTGGGAGCAGGGAAGAGAGCCCTGGCTGGGAAGCTAATGAAGATCTATGTTCCTGGCAAGGCAGCGCTCAGGGCAGGGAGAGGCCTCATCACAGCCACTCTCCGCAATTAGAACAAAATGCCAAAAGCCTCCCAGGCAAGGATGCTCTTTGCAAAAGCCGGACACCCCAGACCACCCCCTGGAGAAAGATGTCCAGGAGGCCGTCCCCAGAAATCTGAAATCCCCTTTGCAGGCTACTCACCACACCCTGAAGAGCATCTCTGAATTGCCCCCTGTCAGTTTCTGTTCCCACAGGAGGAAAGGGGCGACGCTTTGGTTTCTGATTTCCTTTCATTCCCCCCCACCCCCCGTTTCCCTTTTTCAGATAGCCCTTTCTTGCTATGCAAAACGAACTGAAAGAAATTAGAGGGAATCAGTCAGTCAGGCCACTCTCAAACCTGCCCCCCCCCCAAAAAGGGCAGGAACAGAAACAGATTGGAGCAATTCATAGAGGCTGTTTAAGGACAATTAATAAGCTATTGTTCATCCAGAAGTTTGAAAAATGGGCTGAACTCTACAGGGAGGAAACTTTGGATTAATTAGGAGCAGGGGTGCCACCTCGCCCTTGGGATTGTAGGTGCCCACCACCACAACACAGATGTGCGAGTGCAACGTCACACGCACACCTGCATCCAACCTCTGCTCAAAGACCTCCAAGGAAGGAGAGTCCACTACCTTCCGAAGAAGTTTGTTCCACTGTCAAACAGATCTTACTGTCAGAAAGTTCTTCCTGATGTTGAGTCGGAATCTCCTTCCCTGCAACTTGAAGCCACGGGTTCGAGTCCTACACTCTGGAGCAGGCGAAAACAAGCTTGCTCCATCTTCCATATGCAAGACTTAGGTTCCTAAAGAAGCCTGATCAAAATGCGGTGGACAACCTGTGTCACACGGTAAAGTAAAGGTAAAGGGACCCCTGACCATTAGATCCAGTCGTGGCTGACTCTGGGGTTGCGGCGCTCATCTCGCTCTATTGGCCGAGGGAGCTGGCATACAGCTTCCGGGTCATGTGGCCAGCATGACTATGCCGCTTCTAGCGAACCAGAGCAGTGCATGGAAACGCCGTTTACCTTCCTGCCGGAGCGGTACCTATTTATCTACTTGCACTTTGACGTGCTTTCGAACTGCTAGGTGGGCAGGAGCAGGGACCGAGCAACGGGAGCTCACCCCGTTGCGGGGATTCAAACCGCCGACCTTCTGATAGGCAAGTCCTAGACTCTGTGGTTTAACCCACAGCACCACCCGTCTGCCCCCTCAACGCCCCCCCCATTTACAGCAGTAGCAACAGCAGCTCCTGGGACTCTGCACCTCGAAGAGAGCCCCCCCAGCTTAATATTAATTAGGGGCCCCACTTAAGGGTTTTATTCTAGCTACTTTCAAGAGAGAGCCATGAAAAGGCTTTTCATAAGTAATGGCAGCGGAGAATGGCAGCCGCTGTCATGCCGAGATTGCTGCAAATGGGCTATAATTAACACCTCCAGGAAAGGGCGGCTTGGCTTTCAGGCACGTGCAAGCACCTTTCTCAAAAAATGTGATTAAAAGCTTGCAGGCAGTGGGTGGATGTGGGGGGGGGGAGAGGAAGAGGCCAGAAAGGACCCCAGTGAATTGCAGGAAGATTGCGTCAACCTGTTTGGGGTGAGAAACAACCTGGGCCAGCGGTGCAAGGCAAGGGGGGAAACTCTTGACCCCGATATATCTTGGTAATGAAGTCCGCAGAGGCAGCTTCCCCAGGAGCCGGTGACAGGCGATCCCACAGCAGCAAGCTGGCCTGCGCTAATGGGGGCTGTCGCTGGGCTTTTCCAGGTCACGGACTCCGAAGGGCAATTAAGTGCAATTGGAGGCCACAGACTGGGCTGGGCTGGGGGACCCTCTCGGTGGGCCCAGGTACCTGCGTCGTTAAAGGCCTGTAGCTTCAGCATGATGAATGGTTGTGGGCAGCCAAAGACCCAGCCGCCCATTAATCTGGCCTAATCAGCTTGAAAGCTGGCTTGGTTTATTTAGCAATTAAGTGTTTGGGGCGGGAGAAAATGATCCACCAGCCCTTGCAGTTGTGCAGGGCTGCCACACACACCCCCCCTCGGATAATGGCAGGCAGCTGCAGGGTCCCCCTTTTCTGCCGGGGAGAGCAAGCCGTGCCTTTTCAATTACCGTCCTCGGCAAATGCTGGAAAATGGGCCCCCGGGGGTGTGGGGAGAGGCTCCCGGGGGGCCCAGATCAACTCTTGAAGGGTGGTAATTGCCTGAGGCAGGCTCCAGGAGGAGACCTCCAAAATGCTCCTCCAAGCAGCCGTGGAGAGAGAGGCGTGCTGGAAATCAGGGTCTGGAAGCCAAGCCTTCGAAGGAGAGCTGGGGATGTTTAGCCTGGAGAAGAGGAGACGGAGAGGAGATGGGATAGATGCCTTCAACTGCCCCGTGGAAGATGGGGCAAGGCTGTTTTCTCCTTCTCTGGAGGGGAGGACAAGACAACAGACACAAATTATAAGAGAGGAGATTCCAACTAAACTCCAGGAAGAACTTTCTGGCCATGAGAGCTGTTTGAGGATGGAATGGGCTCCCTTGGAAGGTATTTAAGCAGAGGTTGAATGACCATCTTTTAAGATATTACCACCCACACACTTCTGTTGCGGTTTCTGCTTCTGAAATATACTCGGAGTCGAGAGTGGATTTCATGCTCTTTATTCAGCTCAGAGTGGTGAGGAGGAATGCAAGTTCCCCCAGAATGTCTGCTTTATATACATTATTTACACAATGGGCCCCATGTGATTGGCTAATTCCGGGATTCTCCTGTAGGCCAATCAGGTTGCGGATTCCCTTCCAACTGGAGCTGGATTGGGTGGCTCCTGTGGACCAATCAGACTGCTGCCTTTTGGATCCTATCCAACTCAGTACATAACTGCTTCTGTGGTGACACCTGGGTAAAACCACTTCTTACGGTTTGCAGCAGAGTTTCCCCCGGAGGCAGAGGACAAGACCAGGAGTCCTCCTCAAATTCACAATCAAGAGCTTCTTCATTGCTTGACTGTCACACAAGCATTTCTGCTACTTTTATATACAAGCGATTGACATTCCTTCTCTATCTCTCCAGCACGGTATAATCTCAGCCCAGTAATTAACAATCCCGACACAGAAAAACTCACAGTACCAGCAGCACAAATGGTCTTACTTTACTTTACTTTACTTGTGCAGAAATTGCAGCTGTCACGGTCCGGTTCACGGGCGATCCAAGTCCTGGCTAGGGACGTTGGGACTGGGGGCACGATGGCAGGGTAGGAGCAGGAATGGGAGATCAGAAGCCAGGGGTCAGAAAGCCAAGAGTCCAAGGGTCAGGAAGCAAGGAGTCACGAAGTCAGGGGTCCGAGAATCAAGAAGCAAGGAGTCAAACGCAGCAAGGCAGGGAACGAGCCAAAGGGAAGATGCTGACCTTATATCCCTTCCTGGCTCTTCCCTCCAGGTGCTGTGAGTTACCAAGCGGCCTCACCTGTGCGGCTGCACCTTGCCTCTCCAGAACAAACTTAGGAAGGCCCCAGTCCTGCGAAGCCCTACTGGTCACAGGGCCCGGCTCCTGCACGCACTCCTGACAGCAGTCTGCAACTTCCTCCTTTTATTTTCACCTCCAGCTGACACCAATCAAGCCTAGAGTGCCACTCCTATGCACTAAAGAAAATTCTGGAAGCCTCTTTAAAGCTCCAGGAACTTTTATCTGTTTTTTAAAGAATGTTTCCCTAACTCATCTGTCTTCTTGGATGCTTTAGCTGCCATTTCTGCATTTCAGGGGGTTGGACTAGATGCCTCTCGGGGTCCCTTTCATCTCTACGATTCTGTGATTCTGGAAAAGTGGAAAGTGCTTCTGGTCCCTTTTGCTCTCCTTCCCGCTGTTCTGGCCTTCGGCTGTGGGCTACCTTGGACCGCTTAGGCAGGGATGGAGGAGACCTGAATGCTGGAAGGTTCAAAACAGAGACCAGAGAGGGCTTCTTCATGCAGTGCAGAGATAAAACTATGGATCACACTCTTGCAGGAGGAAACCGTGGCCCCCCAGGCTGGAGAACTTTGAAAGAAGCTGAGACAAATTCATAGAAGAGAAGAAGACAATGGACAGCGGTGCGGCAGGATGACTCTGCTCTGCCTCCACAGCTGAGAGACAGCCATGCTTCTTGAATCCACAGGAGGGCAGGGTGCTCTTGTGATGTAATAATAATAATAATAATAATAATAATAATAATAATAATAATAATAATAATAATAATTTATTATTTATACTCTGCCCATCTGGCTGGGTTTCCCCAGCCACTTTGGGCGGCTTCCAACAGAATATTAAAAATAGAATCAAACATTAAAAACTTCCCTAAACAGGGCTGCCTTCAGATGTCTTCTAAAAGTCAGAGAGTTGTTTATTTCCTTGACATCTGATGGGAGGGCGTTCCACAGGGCAGGTGCCACCACCGAGAAGGCCCTATGCCTGGTTCCCTGTAACCTCATTTCTTGCAGGGAGGGAACCACCAGAACGCCCTCGGAGCTGGACCTCAGTGTCTGGGTAGAATGATGGGGGTGGAGACGCTCCTTCAGGTATACTGGACCGAGGCCGTTTAGGGCTTTCCAGGTCTGCACCAACACTTTGACTTGTGCTCAGAAACGTACTGGGAGCCAATGTAGGTCTTTCAAGACCGGTGTTATATGGTCTCAGCGGCCGCTCCCAGTCACCAGTCTAGCTGCCGCATTCTGGATTAGTTGTAGTTTCCGGGTCACCTTCCAAGGGAGCCCCACGTAGATCAAATCCTGCTTGTGTGTTTCCCAAGAGGTGGTGCATCTGGTTGGCCGCTGTGTTGCAGCAAGATGGAGGCTCCTTTAGATCTCCTTAGACCCGTGGGCATAGCCAGAGGGGGCAGCAGTCCGTCCCCCCCATCAAGTAAATAAATAAAAATAATTAACTAACTGACCAATTGTTTTGCTGATAACTGGGTACTGCCCCCCCCAACAAGAAGTCTGCCCCCACCCAGTAAATCCTGGCTGCTCCCAGGCTTGGACCCCCGCCTCCCAGCCAGCCAACATGGGCCAATGGCCAGGGACTTCATAAAATTTACACACCACTAGATTTTGTTTCATTATTTCAAAAACCCTCAAAGGAAGAGGCTGGATATTGCTTGCTTTGCAAGGTCATGAAACAAATATGGAACCTATTCTTTGAAAAGCTTATATATTTTTAACTGCCGCTATACCTGAATTGTCTCTGTTATACCCAATTGCAATTCAATGTATTCCTGTTGTGTTTTATAATTTTCCTGATATTGTAAGTGAGCCAGAACTGGTCTGTGACCGTAATAATAAAATTCAATTCAATTTGAAAAGCTCCTCAAAGCAGGATCCCTTCTGTGTTGCTTCCCTGTCCTTGGGGAAAGAAGCTCTGAGGAAGCTGAGAGCCAGAGCAGGATTCTGGAGGGCCACTGCTACCCCACAGGGCTGCTTCCCGCAATGGGGTGCTTAACATCAGGGGGAGGGCAAGCTTTTCTGCCAGGAGCCCCACCTGGCACAAGAGACACGGGGAGGGACCTCCTTGCCATCGCTAGACTGGGGCTGGGATTGGCTGAGTGCTTGGCCAGAGAATAGGAGATTGACAGAAAGGCCTTAAGGACGCATACAATATGTGGGGGGCAGGAAAGTGTGAGTGTCTTGGAGATGTTGAGGAGGAAATCCTTTCCAAAACCGCTAGATGTTTTCCGTGGCAGGAGCTGCAGTGGAGCAGCCTCCACAGCCATTCTCCACGGTGGCACTGCTTGTTTCTCTCTGGGTAGCCCACCCTGCTGCCCAAACGCCTTCCCACCTGCCTGTTCTGTGCCCCTCAGGACCATGTGGCCCCCAATAGCCCTGCTGGTCTTGCAGGGGCCTCTCCCCCCTCCCAGCCATCTCCTTTGGCTTTCTCCAGGGCATCATCTTGGACCCCAAAGACGGAGAAAGGATGACAGCACCCGCAGGGTGCTTTGGGGCAGAGAAAGGCTCTTCTGTGCCTGCCTCCAGCGCCCACTCATCCTCTCCTCCTGCCCCCAAATGCCCCCTTTTTATGAAAAAGAGGGTGGCTTTGTTGTGGGGAGAAGAGGACCCTTCTCCTCCCCTGGCGGTGCCCTCCTCACAGGCACACAGCCAGCCTTGTTCTCCCCTGAAAGCCAGAGACGCGCTTTGTCCTGAGGGGCCCCCAAAGGCTCCGCAGCTGCTTTGGTGGTCGGAGGAAACGGGGAGACAATGGAGGCAACTCATTGGAAATATGGTTGCTTGTCACTAGCTGCCAAAAGGGGGTGCCCACATGATCAATGAGGGCTGGGGGGGGGGAGCAGTCAAGCCAGAAGAGTGACGGGGGGGGGGGCTGCCAGGGGAGGAAGAAGGGCACCTCCACCCCACCCCGGCTCCTGTTTCCCAAGGTCTCCTTGCAGCAGCCAGTAGGCTTGGTCTTTACCTGCCACCAGGTGAAACAAGATGGAAGCCCCGAACAAAAGAGCCCCCAAACTTTTATTGGCTGCTAATCCCCATGTTACACCCCCCAAACGACATCACGGTTACATCATGAAAGGGGAGGTCTGGTGACCGTAATCTGAGCATCCTGGACCCTGCCCCATGGTTCCCCTTGCCCTCCACCAAACACCCATCAAGTGGAACAAAAGAGATCCTTACATTTCCCTCTTTCCCAGCCAAGTTATTCACACCCTTTTGTCTTCATCTGGGTTTGTTATTTCTGGCATGGCTACCTGTCTGGCACTCAGGTATCAGGAGGCCAGGGATTATCACGCAGGCAGAGGGGCTGCTGAGGAGCTGAGCTCACATGTCTATATGAATTTCTGAAGTTTTCTCAGTGAGCCAGTACATAGATATTGTTAAAGCGCAGGGAACTTCTATTGACATTCCCATGACTGGGCCTCACTGCCCAGTTGCACCTCTGAAAATCCTTCCGCTGTTGCTACTAATCAATATTTCTCCTCCTCCTTTTGTTGGTTCTCAAACGCACAAAAAAAGGCAGACCGCAGGACTCTGCAGTGAATCTTTCCGCCCATTTGCTGCCAGGAGCGGCTTGTTTCAGGGTTGCTGGGACGTAACCATGGCAGGCCGCGGGGCTGCAGGCGTTTGGCTTCGCAGAGGAGGCGGAAATGTTCTAGTGGGAGAGCAAACATCAGGGGCTCTGCCTGGCCCTGGCGGGGTGTTGACACAGAGAGCATTATTCCAGGATCCATTGCCAAGTTGCACTTCAGGGGGACAAAAGGAGACAACCCTGTAAGCTGGCTCTGGGGGGGGGGGCAGAACGGGGTTATCAAGCTCAAGATGTTAGTTCAATATTTGCCGCTGGACGGAAGGCGTTTGGGGCTTCCAGGAGTGTTGACATCATGCTTGGACAGCTCAAGATGAACATATTCAGGAGAGCAGAGAAGGGGCGCCTGAGCGACACACTGCGGCAAAGAAAGGAGGCATGGGTTAATAAAAGCTGTTGCTGGAGCTCGAGGCTGGGTCAGTCTTCCTGCCCTCCCACTTTTATTTTTGCAACAGACCCGTGAGGTAGGATAGGCTGAGTTAATATGTGCTCATAAGCAGCGATTGTTGTCAATAGATGCAGGAGGAGGGGATGGAGGGGCCCAATCGACCTACAGGGCACCAGTCGCAGGAACCCCTCTTGGCACCTCTACTCAGAGGGATGGAGCGAAAGCGTGCAGAGTTTCAGACTCTTTAGTTTCGAGACAAGGTGAATAAGAGGAGTTGATAAAATTAGGCATGGCAGGAAGATAGTGGGTAGAGGAACGTTTTCCTCCCTCTCTCATAACACAAAAAACTTGTGAAAGTTGGAAGATGCAGGACAGAGGACAGTCCTTCTATGTGCAGCACAGAGTTGAACTATGGAACTCCCTCCCACATGAGGCAGTGATGGATCTCAGTAAAACTTGGATCTCAGTAAAAGAGGACTGGGCAAATTCATGGAGGAGAAGAGGGCAACCGAGGGCTTCCAGCCACCACAGCAATGTTCTGCTGCAGCAGTCAGAGGGAGTAATATTTCTGGAAAGCACCGGAGGGGATGGCATTGCTCCTGTGTTCGACTCCTCCTTGCTGGTTCCCCCAGACATCTCTGGTTGGCCACCGTGAGAAGAGGATGCTGGACTCCCTGGGCTGATCCTGCAAGCCCCTCTGGCTTCACAGATGTGCTCAGAGCCTCTTTGCATCCCGGCCAAAAGCAGAGCTCTCCTCCAGGCACACAAAAGGCCTCGTCCGGCCGCTAAGCCCCCACTTGAGAAAGCCGAGTCAGATCACCAGACCCCCAGTTGGCGCAGGCAAAGCTCTTGGGGGATGAAGAGACATGGGAGAGTCCATGAAGCTGGCTGGGATGGGGGTGGGGGGTGGCTTCCTGCCTTCCTGGGCTGTTTGTCCAAAGGATGAGGACCCCCCCCCTTCTCTGTGTGTGACCTACTGATCCTCTAGACCAGAGCCATGAATATTCCTGTAATCTCTTCCAGAGGCTCAAGGGCCTCAGGATCTTTTCATGGAGCAAAGCCTCTTGGGGCACCAGCAGCATCCCATGGCCCCACAAGTGTGGGGAGGAGGAGAGAGCCATCAATGGCCACAGGGGCAAAAGAAGACTTCTCCTCACCGTGGCCAAAGACCCAGTTGGGCACATTTGCATCCACACACACACACAGGCTGGGAGCCTCAATGGAGCCCCTCTGGATGCTTCAGCAGGGCCGAAAATCTGGCTAGCCCCTGCCCCCCCTAACTATGGCACTGTTCTGCTCTGTCTCCACAGCTGGGGGACACCAAGGCTTCCCAATAGCAGTAGCTGGAAACCACAGGAGGGGAGCTGTTGCTCTGGTGCTGGGATTCTGCTGGCAGGTTCCTGGCTGGGGCACCTGGCCGGCTGCTGTGAGACCAGGCTGCTGGCTGATGTAATAAACAAAAATCTGCCCTTATTCCCTTATGGGGACACAAGAGCCCTTATAGAGTCCTTTGTAGGTTCTCCATTGGTCGGAGGAAAGAACAGAGGCCAAGCAGAGAATATTGAGAAGCAAAGCAGCTCATAAGACTGAAGAAGAAGAAGAAGAAGAAGAAGAAGAAGAAGAAGAAGAAGAAGAAGAAGAAGAAGAGGAGGAGGAGGAGGAGGAGGAGGAGGAGGAGGAGGAGGAGGAGGAGTTTGGATTTGATATCCCGCCTTTCACTCCCCTTCAGGAGTCTCAAAGCGGCTCACATTCTCCTTTCCCTTCCTGCCCCACAACAAACACTCTGTGAGGTGAGTGGGGCTGAGAGACTTAAAAGAAGTATGACTGGCCCAAGGTCACCCAGCAGCTGCAGGTGGAGGAGCGGAGACGCGAACCCGGTTCCCCAGATTACGAGACTACCGCTCTTAACCACTACACCACACTGGCTCTCTGGTCTTTATTGAACTGTTGCAAGAGGGTGCCCCCTTCACATGCAGGAAAGGAGGAGGAGGAGGAGGACCCAGAACCCAGGTTGGAGTCCACCTTGGAGTCCAAGACCACCCCCAGATACATCATACCTACATCACAGAATGGGCGGTCTACAACAGAAATCTGAGTGCGTTGTTTACCTCATAATCTGAGTGTGTTGTTTACCTCCTGTCTGGCAAGTTACCTGTTAATGCTTACTGGATTGATACCCTGGGAAGCCTGGCCAGTCTTTTGTAATGATAAATACTTATTTCCTGAGCCAGGTCACAGGCTCACCCTATTCATACACAGACATACCCTTAAGACAGCATTTGTGAAAGAAAAGACATTGGGGAGGCTTTTCCATTTGACTTTGCAGAGAAAACACCTGGTCAGTTTGGGCGTCAAAATGGCTTCATGGCTGTTCTCCTGTGCAGCTTGAGACATGTGGTTGATATATTTATGTACGTGTTTGCTTGGTACATTTATGAACCTTTATTATATACATAAGACCTTAATTTCTTTATTTCAATGAGATGGGCTCCTTTAGGCCGGATCCAGCTGGGCTCTCCATGCCTTCTTAAGTGGGTTCTGCCCCCCAGACACAGGACAGCCCCTGTGGTTCACCCCCACAGCTCCTGCTCCCTGGCAGACGGCAGGCAACCCCCCGAAAGCCACAAGGGAATCTCTCCTGCCTTCCCACGAAGGAAAAGGTTGCAGGAGATAAGCCCAACTCTCAGGGTGCATCTCACTCGTCTGCTAGAGGTTCCTAAGCAGAGGTGCGATGGCCATCTGCCGGGGATGATTTTGCCGAGATTCCTGCATGACAAACCACAGCAACTGGGACTCTGCCGGCAGCGTGGGAGGGAAGTTGCAGAGGGCCCACCCAGTAGAAATAAAGAGGAGGGGGCTGGGAGGCCCACTGGCATTGGTGGGCCTTGACTTTCCTGGAATGCAACAGGGAGGAGGATCGGGACCACCTGCCAAGGGAGGGTAGAAGAACAGAAGTTCAGCCCCCCAGATGCAGAGTGGCCACTTGGCTGAACAATATAAGCAAAGTACCGTAGTTGCCCGCACTCACCTAAACCGCCATTGCCGCAGTTGCTAAGAAGCAGTGTGGACAGCAGAATGAGGGCAGACTGGATTTCTGCACCAGCTCTCAGGGATATTCAGCCCTGGGATAGCCAACCTGGTGCCCTGCAGACGTGTGGATTCCAGTGACCATGGCTCAGTTGTCAGGGATGGTGATGGGAGCTGGGGGTTCAGCAGCGGCATCTAGAGGGGCCCCACACTGGTGACCCCGCTCAGGTAATTAGGCTGCTCATGCCCAATGGCTCCCTTTTCCACCAGCAAACTGCAAGCCTGTAACTCGGTGGCCTTTGCCAACCTGACGCCCTCCAGATGTTTCAGGCTGCAATTCCCATCAGGCCCAGTGACTAGTCCAAAACAGCTGGAGGGCACCAGGTTGGCAAAGGCTGGATTATAGGTACTGGACTGGGAGTTGTTAATGACAGATAAGCAAGACCTGGAGGGCAGAGAGTTGGGCTATGATTTGGCAGTTGAATCAACCATGATCAACTCTGTAATTTCCCCCAACCTCACTAATGTGGGGGGGGGCTGTACGTTGCTCTGTGCAGAGAACAGCGGCTGCGATCTAGAAACCAAGCCTTACGAAGAAGGGTTGAGGGAGTTGGGTATGTTTAGCCTGGAGAGGAGAAGACCGAGAGGTGATAAGAGAGCCACCTTCAGATATCTGCAGAGTTGTGCCCACGGAAGATGGAGGAGGCTTGATTCAAAGGACCATAAATGAGATTCCAACTCAGCATTTGGAAGAACAGTGAGAAAAGTTCAAGAGTCGAATGGACTCCGTCAGAAGGTAGTGGACTCTCCTTCCTTGGGAGGTTTCATAGAAGGGACCCCGAGGGTCATCCAGTCCAACCCCCTGCAGTGCAGGAATCTCAGCCAAAGAACCTCTGCTTAACCATCTCCAAGGGAGGAGAGTACCAATTTGGAACAGCTCTTACCATCAGAAAGTTCTTCCTGATGTTTAGTTGGAATATTTCCCCCCCCCCCTTGCCATTTGAACCCAGTGGTTGGAGTCCTACCCTCCAGAGCAGCAGAAAGCAAGCTTGCTCCACCTTCAGTCCAGCAGCCATTTAGATATTTGAGCTCTGTTTTTAAGCAGAGGGTGGATGGCCATTTTGACGAGATTCCTGCATTGCAGTGGCTTGGACCAGACAGCCCTCAGACATCCCTTCGAACTCTATGCTTCTTTCCCGCCTCCTCCCCAATCCATCTTGCGCTCTCGTCTCACGCACATCATTCCTGCAAGGGGACAGGTTGTTCCCCAGATGTGAGTCTCCTTCCAGAGGGCTGGAGTTCAGCGGGGGGAGCAGGAGACGCCTGCAGCCCCGGCCTGTAAACAGGCCATCATTCATCGCAGAGGGAGAATGGCAGGCAGCTGCGGAACAGGTGTGCAAGCCCTTGTGCTTTGCCGAAACCTGAGCAGGGGGCTCTGGGGGCTCCTGCCTGCCCCCCACCCCTTTAACCTGACACTTCCATGCAGCCGCTCTCCCCAGCAGCGCCAAGCCTTCTATCCAGGCTGTTTTCTGCTTGGCTGGGTGCAGACATGGCTTGCATTAACTCCCCAACCTGCCAGGAAATTATGGGAAACAAAAGGGCCAGAGATGTCCCTCAGCCTCCGACAAGCCCCAAAACAAATGGTACAGGAGCAGGGTCACAAAGGAATCCGACGCCCACCGCCCGCCCTGGAATTAATTTACCTACCTCAGAGCCCATTCAGGGGAGGGGGGGCGGCTGCGACATGACAAGATCGGACAGGCCTCTGCCCGCCTCTGGGCTCCTTTGTGTCCCCCGCATAATAGACAAGGCGAGTGCATTGCAGGAGGGGTGGGTGGGCACTGTGTCGTCCCCCCAGCGATGGAGCAGGGCCTTTGCAAATGCTAATGGCCTTGGAGCAGGACGGAGGATGTTGGTTTTCACACAAAAACAGAAAAGAGGCATTGTGGGGAGAGGCTGGCAATAAACGTGTCATATCTGTGCATCAAAGGCTCTTGCAGGCCTCTCTCTCTCTGGGCAAATGATGCTCTCCTAGCGCTGTGCCAAAAATGTCTCCCTCGGTGTGTGTTGTCGTCTTCTTTTACCATTCTCCATTGGTTTGTGAGAAACGATGTTGCATCCGAGAAGGAGGTGTGAACATTTCGGGGGCCATTTTCATGGGTGGAGGGGCTGCAGGCAAGGAGGCGGAAGGAAGTTGGTTCCCTTTGGACTTTCCAAAGTGGTAACCTGGCCATCCTTTGGAAGCCGCCCTCCTCCAAGCAACATATAGAAAAATAGATGCGCCAGGATAAACTTTGCACTAAAATGCTGGCCAGTTTTCACAGGGACTTATTAGAAAAATAAGACATCATAAACTGGATTGAGTTTCTCTCAGTGGATGCATTTCCCCATAAGAAGAGCCTGCCGGATCAGGCCTGCGCCCTGCCTAGTGCAGGATCCTGTTCTCAGACTGGCCAACCAGCAAGCAGGATTTGAGCCCAGGAGCCACTGGGATTCAGATCTGCCTGGAATGAACAGCCCCCCCTCTTCCGTTAAAAGTGTCCATCAAACTGGTTCTGCAAGTTCACGGGCTGGATTGATGGACAAACTCCCGAGTAATGCACTATAATTTCTGTGTTCAAGCAAATCTTAAGATAATTAGGGTAATTTTGTTTTAATACAGTTTCAAGTAAAATGTAGTTGGCTGCCCTTTTCTTGATATGCTGGCTTGGGATAATTAAAAGGGGGGTGGAATCCATTTTCTTTGCACTCGGTGATCAGTATGAAATATCCAGCACTTCGCTGTTTTACCAAATGCAATCCATCTTGGCTAATTGAGGGGCTGAAAGATGAGTGTTTTAAGAAAAGGCCAAATGTGTTGCGTGCTTCTGGAATTCACGAGAGAGAGAGAGAGAGAGAGAGAGAGAGAGAGAGAGACAGAGAGGGAGGGAGGGAGGGAGGGACGCCCCCCTGCCCACCGCTGAGAGGGGTCCTGTGACCACAGAGCCTTCACTTTTCTAGCACACAAACATGGAGCACCTCCCTCTTGAATTAGGGGGACTCTTCCAAGATGCAGCTTCCCTGTTGGGTCCAGGCAGCATGGCCAACAGCGTGGGAAGATGGGCTCTCTAGTCCACCAATATCTGAAGGGCACCACGTTGCCTCCCCCTGGCCAGGGCTGACTGGCAGAAAGGGCTCTTGGGGGTTCCCGGCAGAAAGCCTTTCCCCAGCCCTGCCCGGAGGAGCCACGGGGGAATTGAACCGCCTGGGGCACAGCAGGTGCTCTGCTGCTGAGCTGGGGTCCTGCCCCATCACCTGAGCCCTTGGGGCAGATGGGAGGCATGCAAATAAAGAAGAGAGTAAGAAATTTAAGTGCTCAAAACCTCTCTTTATTTTGTTTTCCTTCAATGACATCTGCATTCAATAAATAACTTCCACGGGATACATCATGCTAAACGTCAGGTCGGCAACAGAGGCTTAAAACTGAAAAGTGGACCAGACAGAAGGAAGTACAAGAGGAGGATTGGGGGGGTGGGGGCAGTAAGAGACGGGTCTCGGTGCAGCACCCCTTTTTGGGAAGGATCCCCTTCTGGGATCCTGAAGTTGCCTCTAGGAAGGCCAGAGCAGCTAAGAGGCTTTTGCGTCATTGAGGGCACAGAATCTCTGGCGTGCGGCCGAAAGCATTTGCTACACACACAAACACACAAAATGCCATCTCATTTTATTTTTTTAATAGCAGAGGAATGAGGATTGCTCTCTCCCATCTCCCTCATTTTGGTTCTTGGCAACAGCTGCCTCTCCCTGCCCATCTTGTTTCCAGATTTCACAGAACACCATGCAGAGGAGGGGGGGCAGCAAAGGCAGCACCCCCTTTGCCGAAAAAAACAAAACAAAACCCCACCTCCCACCTGTGAAGTGCAGCAAGGCAGGATCCCCAGAGGACGAGGGGAGAGAACTTAAAGGCAGCACTGCGTGGCCCATCGGAGGAAGCAGCCTGCCAGCAAGTCTCTTGTGCAGAGGTGGAAAGGCAGACAATGCAGATGTGGGGATAGGGAGGGGGAGAGTGGGCACGAGGACATTTGGAAAGATACCTCAAAAAGCGGGAGAGGAAATGTTACTGGTAATGTACATTTCTGCATTTAGGGCTGGCGCAAAACGACAGTCAACCCACAACGGATGCTTGGAGCTGCTCAACGGGGGTGACAAGTGTCTGCACAGAGGAGGCCGTTTCTTCCACAATGCAGAGAGGAGACGGCTGGGTTTAAAGGGGCTGTGTGTGGAGGGCCGTGACCAGCACACGGCTGGGTCCCCTCTCCCGGCCCAAAGCCGCCGGAGCCTTGCAGCATTAAAAAACCAAACTGGGCGAGTCCCTGAAAGGAGCTTTCTCTCCAGAGTCTGCCCCTGACACGCAGGCCAAGAGCAAATTTCTTGGGAACTTCTTCCCCCTCTCTAAGGCGCTTATTCAACGTGTCTCAAAAGCGGCTGATGCGCAATGATTTATCTGGAACCTGCCACTGCCGGTGGGATACTCAGGAAGGAGTCCCTCTCAGCAAGCATAAAAACAAAAAGTGAAATGGAGCTGGCCAAAGTCCCACCCCAGGACTAAACTGCAGTGAAATGGATAGTGGAGGATGCTGTTCCTGGAGCCAGATGCCCATGAATGGGCCCCGGGTGCCCCCGCCAGGCTCACTCCCCCTGCCCAGCTTCTCTCCAGTGCCTCAGTCAAGATCTGGCTCCCCAGAAGAGCGTTGAAAGGCAGCTGCTCCCGCTTGGAGGGCCCCTCAGTGCGCTGCGTCACACAAACAAACAAACATTACGTAGGAGGTGTTGTCGACGTATGTACAAAGGCTAAAATTTTATTTCAAGCCCCTCGGGTTCGCCACGCAAAGGAGCCCCCGACCGGCTAAAACCACTAGAGGCGGCGGAAGGGGTCTTGCCACCCCAGAAAGAAAAAACCCCTACTTCTGGCCCCTCCCTGGAAAAAGAGAGAGAGGGAGCACTTGCAGAATCTGGACACCCCCCTCAAGGCATCATTTCCAGGTAAGAAAGCGTAGGTTTCTGTTGCCAGGCTTGCTTCCCTCGTCCTTATTACTGCCACCTTCACCCAAAGGGCAGGTGGCAGCCAGGACCTCTCGTTGCCTCCTGCCAATTGTCTCCTTTCCCTGGGAGACATTCTGGGGCACCCCTAAAAAGTTCAAGAGGGAGGAGAGCAGGACCAGGAGGCGCCGTGTGGCCATTTCTAGTGCTTTGTGTGTTCCAGAAGAGGGGCTTTGTCTTCCTGTAGAAGCTCTGCTGAAACACAAACACAAATGGACTGAATTTGCAGAGAGAGACGGGACAGAGGACACCCCCCTCGTTCCCCCCTCCCAAGTCATTTTTGCCATCCCAGGTTGCTGTTCCCTTGCCAGGTATCTCAATCAAGATTCCTCAAGCCAAACCCAGAAAGGTAAAAGAGCAAGAGGGAGAGATCAGCCCAGATTGAATGTCTTGCCCTTGGCTGGACTTGAGGCACGATTCCAAGAGATTCCACATGAAAACGCTTATAGCCCTGTAGAGATGGCAGCACTGAATTGGTGGCGCATGCCCTTCTGGCGTGCACTCTTTTTAAAGACTTGTGGAATGAGATTATCACCTCTCTTTTATCGTCCATTCTGGGTCGCCCAGCCGCTGCCACAGTGTCCTTTCTCTTGGCAGATCAAGATGAGCAGGCAAGGCTTTTAGCTGGGGCAATCAGAATAAGGTCCACTATTTGACCACTGATTCAAAACCCCAAAATGTATTTTATATAATTGACTTTTTATTTCTATTCTTTGGATATTGTATTGATGTTTTATTGCTATGGCCAGCGGCTGACGCAAATGAAGATTCATTCGTTCAGATTGGCCCAGAGCACGGGGCATCACAGGGCACAATGCCCCCCACCCCCCAGTGTGCCCAGATTCAAATCTCCAATCAGCTAGGAAGCTTGTTAAGGTGGCAGAGGGGTCAAGAGGCGATTCCGACTAACATAGGAAGACCATTTGGACGGTAAGGACACTTCAGCAGTGGAACAGGCTCCTTCGCCAGGTTCTTAAGCAGAGTTGGGTGGCCAAGATGACCCTTAGGGAGCATCTTAAAATTCTGTAAGACTTGGATGAAGCAGCAGGAGGATTAACTGAACAACCTTTTAGGGCCCTTCCAGGCAAAGATGGAGGTACACAGTCCCTTGGCAAGATGAAGGGGGCTTCCTGCTTTCTGGCTGTGTTAACAAGAGCAAGACGGGCCTAGTTTGGGCAGCGTCAGAGCGCTGCAGTTGCTCAGTGACCACCCAGAGCTCCTTACCTGTGCGGACCAGCTACTTCTCTTCTTGATGGAGGGCTTCAATGAAGACTTCAAGCTTCTCCTGGATCTCCCGAACCTTTTCTGGAAAAGTTGAGATGCTGCTGTCAGGACGGATGTTTCCAGGCACAAATGGCTCCTCTCCCAAGTGGAAACAGGCCTGGCCTCCCTGAGGAAGGCTGTGGGGCTGGGCCCCCATCCCTTCCCTGCCCCACAGGTGCCTCAGAGGCCTCAACAAGCCTGCCTCATCCGCAGCCAGGAGCCTCCTCCGAAGCGGAGAGGGTGCCAGCACTCAGACTAAGGCCTGCATTGCTGTATTAATAATACTGTATTAACACGTCATAGTTAAACTGCATTAATTAAATTTCCATCTTTTATTGCAGACTATGGTGCTGAAGGAGACTCTTGAGAGTCCCATGGACTGCAAGAAGATCAAACCTATCCATTCTGAAGGGAATCAGCCCTGAGTGTTCACTGGAAGGACAGATCCTGAGAAGAGAAGACTCCCTGGAAAAGACCCTGATGTTGGGAAAGATGGAGGGCACAAGGAGAAGGGGACGACAGGGGACGAGATGGTTGGGCAGTGTTCTCGAAGCTACAAACGTGAGTCTGACCAAACTGCAGGAGGCAGTGGAAGACAGGAGTGCCTGGCGTGCTCTGGTCCAGGGGGTCACGAAGAGCCGGACACGACTAAACGACTAAACAACAACAACAAAAATCTAGTATAAACGGCATTTCCGTGCGCTGCTCTGGTTCGCCAGAAGCGGCTTAGTCCTGCTAGCCCCATGACCCGGAAGCTGTACGCCGGCTCCCTCGGCCAATAAAGCGAGATGAGCGCTGCAACCCCAGAGTCGGCCACGACTGGACCTAATGGTCAGGCTTCCCTTTACCTTTTTTTAAATCTAGTATAAAGGTGTGCCTCAGAATTAACTGGTTGGCCAGCCTTGGCAAAACTTCCTAAAAATAAAAATATGGCCTGTGTTTTTGCCAAGAAATAATTTCAGGTTTAGAAGTTGTGAAAGCTCTGAGTGCAGCCGCTTACATTACCACGAGCTCTTCAGAGGACAGGGTAGAGGGACATATAAATATAAAAGATTGAATAACTGCAGATGCAGAAGCTTCTGAATGGTTTGTTCTTTTCAGGGGCTGATTTAGGGGGCCACAGTGTGTCTCCTCCAAATCAGGCTGCTTCCTAGGTCTCACGCAGCTCATTCTGCTTCAGCAAAGCAGGATTAAATAGCATTTAGAAAGTTACCCCTTGGCCAGCTCATAAAATATTCCAGAAGACAAAATAAAAATCACAATTCAGAGGTCCAGCCTTTCAAAAGAGGGGGCAGTGTTCAAACTAGCCAAACCAAATCAAAGCAAGACAGGCTAAGAAAAGTGCCCTGAATTTAAAGATGCTTTTGCAAAAGTTATAATCCAGACTTTGGCCTGTTTTGCTCGCCCACCCCCAACCATTTTTTCCTTTAAAAGGTCAGAGTTTATCTGGCAGTCTGCCCAGCAGTTGCAGGAGCAGCAGCTACAGCCACTTATCTGTCTATAGGTTTATCTATTTACCTGTCAGCAACAGGTGCAATTGGTGGCCAAGCTGACCCGAAAACACCCTTCCTGCCACTGGCCCAGGCTGAAGAGGCAGAAAACTCAAAGCAAGGAGCCACCCGAAGCTTGAGGAAGGGCAGAGGGGGCAAAAGGGCAGCCCAATCTCTGCCCAAGCAGACCAGCCCCCAGGTGCCCAGCCTGCACCACTGGCTTGGACTTGGGGGTGTCTCCAGAAAACCTTCTCCCTCTGAGGCTCTGCCTACTTTCTAGAACATTATGCCGTCCTCTGTTGCTGAACAGCTGGACTAACTTGGCCAGCTAGCCCTGGTGATCATCTCGTGTTTATTGGATGGATTTCCCCCCTAAATTGATTTTTGAATTCTGAATTTATTGTTATTCACGTTCTATACTGTATTTTATGCTGTTTTTTGTTGCATCAATTAAGTGTTTTAAATTTGTTGTTAGCTGCCTTGAGCCCGGTTTTCTGAACTGGGAAGGGCGGAGTATAAATAAAAAATTATTATTATTATTATTATTATTATTATTATTATTATCATGGAAGATCACAGAGCCACAGAACAGTAGAGCTGGAAGGGTCTCCGAAGGCTCATCTAGCTCAACCCCTTGCAAGACAGGAATCTCAGCTTGAGCATCCCTGACAGATGGCCCCCCAACCTCTGCTTGAAAACCTCCAAGGAAGGAGAGCTCAGCACCTCCAGAGGGAGACCATTCCTCTGTCGAAGAGCTCTGACGGCCAGAAAGTTCTGATGTTAGGCAGAATCTCCTTTCTTGCAACTTGAAGCCACGGGTTTGGGTCCTTCCATGTAATGGAGCAAGTTTGCTTTCTGCTGCTCCAGAGAGGAGGACCTGAACCCGTGGCTTCAACTGCAGGGGCTGGGCTGGATGACCCTGGGGGTCCCTTCCAACTCTACAGATTCCATGAACTTTCCCACCCCAAACCTTCTCCTGTTTCCTCCCCAAACTCTCAGGGCTCAGCACCCTCTCGCTGCCTTGCTTCCTCCCGACCTCTGCGCCCCAAAGTTGCTCCGATGGCTCCTGCACAAACAACGTCCCCTTTGATAGCTTTCAGCACCGAGCGAGAGATACGGAGAGCCTGCTTCTCGTGACACCTGTTAAACAGCGGCCCCCGGGCCGGCCACCCCGCCTGCAGCTTTGCAACAATGACGCAGGCCCCAGTGAATGGCCATTCTCCTCCCCATTTACTTCGTGTTTGCTCAAAAGATGAGCCGTTTCCCTCCACCCATTCATCCCGGGGTCCCTGATCTGGGTCATGAATATTCCCATAATCCCCTCTCCCAATCTCCCATAAACCCCCGGCTGACACAGAATGAAGAAATCCTCTATTCAGAGGCCTCAAGAGAGCCATTCATCCTTGCAGGGCTCTTTATCTGCACATGAAACAACACCCAAAGCCCCTCTCATTTTCTTTGCATTAATCCTCTGATACCGGCTCCAAAGGGGCTCAAAAACAGACTAATTGATCTGTAATTACGATCTGAATACACACCGTGAACACAGAAAACAGAGGGGGGCAGGAGGGGGGCAGCAAGGCGTGCCGGTAACTGTGGGCACAGGATGGAACAGGATAGAGCGAGGGCTGGAAAAATAAAGAAAAAGCCACCTCACAGCACCCCAGTTCTTAGAGCTACTTCAAGCCCCAACTTCTGCAGTGCTGCCCTTTGCTTTGCCTGTTTCAGATCCCGCCCCCCCCCCAGCTGGGGAAGTGGGCAAGGGACCGAGCAGAGGGCTGCCAGACAGTGCCATCCATGATGGCATCACGCAAGAACGTATCATACAAAGAGGCTGCAGGATGAGGCCAAAAGGGGCCCCCCAAGCCCAGCATCCTGTTCTCATATTGGCCAACCAGGTGCCCAGCAAGCAGGATTCATGCCCAAGAGCGGATCTCCCTTGCTGTGGTTTGCAGAAACTGGCACTCAGAAGCACTGCTCCCTCTGACCGTGGAGGCAGAGCCATCAAGAGCCCTCTCCTCCTCCACGAATTTGTCTCACCCTCTTTGAAAGCCATCTGGGCAGATCACCATCACCATAAACTTCACTGAACTAGCCAAAGATCATGGCATCATCCACAATCACCACCCAAGCAGGTGCCCATCACGCCTCCTGTGGGAGGGAGTTCCATAGTTTAACTCTGCGTTGAGTGAAGAAGGCCTGCCCTTATCCATCTGGAATCTTTCAATGTTCAGCTTATGTCAGGGGACTGCCATCGGAACAGGGCAGGGAAGCAGAGGGGCAGTTGGGTTACAGGGAACCTCCAAAAATCTTGCTACGCAGTCACTCTTCCTGTGGTGAGGAAAGCCCCACCTCCAGTGGGGAAGAGGGGAAGGGACCAGAGGATGCTGCTGGGAGCCTCAGCACCGCTCCTGGCCAAGCCGGTCAGGAGGGAAGCACGCTCCTTCAGTCACCCACCCTGCGCAGAGGTGTAAAATGCAAAGGAGGAAGGAAAAGGCGGGGGGGTGACTAAGCTCTTATGTTGGGAGAGGTCCCAGAAATGACCACTCCCGGATTCTGCTAGTGATTGAGACAGACACGAACTTGTGGCTCTGCACTGTGAATAGTTTTGCACCAAAATAAAACCTGTAAAAGACAGGTCGGAGTCCCGACTGATTACTCACGAGCAACCACCACTGCCGTCTGACAGCTTAGTTACAGGTGCACAAGTTCTAGTGTGAGGAGAGAGGGAGGAAAACACTTCTCTCTCCACTTTCTCTATGCCACATGCAAATTTGCAAACTTCCTTCATGTCACCTGCTACCTGCCTTTCTCTCAACCGAAAAGTCCAAAATGCTGCAACCTTTCTTTCCAGGAGAGTCTCTGGATCATTTCGGTTACCCTTTTCCGAACCTTTCCAACCCTACAATATCCCTTTCGGGGCGAGGCGCCCAGAACGGTCCTCGCATGCCTTTCTGCAGCCGCACAGAGAGACTGCAGGCTGCCTGAACCGGGTGATCTGAGCTCGGGTCGTGCCCTACTTCATTTCCCACCCCCTTCCTTTTTTCAGAAACCACTTTACATTAATGCCTCGCATTTTTGAACCAGTTTCCTCTTGCTCACATACCGCCCCGACCGACCGGCAGGAAAAAGCAGAACTTTAAAGAGAAAGCCACCCAGGCGGGCCTTAAAGAGACAGATCTCCATCGATCACTTGCGGAGACAGATTTATAATAAGAGGGCCCCCCCTCTGTTTCTTTAAGGCTGAAAAACCAGATGGGAAGTGAATGGACAGCCAACGGGTCAAGAAAACACAGGGGAGGTTCCGCTTGTCTGCCGCATTTGTGTTCCCCGCAGAGAAAGGGGGTCAAGACGGAAGCAGCACGGCCGGCGGATGGAAAGGGCCTCCTTTCTTCGCCCGCCTACAAAGGACGGCGCTGTTCCCCTCGCCCCGCTGTCAAGCGGGGAGAAAGATTGGCTTGTCAAAAGGTCCCCGGCAGCCCCGGCTTCCCAAAGAGGCAGAGGCAGGCAAATGAATCCGGGGAGATTGTTAAACAATTAGCTCATTAGCGCCACGAAAGCGCCAGACAAAGGGCTGCCGAGCGGAAGGCGCTGGAGCGGGATTTATAGCAGTTCAGGGAGAGTCGCCCCATGAATCACGGCAGCGGAGGCTGTTGCGCAGGATTGAAAGGGAAAGCTCGCAGGAGAGGCGAGGGAAGTCCGAGGAAGCGTGCGCGGCTGGCGAGGAGCACGCTCAAAGGGCGCATTGTCAGCAGTGTGCAAGGAGGCCGGTTGCTGCCTTCCTGGGAACCCCTGAATTGCAGAAGCAGAACAGAGCAGGGCAGCCACCAGCCAAGGCAGCACAAGGGCGGGCCCAGGGGGGCTCTCCAAACTGCAGCTGGAAAATCAGCCCCCCCTCACAGTTTCAATGCAGCTCCCCCCCCCCTTGGCGCCAGCTGGGTGCTTCAGACTACAACGCCCACCCCAAAGTTGCGCAGGCTGGTGCAATTCGGAGAGCACCCAGTGGAAGAAGGCTGATTTAACCTAGGAACCTGTGTGCACCTATGTCAACACCACCCCCAATATCCCCTTGGCATCCTGGAAGCCTCCCTAGGGACCTTGAGGAAAGACGGAAGCAAGGAGTCCTGGGCGGGGGCACGAAGAAGAACCACAGAACTGCAGCTGTGAGGGAGCCCAAGGGCTGTGCCAACCCCTGCAATGAAGGAAGCGCAAAAGGAACTCTGCTTTGCACCGTAAATAAATGGGCAGGTTGGGGAAGGACCCTGAGAAACACCTGCATCTCTGAATCTCTCTTTGCTGCCGCCACCTTTCAGGGCAGGAACAAAGGCAGGACTCCCAAGACACCGTCCAGAGCACCTGGGATTCCCTTCCTGACCCTTTCTCTTCCCAATAACCCTGTAAAGGGGGTCAGCTTCATCAGTGAGCTTGGCTCCCTGCCACTCAAAGCCGCCAGCCCCCCCCCTGCTGGTTTCCTAGGAGAGACCCCTTCTTGACACCTTCGGGAACTACTGCTGCCATCCTGAGCTAGTCATATTGTTAGAATGCGGCTGGGAACTGAGAGCGGCCGCCGAGACCACATAACACCGGTCCTGAAAGACCTTCATTGGCTCCCAGTACTGTAACTGTGCCCCTGAAGGACCAGGTGCGCAGCCTGGGTGTCATTTTGGACTCACAGCTGTCCATGGAGGCGCAGGCCAATTCTGTGTCCAGGGCAGCTGTCTACCAACTCCATCTGGTACGCAGGATGAGGCCCTTCCTGCCCGCGGACTGTCTGGCCAGAGTGGTGCATGCTCTGGTTATCTCCCGCTTGGACTACTGCAATGCGCTCTACGTGGGGCTACCTTTGAAGGTGACCCAGAAACTACAACAAATCCAGAATGTGGCAGCTAGACTTGTGACTGGGAGTGGCTGCTGAGACAACATAACATCGGTCTTGAAAGACCTACACTGGCTCCCAGTATGTTTCTGAGCACAATTCAAAGTGTTGGTGCTGACCTTTAAAGCCCTAAATGGCCTCGGCCCAGTAGAATCATAGAATAGAATCATAGAGTTGGAAGAGACCACAAGGGCCATCGAGTCCAACCCCCTGACAAGCAGGAAACACCATCAGAGCACTCCTGACATATGGTTGTCAAGCCTCTGCTTAAAGACCTCCAAAGGAGGAGACTCCACCACACTCCTTGGCAGCAAATTCCACTGTCAAACAGCTCTTACTGTCAGGAAGTTCTTCCTAATGTTTAGGTGGAATCTTCTTTCTTGTAGTTTGGATCCATTGCTCCGTGTCCGCTTCTCTGGAGCAGCAGAAAACAACCTTTCTCCCTCCTCTATGTGACATCCTTTTATATATTTGAACATGGCTATCATATCACCCCTTAACCTCCTCTTCTCCAGGCTAAACATGCCCAGCTCCCTTAGCCGTTCCTCATAAGGCATCGTTTCCAGGCCTTTGACCATTTTGGTTGCCCTCCTCTGGACACGTTCCAGTTTGTCAGTGTCCTTCTTGAACTGTGGTGCCCAGAACTGGACACAGTACTCCAGGTGAGGTCTGACCAGAGCAGAATACAGTGGCACTATTACTTCAGTAGACCTGAAGGAGCGTCTCCACCCCCATCGTTCTGCCTGGACACTGAGGTCCCGCTCCGAGGGCTTTCTGGCGGTTCCCTCCCTGTGAGAAGTCAAGTTACAGGGAACCAGGCAGAGGGCCTTCTCGGTGGTGGCGCCCGCCCTGTGGAACGCCCTCCCATCAGATGTCAAGGAAATAAGCAACTATCTGACTTTTAGAAGACATCTGAAGGCAGCCCTGTTTAGGGAAATTTTTACTGTTTGATGTTTTATTGTGTTGGGAGCTGCCCAGAGTGGCTGGGAAAACCCAGGCAGATGGGAAGGGTATAAATAATAATAAATTATTATTATCATTCTTAGTCTGAGTCAGCATGAGGCAGCCTCCTCTGGGGTGATGTCTGCATGGCAGGAGGCTTCCTGAGCAGCCAGCTAAGAGCAGCCTCCCAGAACCACCTCAAGGGCTGTGTCCGAGCGCAAGGGAAGAGCTCCTGCTAGCAGCCCCCGCCTGCCTGTGTGTGGCCAGGCCTCTCCCCGTGGGAAGGGGCCTTTGTGCAGAACAAAGTCTCAACTCGCCTGCAACACCTGCCCAGGTGCCAGCATTTCACGGACTGACAATGCCTTGGCGGGGGGGCTGGACACCCTCTCCCCGGCACGTCTCAGCTTTCCTGACAAGCTTTCCCTCTCCTGCCCTCCCTTCCCATCAAGCACAGGCCGTTCTACGTAGCCAGGATTCAGAAAAGCTGAAGCTGGAACAGTCCCTTGATCGAAAACAGATCCTGCATATTTAGGAAGACCACGTCTTCTTCACAGCATCGGCAGATAAACACTCTCCCAAACCATCACCACTTCCAAACTAATATCGGAATCGATACAAAATTTGTGGCTATTGGGAGAAAGCAGAGTGGAGAGGAATGAGAGGAAGCCAAAGGAGCTAGACTAATGACAGACTCTGCTATCAATGCCCTCTTGAAACAGCTCAGTGAGAGACCAATAGCTCTGATACCTCTAGGATAAAGGCTCCCAATTGGGGGTCTGGGCCCCTGGGGTCTGTGGCATCCTTCACATAACAAAAACTAACACAGAGACTCTTTTTTTCAAAAGTAGGGGGCCCATGGCTTGGCTACTGAAGAACAGGCAGTCTGCAGTACTCAGCTAATTTGGCAACACTGTGTTTGGATATCCTATGTGCTTCGAACCTAACATATTCCCACTTGATTATCTGAATGATGTTATTCCAGAAAATGGTCAAGAAATACTGCTTAACCTTAAAAGTGCTGCTCAAATTACAACAGCCAAAAATTAAGGGTGGGGGGAAGCACACCTTGAGGGAAAAACTGGTCCAAGGGAAAGCAGCCCAAACTTTCTCGATAGTCTCCCCAAAAGGCCAGAAGATTTGGCAGCTTGGCAACGCTTGCTGCGTCCTCCCCCTCCAGGAGGGAAGCCTGGGCATGCGATGCAGCTGCGAGGAAGGGCTTCCTCCAGAGAAGCCGGGAAAGGCGGAGGCAAGCCCAGGCAGGCCCAGAGAAAGGAACTTGGAAATGCACAAGCTGCCTCTGGGGGCAGCAGCTGCCTGGGAGATGCTGCAGCCACCGCAAGTGACAAAGGAGGGTAAACAGAGGCAGGAGGTCAGCATGCCAGCAAACACACCTCCCTCTTTCATGGGGATCCTCCAAAAGGCAGCCACCTGCTGCCCCCTGAAGCGGGGAAAAGGCACTGCTCCTTCTGAGGCATTTCACGAAGGGTCTCTGCCTCTCCGGGAGCAGGAGGAGAAGAAGAAGAAGAGTTTGGATTTGATATCCCGCTTTAGTGGCTCACAACCTCCTTTCCCTTTTCCCCCCACAACAAACCCTCTGTGAGGTAAGTGGGGCTGAGAGACTTCAGAGAAGTGTGACTGGCCCAAGGTCACCCAGCAGCTGCAGGTGGAGGAGCAGAGAGGCAAACCCGGTTCCCCAGATTATGAGTCCACCGCTCTGAACCACTGCACCACGCTGGCGCTCAGGAATGATGACAAGAGTGAAAATGCCTCCAGTTGACTGCAGAGTTGCACCTGACTCAACTTTTTCTGCTCATGCAAATACAAAAAGGAGCTGAAAAGTTTGCCTGGCATCGCGAAATCCCCACTGAAGCTGGGCAAGATTCTGCACATTGAGGCTTTTCAACCAGCTGCCACCAGGGCTCTGAGCCGCATCCTGCTCAAGTCCTGAGTGAACGGGCTCTCAGACTCATCTCTCGGGAAGGCTCTGGAGAAATTAGGCTGTCCCCCACCCCCTCCGCCACTGGGAGAGAAATACGAGAGAGAGAGAGAGAGAGAGAGAGACCCCAGCGAAGAGCCTCGCTACTTCCACGCCTTGGGAAATCTGATCCTTTCCCAGAATAATTTCCAAGAGGCGACTAATTCTGGAGGGAGAGTGAACAAAACAGAGACACAGGAACAGGCTGCTCAAAAACCCACAACTAGGCATATTGCATGCATGACTGAAATTTTAAAAAAAGGTTTTTAAAAGAATACACACTGAGAGAGAGACAGACAGACAGAAATATCAGGACTGGGACTGCAACAGGCAGGTTAACCCTACTCAGGAAATCTTAGTTATGTGGCAGCAGAGACACACAGGGAGGAAAGAAATTCCCACCTGGCCCGGCCCTGGAGGGATGCTTCATTCAGCCTCCCAGGGCAAATGGCAGCTTTGGAGGGCAAATTTAGCCAGCACTATGGAGTAGGGGGCGAGGCTCAACTCTTTAAAAATCAAATGCCGTCAGGCGTTTAGCACATGGTTAGTTTGGTCCTAGGGAACCAATTTCTCTCGGAGGCAGCAAGCCCCGGTCTCCATCCTGCAAATGTGTTATGCGGGACAAAGGCATGGCTAGACAAGCGCAGAGCAGGACCCAACCCATTAAAAGCTAATTCCTGGACAGAGGCTTATGTAACTCATTGGCTGTAAGTAGTACAGACAAGCCAGGATGTTTGGGTGAATATTATGGCGTGGAAGCGTCTTTGCCCCCACCCTTCCCAGATGTTCTGTGGCCATAAAACTTCATACTTGATCCTGACCCAACAATATTAGCACAGAAACTATTGACATTCCAGAAAGTCAGGGTATATTTATTAAGTTACTAAAAATCATATTTGAAGTTTTCATCCTCCCATAAAACACCTGGATTAGTTCTGTGGTATGGAAATTATTTTTAATAGTCTGCGCTCCTTTGCTTTTTTGAGGAATTTCTTCACTAGCAGGGATTTAACAGCCGTCATCGTAAGGGGGGGGGGATTAGTGCCCTAAGAAGAGGGGGCCCGGCTCAACATGGAAGGCTATATGGGCCCTGCCCGCAGACTGTCTTGCCAGAGTGGTGCATGCTCTGGTTATCTCTCGCTTGGGCTACTGCAATGCGCTCTACGTGGGGCTACCTTGGAAGGCGACCCGGAAACTACAACTAGTCCAAAATGCGGCAGCTAGACTGGTAAGTGGGAGTGGCCGCTGGGACTATATAACACCAGTCCTGAAAGACCTACATTGGCTCCCAGTAAGTTTCTGAGCACAATTCAAAGTGTTGGTGCTGACCTTGAAAGCCCTAAGTGGCCTCAGCCCAGTACACCTGAAGGAGCGTCTCCACCCCCATTGTTCAGCCCAGACACTGTGGTCCAGCTCTGAGGGCCTTCTGGTGGTTCCCTCATTGCAAGAAGCCAAGTTACAGGGAACCAGGCAGAGGGCCTTCTCGGTGGTGGTGCCCACCCTGTGGAATGCCCTCCCATCAGATGTCAAAGAAATAAACAACTATCTGACATGTACAAGACATCTGAAGAAAGCCCTGTTTAGGGAAGTTTTTAATGTCTAATGTTTTATCGCTTTGTTATTATTAATAATAATATTCTGTTGGGAGCCGCCCAGAGTAGCTGGGGAAACCCATTCAGATGGGCAAGGTATCAATCAATCAGTCAATCATCATCTGGTGGCAAGCCCAAACAAGAGAGGCGCTTGCTGGCCGGCAAATGTTTCCAATTACTTCCAACCAGAGATTAAAACACAAGCGCTGGAGGAGGCAGGCGAGGGAGAACCTCCCCAATTGCTGCTGCGTGTCACGCAGGCAACGCTATCACCTGCGCCTTTACCGCCAGAGGTGCCGTGGTCGGCGAAAAAGTATTACGGCCTCCCCCCTCCCCCCCTCACTACAAAGGGAACGTCAAAAAATGCCTTCCAGATGTGATCTGCTCCTGCCGTCATGGAAAGAGGCACAGCATTCGCTCCTACAGCCAGGGAGGCGAAACCCTGACCGATCCAGAGGGCATCTTTTCTTTGCACGAAATGCCTTTACGTGTTTTTTTTTCTGGCTGGGCAACCAACTCTAAAGCTTGTTAGCCAAAACTGCCACAGCCGTTGGGGCCGCTCAGGTGTCATGGGCCAGGAAGCTAGAAGGCCCTGAGCCTGTAACAGGACAGCTTACTTAGAAAGGAAGAGAGAAATGAATAAATATAGGGGTGGGGCGGTGTTCCCCTGAGCAGGCACCCCAGGGCAATCTTGCTTTGATCAGGTGGTTCCTTTAGCAGGGGGTGATGGTTCTGGCTTTAAATTACAGCTAAGCACTTTCTGGATTTTTAAGCATGCACCTAAAATGAACCAACCAAATCTCTAACCCTAAGCAGAATTTCCAGAACGAAGGACCCAGCTTCTGCAGCAGGAGAGGGCCTTTTCCACGTGCTGCTGCAGCCACTGCAGCTCCCGGGCCAGAGAGATACTCACTGAGGTCCTCGGCCAGCTGGACTCTCTTCCCCGTGAGCAGCTTCATCTTCTTCTCGCAGTCCTCAGCAAAATCCTCCAGCACCTCTTTCACGTTCTTCTCCAGGCGCCTCACTGTCAGGGGGGAAACGGGAATTTGAAATATATTCATTTCTATTTCTACATCTGGGGTTGGGGTGAGGATAATAGTAGAGGGAGCGCTTGTACAAATCTTACATTCACGTGAAATACCTGCTGGAAGGGACAGGCCATGCCTGAACGATGCAAAAACAGCATCACCAGTGCCAACCTCTCCAGAAGGATACCCAAGCTGTTGAGTCCAGGAGTAATCTGAGAGATGGGGGGTTAAGGATCTCCTGGCTCCCTCAAGGCTTGCCATGGGCCATCCCTACTGTCTTCCTGGATTTGATCTCGACCAAACAGCTGAGCCACAGAGAGTGGAAACTCAAAAAGGAGCACTGGAGACTTCATTTTACACGTCAGTAATGAACAACTGAAACAATCTCTTCCAATGAACTTAGGAAAAATATAGTTTTTGAGTC
The DNA here is from genome assembly GCF_027172205.1 of Podarcis raffonei. NCBI lineage: Eukaryota > Metazoa > Chordata > Lepidosauria > Squamata > Lacertidae > Podarcis > Podarcis raffonei. The sequence continues at coordinate 101,503,158 of NC_070606.1, read as the reverse complement.
ACATGCCTTTTCAGCTCCTTACTGACTATGCTTTTGTTTTTCAATACAGCTTCCCCAAAATTGTGATTCATTTAAGTAATATACACTGGTACCTTGGTTTAAGAACAGCTTAGTTTATGAACAACTTGGATTAAGAACGCTGCAAACCCGGAAGTAGGTTTTCCAGTTTTGAACTTTGCCTTGGAAGCAGAACATGTTCTGCTTTCTGTTGAGTGTGTTCCATTTGTAAATTGAGTCCCCCACCTGCTATGGGAAAGCACGCTTTGGTTTAAGAACGCTTTGGTTTAAGAACGGACTTCCGGAACGGATTAAGTTCGTAAACCAAGGTTCCACTGTATGGTGGACCTGATATAATTTCCCCCACTGCTTACTTTCAGTCTCCATCGTGATCCCATCCAGTTTGACCGCATTGACAAACCTTATGCTTGGTATTGTTTTTAATAATGAAGATGATGATGATGATGATGATGATGACATTTCTTAAATCCCACCCACCTGACTAGGTTGCACCAGCCACTCTGGGCGGCTTCCAACAAAAAGGCACAGGAAAACAACAACAACTACACCATCAAACTTTAAAAACTTCCCAAAACAAGAAACTTTGATGGGGAGGAAAAGGAGGCTTTGGAGAGGGCCAAAATTGCCTGCCCAGCCGGGGTCCAGGAGGCCAATGGCACCGCCAGCATCCAGCCAGGCTGGGGCGAGTGGCCCAGCAGGGCAGCCTCCGCAGGCCTCTCACCTTCCGTGTTGGTCAGCTGCTGCCTCAAGGTGTTGGCCGTGATGCCCAGCATCCGCTGAATCCGCCAGAACAGGACCACATCGTTGCACTCGAGCTGGAACCACACAGCGAGGAACAAGGGAGCATCAGGGAAGCAGCAAAGCACCCACCAGGCCACATGGCGTCTTCTGTGGCTTCATTCATCCAAGCCAAAAAACGGTTTGATAGGCAAAAACCAGCACCTGCAATTTGGCCCAGAAGCAGCCAGCAATGCTGGCTGGGTACCTCTCTGTGCTTATTACATGCTCAAACCTTTCCGTGCTTATTGGAAGACCACCTAAAGCATCCGAAAACAATCCTTAGGCAGTCATCCCAGAAACGAAACACAGCAACTGATCAGTGATGCTATCAGTGTATGAAGTATCACTCTTTTATGGTGCTACACTGGAATGGCTTTTCAAATGCATTTTCAGAATCTGAAGCTGTTTTTAAAAAAGAAAAGTGGCATATAAATGCTTTTTAAAATAAAATATGAACAAGCAAATCCAACAGAAGACAAAGGGCACCAAAAGCTTGGGAATAGGGAAACAGGCACTGGTTATTCAAGGAAGAGCAGCTTAGCTGTGAAGCATTTTAAAAAGGTCAAGGACCCCTGACAGTTAAGTCCAGTCGCAGACGACTCTGGGGTTGCAGCGCTCATTTTGCTTTACGGGCCAAGAGAACCAGTGTTTGTCCGCAGACAGTTTTTCCAGGTCATGTGACCAGCATGACGAAGCTGCTTCTGGCGAACCAGAGCAGCGCAGGGAAACGCCGTTCACCTTCCCGCCGGAGCGGTACCTATTTGTCTACTTGCACTTTGATGTGCTTTCGAACTGCTAGGTTGGCAGGAGCAGGGACCGAGCAATGGGAGCTCACCCCATCGCGGGGATTCGAACCGCCGACCTTCCGATTGCCAAGCCCAAGAAGCTCAGTGGTTTAAACCATAGTGCCACCCGCGTCCCTTGAAGCATTAAAAGGGGCACCCAAAAGGCACAGAAGGGCATCATCTCCCTGCATCTCCCAGGGCAGAGGGCATCTCATGGCCCGGGGACTGCCCTGCAAGGAGGCCCTAACCCTCATGCTCCTCACCTACCCAAGCAGCTAAGCTTCTGTTGGTGGAGACCTCAAGCCTGGTAACATTTAGCAAGGCCCCTTTGATTTTCAGTAGGAAAAGAGGAAAGAGCTGCGGTGTCTGTAAGCAGCCTCAGCAAGTGCCTTGCTCACAGCCAGTGGAATGCAGGATCCTATCTAACACCACAAACTGGCATCAAACGCAAAATGTCCTGCTTCAGCCGGCTGGTGGCGCAGCGTTTTCTATGTCCATATTCCTGAGGGGGAAACTAAGGCTGCAAAGCATCACCCTGCTAGACCATCAAGGGCGGCCATCTGTCAGGGATCCTTCACCTGCGATTCCTGCATTGCAGGGGGGTGGGGGCCGGGCGAGACGACCTTTGGGGGCACCTTCCAACTCTACAAGTTCACAAGGGAGTTGTGGAAACCGTGGGAGGGCACAAACTGAATCAGAACCAGAGATGCCGTGAAGAAGGGCAAGGGCAAAGCAGCAGCAGGAAGGAAAATGCCCAGTGTCTGCAAGAACTCCAGTTCATCGGCCCTGACAAAAGCCACTTCTTCTCTGGCGTGCAAAATACTTTTAGAGTCCAACCCTTGAAGTCTTCCATCTTCTTCTTGGAAGAACTGCGTGGCCCACACAGCAAGGCTTGGCCTTGGGGGCTTCTCAGCCCTTCTACTGCTGCAGAGGACTCACACGGGACACGTGGGGGGCAAGGGGGGGCCCTCAATCCCAGCTAGAGAGCCAGCCCTCTTTGTTGTGAGTCCCAGGAACTCAAGAGGGGCAGCCCCATGGAAGAGCGAGAGGCGCAGGGACCAGATGCTCATCCCAAGACTACCACCTAGTGGAGCGTCCCAAAAATATCATTCAGAGAGAGAGAGACGGGGGGGGGGCACTGAGTGAGACCCCTCGCCTTTCCTGGCCAGACATCAGGGGAGGGCGGCGGCTGTTCCCTAAGTGCTCGTAACCCGCAAGTTCTTCCACTTACCTCAGAGTCCACAAAATGCCTCTGGTAGTAATAAAAGCCTCTCCGGCAGAGGTTGCAGTGGCCCAGGGCCTTCTTCAAGAAATGCCGCCTGTAAACCTGGTGCCAGGTGTCTTTAATCTGGGACCAAAGGGAGAGAGGAACATCTGGTTATCGTTGGCCCAAATCCGGATGGCCCTGGAGCACGTGCCGGCTGGCAGATGTTGCGCGGTGCTCAGAAGCTCAGCCTTTGCAAGCAGCTGAGAGAGAAGCTGGGCTGTCAGCAGAAGGGGCCCTGCTGGCTCACATGGACACCACCTCCCAAGAAGGGGAGGAGGAAAAGCACCAGGGTCTGCTTTGGGGTGGTTGTTTTTACTGAAACCTGTCCAGCAGCCGCCTATCCCCTAGGGGGAAAGTGCTCCCGCAAACGGAGAGCGCGAAAGAAACGTGCTCTCCTGAATCACGGCTGAAGCAGCATCTAGCACAGGGGTCAGCAACCTGTGGCCCGTGGGCCAAGAACAGCCCATGGGGGTCGTTTAAATGGCCCCCGAACTGCGCCACCCGCTCGGCGAGTCCCTGCGTGCTGCGCTAAACCGGCACAATGCGGAGCACGGACTCGCTTCCACAGCGCCAGAAATCGCATCTACACAGATGCCGAAAATCACGTCTGCGCAGACGCATCCGGCCACAGAGTGATCTCTGCAGGAATGAATTGGCCCAGGTGAGGTAAACCTTGTCAACCTCTGATCTAGCAGGATTCAGCTTCCTCCACTCAAACACAGTCTTCCGCTAATTGCATCCTCACAAGTCTGGGAATTTAGGAAAGGGTTACAGCTCAGGGATCCAGCAGTTGCTTGGCATGCAGAAGGACTCAGGTCCAGTCCCTGGTAGCCTCTCCAGACAGGGCGAGGACAGACGCCTGTCCAAAATACTGGAGGGTCACTGACAGTCAGCGCAGACAGCACTGAGCTGGATGGACCAATTGGTCTGACTTCTCTGTTCCTTGCTCAAGCTACTTACCGAAATGTGGAACTCTTGGGTAGAGAATTTGAATCCCCCATGGCCAAAAGAAACATGCTATGAACTGCACTTCCTAAGAGTAGCCCAAGAAAATGCACGGCCAGCTTTTGACGCCAATGTCTCACTCAGAGAGAGGGAGGGAGAAAGGGAAGGAAGGAAGACATGGCACTTCTGCTAAGCCTTCCCCCTTATTACGACCATCAAACACCCCCCCATACTCTGACCCCCCCCCCCAAGAATGTCTGGCAGCTTAACTTCCCGACAAGCAACCAGCCATTTTGGCAGAACAGCAAACATTCACAACGAGCCTTGCTGGGACTGTTCACAGCCGATGATGGTTTCCATATTCAGAGCCCAGCCTTTCCCTGTTATTGGAACGGAAAGGAGCTGGCAGAGCTTCTTACCAGGCAGGGGTCCACGGCCACCCCCCGGGCCTCCAGGTTCTTCCGGACGGTTGTGACCTCATCGTTTGCAAGGTAAGCCGGGTGCTCTTCGTTGCATTTTATCATCTTCTCAAGTTCATTTTTCGTTTCATTGCGGATGGTCTTAAAACAAAAGAAATGCCATTGCTTTTTTTATTTTAAAGTCTCACTCTTACCCTAAGCGGAGTGGGGGAAAATGAAAGCAAGATTCTGGTACACCTTGCATGTTCAAGTTTCCCAAAAGATAACACCTAGCCAAGGCACAAAAGCTGAGCAAAGTTATAAGCACAAAAGCAGGGACAGAATGTTTCCGGCTTCTCTCCTGACTCACCCCCCCCCCCAGCCCAATAAGCTGGTCCAAGACGAGGGCCTCCAAAGGCTTCTGGAAACATGGAAGCCTTAACCTTAGTCAGTCTCGGGGGGGGGGGGGGCGTTTCACAAAAGCAGAACTGCCACCAGGAGCCCTTCCCTAGAGAGGGCAGAGAAATACTGTAAGTAAATAATAATCATATAATCAAGGGGGGGGGGTGATCTCAGGGCCTCTTTGTCTAAACACCCTCCCCCATTTTGGTTACTATGATGCTTCATTGGCACCAGGACTCCACATGCAGGGAATACATATTTCTATCTTAGGGAAAATTAGCACAAATAGCCACCAGCTGCCCTCGTGCAACTGCAACAAGAGACAAGGTGGCAGGCTGCTCCAGAGAGGTGTGGCCTTGGGGTCACTCAGGTTCTCCGGAAAAGCACCTTGATCTGGGCACACCTCTGCAGACCCAGGAATTGCAGAGCAAGGGCTCTCTCCTCCCATGTTTTGATCAGGCTTCTTCATTTCAGCTAACGTTATTACAGACAGCCAAATATATATCTATATTGCAGCTGGGCTGAGCCAGAGAATCCCAGGGCATCACCTGGGCAGCTTTTTACCTGTTCTTTGGTGCGCCCCACCCAGTAGAGCCACCTTTTCTTCCAGTCTGGGCCCACCATGTCTTCAATGACTGATTCAGCTGGAGAAGAACACAAAGAGCACAACACTGAGTACACAACACCACACTGTGATTCTCTCCCTTTCCCTCCCTCGCTCTCATGGTGAGCAACCACTGATTTAATAAGAAGCATTCTGGACTGCCTGCAAAGGGAGGAGCAGCTGCTGCAGGAGGAGGAGGACGGGTCAGGGCGGAAGAGACAACAGCGACCAGACCAAGAGGCGACCAGGAGGATTTAATGGTAGCGTCCGGTGGCAAAAGCTCAGCTCCCGAGAAAGGCAGCCAAGGAGAGAGGGGCACTCACTGTCTTTCAGGCGACTGTGCAGGGTCTCCTCCATGAACTGAATCGCTGCGTCCCACTGCTGCTTGTCGGAGATGGAGCGGTCCTCCAGGGCGTTGTGCTGGATCACTCTCTGCCAAAGCACAGGGCAGCCGTTAGGTCCCCAAACGGGCTCTGCTTTTTCTCCCCCTTAAAGAAACCCAGCTTCCACATGCGCAGCAAAAGCGCCAGATAATTCAGAAGCTTGTTCCTCAAGAATTCTCAGAGCACAGCTGCTGGAAGAGCAGACATGCTCCAGGCCAGCTCCAGTGAGCTCACCGCAAGCGGCAGCAGAGCAGGGAAAAGGGAGTCCCTGTGAACTGATTTCAGATCCTTCTCTTTCTGGGAAAGACAAGCTTGGAGTTATGACGGACTGCGAAATGGATTCAGCCTTCTTCAGGTGTTTCATTTGACCCCATAAGGGCAAAACGCATGTAAGAGGGAGAACACCTCTATACTCACAGCTTCCGCATGAAGATCAGGAGTTGAGGGGTGGCCTGCGTGCCCCCAGCCCCCATTACACATTTGTTGCCTTAGTCAGACTGAATACTGCCCAAAAGACATTCGAACGTTTGGCTGAGCGTCACTGTAGCATTTTGAGTATACAGTGATACCTTGTGTTGCGTTCCGCTCTCGTTACGGACTTTCAGCTTACGAACGCAGAAGTGCTTGATTGCGCCGTGCACATGGGCAGAAGAGGCGCTCTAGCTGTGGACTTTTCGGGGTGCGAATGGCACCCCAAAATGGATTAAGTCTGAAACTAGAGGTACCACTGTAGAGATGTGAAGGCCAGGAAATGACAACAACAATAAAGGAAAAAACATTTCCTCCTCTTTCCACTTTTTCTGGGTTTTCATCCAATATTTCTGTTTCCCCCCCAGGCCTTCACATGTCTATCCTGGTAACGATATGGATTCAATTAATCTAGTCAATGAAGAAATTTCTGAGCAGTGATGCCAGCGCCACCACTGGAAGCCCCACCAACCAAAGAAAGGCTCTGGCAACTCCTTCGTCCGTGCATAAAGAGACAATATTTTAAAACCAGAAAAGCGCACACAAAGCCTTGTCGAAAGAGAGAGGGATTCGTTTCTTCCATGCCTTGGAAATATATTAAGGGAAAGGATTAAGGCCCCACCAGGCTGTCTTCTGCTCTCTCGTTCCACTTGTGGCGCTTGATGCTCTCATCCTTCACGGCTTGCTTCAGTTTGTCAAAGATGTCGTCGTGCTCTTTGCCCTTCTCTTCCGTCATGAAGCGAGCAAACTCCTCCTGGAGGGTCTCCCAGGCAACCTGCAGATTGGGAAACAGAGTCCGGCCTTGAGAAGCGGCTCAATGCTGGAGCCACCAGACTGGGCTCAGACAAGCGCTGAGGCCAGCAGAGGGAGGCAGATCTAACACGAGATGCGGAAACCGACTCACATCAAACACATCAACTCACATGCCCTGTGCAATAATGGGGGGGGACCGGGGCGAACCGCCTGTGCCCTGACACTGAAGATGCCCAACACGGAATGATAACCGACAGAGCCACTTCCGTGAGGGAAGTGAAAGGTTGAACTGGAGAGGGTGGGTGGGGCGCAGAGGAGACATCAGACAGAATACGAGAAGGGGCTGTTTCCAGGGCTGTGCAGAAAGGGTTGTTATGCAGGAAGTGAGGTGAGGTGGGAAGAGATGCCAGAGGCAGGTGGAAAGAAGGGAGGGGGCAGCCTGTGAGGCTGGCTGAGGAGTGGGTGGAAGAGGCACTTTGAAGGACCACAACTGGTGAGGGCACAGAACTGAGGTGTGGGTGGCAGGGACACCAGAAGAGCCCTGCTAAATCAGACGGGCATCCTGCCCCCGCAATGGCCAACCCAATGGCCACAGTGGGAATCCCGCAAGCAGGACATGGAGGGTGTCAAGAAGAAGCCTTCAGCCATACGGGGCGCATTGAGACTGCAGGGCTCCAGGAAAGCAGCCTGGGTGCCCACACGCTTTCTCTCAAAAAGGGAGAATGGATTTCCCAACGGACTTGAGCTAGCCAGCTGCGGAGCTCTGCAAAGAGGCGTGCACCTCTGAATCCGCTCCAAGGACATGGCTAGCCTTCACACACTTGCCACTGTGGGCAATCCTTTGCGTAACCCTAAAATAAACCTATGACAGGCTTCCTCAACCTCGGCCCTCCAGATGTTTTTGGGCTACAACTCCCATGATCCCTAGCTAGCAGGACCAGTGGTCAGGGATGATGGGAGTTGTAGTCTCAAAACAGCTGGAGGGCCGAGGTTGAGGAAGCCTGATCTATGAGAATCGGGGGGGGGGGGGGGAGAGAGAAGGAGATTCAGCCGAGGCACCCCTCTGCTTACGCACGTCAACCCCAAACGGTCTCACCTCCACGGCCTTGTTGGGCAGTTGTTTGTCTGTCCACTGCTTCAGCTTGATGTCCACCGTGGTGTTGAAGGTGCCCGAGTTTGTGGTTTGTGCTGCCGGGAGGTAGATGTTTTCTATCACGTGAGTCGAGACCCTGTCCCACAAGGTCTTCTGAAGGATCTCTTCCCTAAAGGGGGGGGGGACAACCAGGGGTCACTTTGCATCCCCACAGGTGAGAGGCCCAGAGCGAGACCCAGGGGCAAAAAGAGGTTTGTTCCCCAGGAGAGACGCCCTCCTCCCCAAGCCCCCACAAGGGAGACCAGCAAGTAGCGGGAGAGGCTGAGACCTTTCAGTTTTAAGCAGTTCTGGACTCGCTCGGTGCTGAGGACTGTGCTTTTGCTTTTCTGTGTTCATTTGGTTCTGGAACAGTGGTACCTCTGGTTGCGAACGGGATCCGTTCCAGAGGCCCATTCGCAACATGAAAAGAGCTCAACCTGCAGTGGCGCGTCTGCAGACACGTGGGTTGCGATTTGCCACTTCTGTGCATGCACATGACGCCATTTTGCGCTTCTGCGCATGCACGAGCGGCGAAACCTGGAAGTAACCCTTTCCGGTACTTCCAGGTCGCTGTGGGATGCAACCTGAAAGAACGTAACATGAAGCAAACGTAACATGAGGCATGACTGTATATGTGTGGCTGAGCGTTTTTTTAATTGCTCTGCAAGCAAGAATCAGTTCCAGGGGGTCTGAGTATGGGCATTTTTGTCTATACGCACAACCAGTAGACAAAAATGTGCCGGTACATCTAGAAAAAGAGGTGTTGGTACTGCATACCAACCAGAAAAAAGCACTGCACACAACCCTTGGAACTGAACCCTCACATGAATTCAATTGAATTGATTAATTTTGGTCACGGACCAGTTCCAGTTCACATATAATATCAGGGAAGTCATAAAACAGGAGAAGGATACATTTGAATTTCAATTGGGTACAACAGGAGCAATACAGATATAGCAGCGGTTAAAAATATATGTTAAATCTTAATCACTAAAATATAACCTAAAATTGTCATTTAAGGCCTTAGTCATTATGGTAGCACAGCTTGTTCCCTAAGTTTTATGGCAGTCGCACAGAATTTGGCCACCCTTAGCTTGATCTCTGGATCCTTGTTCTCTACCAGAGATTTCAGACACTGAAGTTCGGACCCATTTGGAGATTTTTGTATAGCAGGGATGATAAGTACCAAATGTATATCCCTGTAGAAACAACAGTGTAACAAGACATGAGAGACACTTTCTACCTCCATCCAGCCGCAGGGGCAGACTCGTTCCACGTATGGTTTACCCTCGAATCTGCCCTGCAATAAGGCAGATGGCAGCACATTGAATCTAGCGAGGGTGAATGACCGTCTGTATTTAGGTATTTGTAATTTTGACAAATATATTGCTGAGGTAAACCCTCTCCCATTATCTTTTATCGCTGGGTGTTTATTCATCTCATGCACGTGACACTGCAGTTCCACACCCCAAATTCATTGGCGGATTATTGCTCTAGCTTTCTCATAACCCACAGCACCCTCACATGAGACGCCACCGTACTATACTGCATGGAGCAAATGGATGAGAGCGTAGCCTGCTGAAAACCAGCTTGACTACAGCTTGATTCCCAAGGCAAACAGCAGCAGCAGCAGCAGCAGATCCCTGCACTCCTCTCCTGTGATTGTGAGGATCATCCAGCAGCATCACTGGAAACCCTTTCTGCTCCTTCAGTTGCGTCTTAGTAATGCCAGCTAAACTCCAGCCTTTGCTTGATTGCTATGGAGAGAGTCTCCCTTTTGTGGTAAGCTCAAAATTGCCAAGTGAGCCCAGATGGGTTCAGACTTGCTCTGCTCTTTAACAGTAGAGCAGGCAGCCAGGTTTTCAAACCTTGTAAGAGTTATTTATGAGAACTTAAAAGGAACTGAAGAATTTAAAGAAAAAGCAAAACCAAAAAAAAAAAACCCTTCTAAAAGCATGGATTACTATTGTGTTTGGCCAAATGATGGTTTACGTCAAGTTCTGGCCCAAAGCAAATTAATCCGTTCAGCGAATGCTGTTCCCGGAATGCGACACAATTCAGTTCATCCATCAAAGCCTCCAGGCCTGATCTGGCAGGAGAGGATCTAAAAGGCACTGTGCAAAACGCTCCACAAGGAACCGCCTGCCTGGAAGAAAAAAGTCTCCAGCGAGAAAACACTGTGTTGCTAAAACGGAATCCAAGAGGGTCAACTTCCTGGTGGTCCCCAGCCCTGAAGGCTGCAAAGGAGGACTGGGCCAATGCTCCAGCAGCACCTCCTTGCGAAATTGCCAGAGGGGCTGCACATGCACACATAGCCCTGAGGCCATTGGTCTTTGCCCTAAAGGCCGGCGAAGGGAGCCAAACCTCGCAAAAGATGCACAGACACAGCTTCCCATGCTGAATAGAGGCCTTTCATAAAGTCCAACTTTTCAGGGCGCAGACTCTCCCTCTTTCCTTTTTTCTTTTGGTTTTCATTTCAGTAAAGAGCAGAGTATTTACGGCCTTCTGCAAAGAGTTGCTTTTGCCTATATTTAGAAAAGACTCTCCCCTCTCTGCTGGCTTCTATAACTCATGGACGAAGAACAGTCAGCAACAGACGCTAGGATTTCTCTTAAGAGAGCAGCAAACTTGCCAGTCCTCCCCCAGCATGGCCAGGGGTTGCCAAAGTCAGACACGCAGAACCAATAAATGTTTTATAGGGAGAAAGGAGTGGATGGATCCCAGATGGGCTTTTCTGAGATATACGGCATCATCACAGGATCACAGAGAACGCAGGGCAGCCTATTTTAATCTTCGCAGAACCTGCTCTATAAACCGAAAAGCCAGCGCAGAACGAAGAAGCAAAATAAAAATCTCCAACTAATTACTGTACCAGTGCTTTGGTGTCACCTGGCTCAAGCTTATGACTTCATCGAGGATCTCGTTCTTTGCTTTTTCAAACAGTTCATTCTAGACAGAAAAACGAGAAGCATTTGTAGCCATTGAGGCGCTTGCGATAAGTCAGACGGATGAATGTACACGGAAATGCTGTGCAGATTGAGACCCCGGGGCTATCCAGCCCAAGGATGGGCAAATGACAGGCTGCTCCTTCAATGAAATTAACTGGGGGCCCTTGAGTGGCCCCCTTCAAACACAGAGACCCCTCAAGCAGCGGTTCTGATGTTCATTGAGCTGCTCAAGATGTCCTGATTCCCCTCCCAGGTCCAGTCCTCCCTCCTCCCTCCTGCCCCCCCCAGCCCATGTGCGCCCAGGACAAAAGCACAAAAAGCTACGCAGGGATACTGATCACCAGGTCTCCCTGAGGAAGCTACTCCATAACTGCAGCAGCAGTGCCAGCAGGACGGGGCTCCCAGCCCGTTAAAACGCAGGCCGACCCTCTCCCATCAAAGCTCTCCCAAAAAGAGGACGGAGACCAAGGCCCCCTCTGGCTCTCAGCCAGGAAATGGACTTACCCGGTCAAGTTCTCGCAAGCGGGGGTAGTTATTCTTCCACTCAGTCTCCAGATTAAAGCGGGTTGCTATGGGGAGAAATTAAGGGGAAGGGAGGTCAAATCCGTGGCTAGTTTATCTGGAGCCAGAGATTCACCCTCTAAAGTGAGGGGGCAGCAGCCGACTCCTGCCCCTGCTCCTTTCGGCAGCAGCTCCCGCCCCACAAAGGCTCCCCTGGGGACCCGACTGAATGAGCTGCGTCAATTGTGGAAATTGAGGTGGGGGGGCCCCTTTCTGTGCCTGGAGCCCATGCATATGAAAGGTGCCTCCATGCCATTTTCACGCCTCCCCCTCAAGGGAGCCCGGGGTGGGGGCTGCCAGGGAAAGAAGGGGGCTGGAAAGTCAGTTTCCACACATCCTCTTCTGCAGGCGAGAGCCAACCCGGCTTTCCTTCTTATGTGGGGCTCTAGGCAATGCATTTCCTCCTGGGATGCAGAAACAAGGCCCACGCCAAAAAATGCACGGCATATTAAAGAACCAGGTTGGGAAACATGTCCATTCCAACCCCCCAGCACACGTTTTGCCTTCGTACAGAGAGGCAAGTGCATTCCGTGTCTGTCAATGGTGAGTCACTCGCAAACTGCTGCACAGCTTAAAACGTTTGCAGCGCACAGATTTCTATTGATTGCATACAATTTGTACACAAACTTCAAAGCAGTTTACAAAATCGGTAAAACAATAAAATTGTCAGTAAGGAAAAATTGTGGAGTTTGGAACTGACAGGGTCAGAACTCCGTGGTGTCCTGTGTCTGGGAAGAGGAGGAGGAGCTTGTCGCAGAGCAGTGACGCACAGCGTCTCTCTGCTTCCAGACTTGCTCTCTCTCCTCACTGAGCAGCAGCTCGACACAGAAGCTGCGTGTGTGCTTTTGGAAAAGCACAGAGAGATGTCGGAAGTTTCGGACGGATTTATTGCCTTGTAAATAAACGCTTCTAGAGATAAGAACCGAACTGTCTCTGGACTTGATTTATCCCTTATCTCGCACGGACCCAGGACCGCTGCTACTCTGCTCTCCGGCCAGGTCAGCTTCCAGCACAGCGACGCAGGGAAGCGTGACAGGACGCCGGGGTTTTATTACCCCCAGAGGTTATGGGAGTTACGTGTTTCCTGACAAGTGTGAGAAGGGAGAAGGCTGCCAGCGGTGATTTGCAGTGATCTCCTGCCAGAAGGGAGATGCCGGAGAGCGGAGCCAAGAGCCAGGAGGAACGGCTGCTTCGAGAGTCCGGCTTGCTGGCAAACTTGTGAGTACGCTGAAGCCCCAGGGGGGGGGGAAGATGGCTGCTGCACAGCAGGGCAATGAGAGCTTCAATATCCCCTTTGAAAGACTGAATGGGGCCAACTGGGAGGCCTGGTCAAGAGGAGCAAGGGGGTGGTTTGTGGCCACAGGGCTCTGGAGTCCAGTCCAGAAGGAGCCGGCCCCACCCATGCATGCTACTGCTCTGCTGAGTGAGAGAGAGCAGAGAGAGCTTTGCCTGCTGAAAGCAAGTGTGGACGCTTTGCTGTTGCCCCACTTGGAGGGCGTTAAATCGGCTCACGCCGCCTGGCAGGTGCTGAGGAGTTTGTGCGAAAGCTCAGCAGGAGCCAAGGGCCGGGAGGAAGCCGAGGGCCAAGGGAGCGAGCCCTGGGTCGCGTGGCAGGCACTGAAGACGGCATGTCAGGCCGCAGTGGGAGCCAGACCAGAGGGGGCTGGATGCCCAGAAGGGACTGGGACTGTGTTGGCAAGCTTTTGCAATGCTTCGACACGTCTGGGTGCTGGAGAGCGGCTGAGAGCTGTGGAAGAGGGCACAGGCTGCACCCCAAGAGGCAGTGGGGGGGCAGGCCAGGCAGGCCATTCCAAGAGCTCTGAGAAAGCGAAAGGCTCTGAAAGTTGTTTGTGCTTTGCGACGACGTCCAACAGCGCTGGGAAGCATCCGCTAGAGGCCCAGGCTGCCAAGGACACCGGCCGGCGTGGAATGTCAACAAAGCAGGTTCCCAGGGCCGGTTCCCAGCAAAGACGTGGGAAAGCAGCAGGCCAGGAGAAAAACAAAGACAAGGCGTCTTATCACCTCACAGCTGCGATGGCGTCTCTGAGAAAAGGCAAAAGCCTCAGTCGGGAGAAGGCTGTGGCCATGGCAACCGATGGGAGTGCGAGAAACGCCACGGCATCTTTGGAAAACAGCCAGAGACACTCTTTATCTCTCGTGATCGATTCCGGTGCCTCGCATTGTCTTGTGACATCTGCTGGGCTCCTGAGGAACTGCAAGACAGTTAAAACTGGACGCTATGTTACTTTAGCTGATGGGTCTCAAAGACCACTGACTGAATCTGGTTATTTGTATTGTTCTTTCATAGATCATTGGGTGCAAGCGTATGTGGTACCGGAGCTTGCCCACTCTCTTTTAAGTGTGCCAGCCCTTATGGCTGCTGGGTTCGATGTTTTGTTTTCTAACAATCTGTGTTCCTTTTTCAGGGATGGGAAGAAGGTCTACAGTGTCCAGAGAAAAGGCACGCTCTTCCTGGTTGAGATGCCCATAGAAGATGGGGCTGGTGGGAAAATGGGGCTGGTGGAAAATGGGGCTAGTGGAGAGTCCATTGAAGACGCCCAAGGGCAGTGTGCTAATATCCCACCACACCATGATTGCATACACTTATGGCACAGGAGGTTTGGACACGTAGGGTGGTCATATGTGAGGAAGGCCACAGGCAACACCATTGGGTGCAGGTTCAAAGCATGTGACAAATACCTAGATTGTCAAGCCTGTAAGCAGTCAAAGGTCACGACTTGCTCATACCCCAGGTCTGAGAGGAAAACCAGTAAACCCTTTGAACTTGTCCATGCAGATTTGTCGGGCCCCATGCCGACACCTTCGTTAGCTGGATCTAAGTGGGTTCTGCTTCTGGTTGACGATTTTTCAAAACATTCGTGGATATTTGCGCTGCAACAGAAGTCAGAGGCAGCTGCACTGATCAGGGATTGGATCACAGCAGTAGAGCTACGGTTCTCTACTAAAGTAATTTCCTTTCAATCTGATCGGGGGGGGGGAGTTTACAGGTTCTGCGCTGCAATCGTTCTTCAGGCAGAAGGGTATCAGTCATCGACTGACGGCCCCCCACTCTCCGCAACAGAATGGGGTTGCAGAGACAAAGTTTCGCACGCTACAGGAGTCAGCGAATGCTATGTTGGCAGACTCGGGTCTGCCACAGCGCTTTTGGGCCGAGAGTTATCGGACAGCATGTTTCCTGCAGAATAGAGTGTTCAATTCCAGTGTAGGGGACACACCGTATTTTCTGCTTCATGGGAAACAGCCCAAAGTGCATTTTCTGCGCACCTTTGGGTCTACGGCTTGGGTTCTGATTCCAAAGGCCATGCGCAAAAAAGGTGAGCCAAGATCCAGGAAAATGATCTTTGTGGGCTATGAGCCGGGTTCAAAGGCGTGGCGCTTTGCATACCCTACTGGCAACCAGTCCAAGCTGCTTATTAGCGGCAGTGCTGAGTTTTGCGAGCAGAGTGGGTGGAAGCGTCTTCACGGGAATCCGGATGTTCTGGTAGACTCAGATGAGGAAGAGGAAGAGGGTGAGGCTGAACCTGTTGCTGAGGTGCACAGTCCACAGCCACAGAGTCCAGAGCCGGGATCTCCAAGGGAGAGGCTCCGTATCTCTCCAAAGGGGAGTCCCAGGACCCCTCCACAGGTCTCTGTCAAGTCTGAGCCAAGGAGTGAACCATCCTCGCCAGCAGAACCAGCTGTTCGCCCTAAACGGCGCAGCAGGTCAGAGGGGGATGATTCTGACATAGAGGATAGGAGGGTTGATCCAGGTGAATCAGGCGCAGCTCCAGAATTCACGCTGAGGAGGTCAGCAAGATCAACCAAAGGGAAACCACCTGAAAGGTATGAAGCCACGAGTGTCTGGGTTGGTGTGGCTAGATGTGAACCTGAATCCTTTGAGGATGTTCAGAAGTTGCCTCGGGAAGAAGCCAGCAAATGGCATGAGGCGATGCAGAAGGAGATGAACTCAATGGAGTCTCTTGGAGTGTTCTCACTCACACAGCTGCCGGCTAACCAGCAAGCTGTAGGCTGCAGATGGGTTTACCGTCTTAAACCCACAGAAGCAGGCGAACCACAGTACAAAGCGAGATTAGTGGCCCGTGGATTCACACAGAGGAGGGGTGTCCACTTCACAGAGGTCTATTCGCCGACCTCAAGGGCGGAGACTTTGAGAATGCTTTTGGCAATAGCAGCACAGAGAGGTTGGAAGGTGAACCATTTTGATGTAGATGTCGCCTACCTGAACTCAGATCTCCAGGAGGAGTTGTACATGCTTCCTCCTCCAGGGTTTGAAGTCAGTGAGCCAGGCGTCGTGTGGCGGTTGCACAAATCCATCTATGGATTGCGCCAATCTGCCAGGAATTGGAATATGTGCCTACATGAAGCCTTAGAAGAGCTAGGTTTTAAGAGATCTCTTGCAGACAGTTGTCTTTACATTAGAAATTCAGGCTTGCTACAGCAAGTGGCCCAGGTATTTGTTGATGACATCTTGTTGATGGCAAGGACAAGTGAACAGGTGGAAAAGTTTGCTAAGGAGCTTGGAAAGCGGTTCAAGCTGAAGCAACTTGGAGATGTCAAGTCCTATCTAGGCGTAGAGATCACAAGAGCAAGTGATGGAAGCTTTTTGCTTCGGCAGAAAGGTAAGATTGAGCAGTTGCTTGAGAAGTTCAGGATGTCTGATTGTGCAGGTGCCAGATCACCCATGGAGGCTGGGTACGTGAAGGAGTGTCAGCAAGTAGAACGCGTGGTGTTCGAAAACACTGAACTCTTTCAGTCAGCTCTGGGTAGTCTGTTGTATCTGTCACAGTGGAGCAGACCAGACATAGCGTTTGCTGTCAATCTGCTCAGTAGAGAGGCTTCAAGTCCTAGTGTGCAGGCCTGGAATGGTGTTAAGCGGGTGCTACGTTACCTGCAAGATACCAAAGACTTTTGCCTCAAGATGTCAGCTGAGGGTGTTGTTAAGCTGACCGCCTGGGTGGATTCGGATTGGGCTAACCTTGAGGACCGCAAA
Organism: Podarcis raffonei; assembly: GCF_027172205.1. NCBI lineage: Eukaryota > Metazoa > Chordata > Lepidosauria > Squamata > Lacertidae > Podarcis > Podarcis raffonei. Next base: position 101,486,703 of record NC_070606.1, on the reverse strand, counting down.
TCAGTGTCAGGCCTAGTGGTGAAGTTTGGGGACTCAGTGATTGGGTGGAGGTCCCGGAAGCAAAGTCTCATAGCGCTTTCATCTACTGAAGCTGAGTTCAGTGCGCTATCAGAGGTTTGCAGAGAACTGGAGTTCTATGTGTGTTTGGTCGAGGAAGTCTGTGGAGAGAATTGTCTGCCCGTTGTGGTGCATGAAGACAACCAACCATGCCTTAAATTAGCTGAGACAGGGCAATTCAAGGCGAGGACCAAACATTTGGACATACGTTTCCAGAATGTATGTCAGAGCGTTCATGAGGGGCTAGTTGCTCTGAAATACTGTCCCTCAACCAAGAACCTCGCTGATGGTTTCACAAAACCATTAACCTTCCAGAAGCACGAGGAGTTCTGTGAGGGTCTGTGTATGGGGAAAGCATTGATGGCTACTGTCTCCAGACGCAGGACAAGAGGGGGTGTGGAGTTTGGAACTGACAGGGTCAGAACTCCGTGGTGTCCTGTGTCTGGGAAGAGGAGCTTGTCGCAGAGCAGTGACGCACAGCGTCTCTCTGCTTCCAGACTTGCTCTCTCTCCTCACTGAGCAGCAGCTCGACACAGAAGCTGCGTGTGTGCTTTTGGAAAAGCACAGAGAGATGTCGGAAGTTTCGGACGGATTTATTGCCTTGTAAATAAACGCTTCTAGAGATAAGAACCGAACTGTCTCTGGACTTGATTTATCCCTTATCTCGCACGGACCCAGGACCGCTGCTACTCTGCTCTCCGGCCAGGTCAGCTTCCAGCACAGCGACACAGGGAAGCGTGACTGGACGCCGGGGTTTTATTACCCCCAGAAAAATGACCACCATTCAAAACTTTCAAAAAGCTAAAACGACAACAGACTAACATTCCAACTTTTTTGGATAAGTCCAGAAAGTTGTTTCCAGCAAGACTCCTGAGGAGGGCCCAGCAATACTCCCCATATCCAGGGGAATCAGACACCAGGACAAGAGACGGACTCCTCAGTCCAAGGCTTCGTACAGATCTGCCAGCGCAACCGTTACCTTTGAAAGCGTCTGCCTGCTGCTCCACAGACTCTCGCACCATTTTCCAAAAACAGTCCGACACGGCAAGGCTGAGGTTCCGCGTGGTCACCTGGTGGGCCTTCAGCATGCAGTTCCTGCAAAGGACACAACAGCGACACAAACACTGGGGCGGATTTGCGAGCAAGAGAACACCTTCCCAAACAAAAAAATTAAAGAAGCAAATGCGGGGGAAAACTGGTAGTGGTGCTGGGGCAGGGGGAATCACATTGTAGTCCACACCTCAAAATACACCAGAGTAGACAGTCCCATTTCACAAATGTTTGAGGTTTTATTGCTTATTATTATTCTTCTCTTGGGGGCCGCCCAGAGTGGCTGGGGAAACCCAGCCAGACAGACGGGGTATAATTAATAAAATTATTATTATTATTACTCTTAGTAGTAGTATTGTAGTGATTCCTGCATTGAAAGGGGTTTGACTAGGTCAGGGGTCAGCAAACTTTTTCAGCAGGAGGCCGGGCCACTGTCCCTCAGACCTTGTGGGGGGCCGGACTATATTTTTTTGGGGAGTGGGGACTGAACAATTCCCATGCCCCACAAATAACCCAGAGATGCATTTTAAATAAAAGGACACATTCTACTCATGTAAAAACACACTGATTCCCGGACCGTCCGCGGGCCGGATTGAGAAGGCGATTGGGCCGGATCCAGCCCACGGGCCTTAGTTTGCCTACCCTTGGACTAGGTGATCCTGGGTGTCCAACTCTGCAATTCTATGGTTTTCCTCTGGAGCAAAGAGACTGTATAATTTCATTTAGGAAGGAGGACCTTGTGAGACGTCAGAAACAGGGATCCACACATTGGTGGCTCCCGGGCCCCTGCTGTTCCCCCAAGATGGAGAAAGGGCATATAGTCCCCCAGTTTCACTGTGCAAAGCTGGGGATGGTGCCCACCCCATGTCCCCCCATTAAATCCAAACTGGGGCTCATCCTACGGTCCAGATAAAGGAGGGCTGCCAACCAGAGGGTGTGAATTTGAGAAGCCTGCCCAGAACTAACGGAAAGACGGGCAGAGCCCTGTGGCAGGATGCAGCTTCTCAGCCAGAATGAAGCTCCAGCCCTAAAGGACTAAGGACAAGGGAGCAGACGCAGAAGGACCTGGCCCAGGGCTGGACCTTAAAGGAAGGGAGAGTCCATTCACCTGCGGTTGTATCCAGTGGTAGCTTTGCATTAATGGAAACCATTTGCGCTCATGCAAAGGCCCAGTGCCCCAATTTCTGCTGATCTTTCCCACCTACAGAAGTTCTCCCAAACTGTTACCAAGAGTCCCTGAACCCCAGGGGGCAGCATTCCGAGACACGAAGTGTTTTCCATTAACACAAAGCCATTGCTTGGATACAACCGTGTTAGGTTTTCCTATGAATTATCTTCAGGTCGAAATCCCTCCGGGAATGTTGCACACAACCTCTGCATTTCTCCACATCAGAGGCTGGGAGTTTCTGGATTATTCCCGAGACATTTCCACTGGGCTCTCGCACAGGATTAACTTGACATTTCTGAGGGCTGAAAGGCCCCCATTTTGGTGACGAAAGCTCCCACTGCTCATCAGGGAAGTCACGTGGAGTCGGAAAGTCTTTCAGGATGGCCTGTTCAAAGCAACCTCTTAGGCAATCACACTTTGCTTCTTGACAAACCATTTCAGCCTATGTTTCACATAACCCACCCCCTAAAGCCTGCACTGCCCACTGGCATTAAAACCAGCAAGAGGCACTTCAAAAAGAAGAACAAATATTGGCATACTTGAGTAGTTTGGAGTTTTGGAAAAATTCCTCTTCGTACTCTTTAATAGATTCAATACTTTCGCAGTTATTTCCTAGAGGCAGCCAGGTTGGGGGGGGGCAGGGGGAGAGGGAGAGAGAGGGAAAAAAGCACTCAGCACTGTCCAGCATATGCACCGTGCCTCCACCCGCTGGCCCAATGCAAAGCTAGGAATACCTTTTCCTGTGACGACTGCAAAATACCCAAGAGCCTTCATTGGGAAGAGCTTGCCTTCAATTATCTGCTGGATCTGTGGAAATGGGAAAGCAGAAAAGCTGATCTCGTAGGAGTTCTCAGCTTTACTTTACTCAAACAGTGAAACAAGATACAAAATAGGAAACAGCGGTCAGCCGGGGGGGGGGCATCCTAGCCTGGCAAAAGCCATGAAAGCCAGTCCTGAATCAAGTTCTGGGGCTTTAAAAACCCTCTGCAACAGCCCAGCGCTGATGCATGCTTTAACTAACTGCAGAGTGCTTTAAAAATAAGGAGCCGGCTCTTTTGTAAAAGGAGCAATTATAACACTCTTACACACACAAAAACCTGAGAACGTTTAAATATTGGACTATCTCCCAGGTAGCAACTTTTCTCGTAAGCTATAACTGTTTTTATCAAAGAAAAAGGAAGAAACCGTTCCCCACTCCTGCGGGGCTGAGGGAGCCCATAAAAGTTTGCTGACTTCAGAAAGCAAGCTTTCCTGGTGCCGCAGTCAGAGAAAAGCCTGGACAAAACCCTCGGCCTTCTCAGTTGTGGCCCCAACCCTCTGGGACTGCCCCCCCATGCTCAGCCCAATCAGGAGCAAGTGCAGTGGATTTTAAGCACCTCCCAGAGACTCACCTGTCTACAGGGGCCCTTTCTGGCTCGTGCATCACTGCGGTGATGTATTTTATGTCTGATATAGAAGTAACTTTAAATTGTAATTTCATATAATTTTATGTAAACCACGTAGGGATTCTAAGTATTAAGAATTATAACATGACTAGAAAGAGACGCCGACTAATCATTAAGAAGAACTTTCTGACATTAAGAGCTGCTCAACAGTGGAATGGACTCCCTCAGAAGGTTGTGGACTCTTTTCAACAGAGGCTGGATGGCCATCTCTCACGGGTTGTTTAGCTGTGATTCCTGCTTTGCATAAGTTTTGACTAGATGACCCCTGGAGTCGCTTTCTATAAATATTTTCGATCAATCAAATCAATCCGGAAGCAAAAATCAGAGTCACGCAGTGTCTGCAGAGCAAACCTGACACCTTTGAGAACAGAAGCCATCTAATGACTCCCAAGAGCTGTGGGAATCAAGTTGTCAAAATAAGAAGTCCCTTTGGGATCTTCCAGCAGAAGTCTCTCTTCTTGCCCTCCCCGGAGGCCCCGTGAACATCTGCTGGACAAAATCATTCCTCCACACCCTCCTCTTCCTCACCCTGCTTGGACTGGCCACGTTTTTCTCAGCGAGGTCCACTTTTGTCAGAACAAAGATTGTCCTCTTGCCCTGAGGGTCCATTTGGCTGACCAAGTCGGTGACGATGCTGCGCTCGGCGTCCACAGACCCATCTGGAAACCAAGCAGATTGGCCATAACCTCGCAGAACATGCAAAGTGTTTTCACCAACGAGGCAGGAGCTGAACAACTCATTTAAAGTCGAAATAAATAAAATGTGGTGCAGTAGCACCTCAGAGACCAACTAAGTTTGTTCTGGGAATAAGCTTTTGTGTGCATGCACAGTTCTTCAGATACACTGAAACAGAAGTCACCAGACCCTTATACAGTGGCACCTCTGGATGCAAATGGGATCCGTTCTGGTGCCTTGTTTGCATCCAGAAGCGAACGCAACCCGTGTCTGCGCATGCCGCGTTTTGCCGCTTCTGTGCATGACGTCATTTTGAGGGTCTGCGCATGCGCGAGCGGCGAAACCTGGAAGTAATGCGTTCCATTACTTCTGGGTCACTGTGGAGCGTAACCTGAAAACGCTCAACCTGAAGCACCTTTAACCCAAGGTATGACTGTATATGAGGGACACGGGTGGCACTGTGGGTTAAACCACAGAGCCGAGGACTTGCCGATCAGAAGGTCGTGGTTCGAATCCCCGTGACGGGGTGAGCTCCCGTTGCTCGGTCCCTGCTCCTGCCAACCTAGCAGTTCAAAAGCACGTCAAAGTGCAAGTAGATAAATAGGTACCGCTCCAGCGGGAAGGTAAATGGCGTTTCCGTGCGCTGCTCTGGTTCGCCAGAAGCGGCTTAGTCTTGCTGGCCACATAACCCGGAAGCTGTACACTGGCTCCCTTGGCCAGTAAAGCGAGATGAGCGCCAAAACCCCAGAGTCGGTCACGACTGGACCTAATGGTCAGGGGTCCCTTTACCCTTTATGACTGTATATAGTAGGAGGGTGGGGTGGGGTTTTTCTCAGAACGGTAGTAGGAGATGGGGTGATTGGTTCAATGGGTATGGTAAACCTGTAAACAGTCTTTAGCAGTCGTCAAAAGGTTTACAAACTTCGTTGGTCTCTAAAGTGCTACTGGACAATTTTTAATTTTTTAAATTTATTTCAACTGCGTCAGACCAACACGGCTACCACCTGAATCGAAACTCATTTGAAGGTAAGAGCTAAACCCAGAACATGCCTAGTGGCTCAACTTGGGGCCCCAGAAAGCACAACTGATTAACAGAGTCCCAAAGCCAGAAAAAAGAAGAGGCAGGCAGCTAATTCCATCCCTCTGCCCTCCCTGCCCTCCACAACCCCAACCACAAAGGAGGAGCAGGCGTGGTCTGTGCCCACAAACAAGTCTCCCAAGAACCAGAGGGAACGACGGGTGACATTGCAGGGATTCATTAACCAAGACACAAGGACATTCCAGTTGCTCTCCAACGTCCTCCTTTACCTTGAATGCAAAGGATGATGGCGTTGGGATTCTGCATGTAGGCTTTGCTGATGCTGAAGATCGTCTCCTTTGTGTCCGGGGCCATCCCTGACGTCACCGTCTGGGGAAAGAGATCAGGAAGGGCAGGAAAAGAGCAACAGGTGGTGTCAAAGAACTGGGAGGAAGCAGATGGATCAGATATCCCTGGCTGGTGCATACCCAACTTTTTAAAAAAAGCTATCCTTGGAAGGAGATTCCACAGCGTCTCTCAGCAGCTGATTTCAAGAACTGCTCTCAAGTTCTTGAAGGCAGTAAGACCATAAGAGCGGCCCTAACATTATGATATGTATGTGAGAGAGAAAGTGTTATCTATAAATATGAGCCAAGCATTTTCCCACCTCCCTGTGGTTATGAGGAGAAATTGAGGGCAACCAGGCAGCTGATGATAGTGGAAGAACACATCTATAGTTTATAGTTTTTCAGTGTCCAGGACAGCTGTCTCCCAGCTCCATCTGGCACACAGGCTGAGACCCTCCCTGCCCGCAGACTGTCTCACTAGAGTGGTGCATGCTCTAGTTATCTTCTGCTTGGACTTCTGCAACTAGAAGGTGACCCAGAAACTGCAACTAATCCAGAATGCAGCGGCTAGACTGGTGACTGGGAGCGGCCACCGGGACCATATATCACTGGTCCTGATAGACCTGCATTGGCTCCCAGTACGTTTCGAAGCACAATTCAAAGTGCTGGTGCTGACTTTTAATGCCCTAAACGGCCTCGGCCCAGTATACCTGATGGAGCATCTCCACCCTCATCGTTCAGCCCGGACACTGAGGTCCAGCTCCAAGGGCCTTCTGGCGGTTCCTTCACTGCGAGAAGTGAAATTACAGGGAACCAGGCAGAGGGCCTTCTCGGTGGTGGCGCCTGTCCCGTGGAATGCCCTCCCATCAGATGTCAAGGAAAGAAACAACTATATGACTTTCAGAAGACATCTGAGGGCAGCCCTGTTTAGGGAAGCTTTCAATATTTGAGGAATCCTTGTATTTTAATATTCTGCTCAAAGCCGCCCAGAGTGGCTGGGGAAACTCAGCCAGATGGGCGGGTTATAAATAATAATAATAAATGTATTTTTATTCTTATTATTACTACTATTATTACTATTATTATTATTATTATTATTATTAGATCACAATTAGTAATAAGGCTGGGAAAGGAGTGTACGGATGATAAAACAAATCATATCAAAACTAAACGCAAAAAAAGATTGCAAAAAAATTCCACCTCCCACCAACCTTCCTGTAAAGACATGTTCACTCTGCACCAAAATTCAGGTGGGCGATTCCAAAGTGAAGGCGCCACCACTGAGAAGCCTCTGCCTGAAGTCCCAGGTGGACCCAGGAGCCTGGGAAAAGTCCACTGCAGCCCATCTCAAAGGAACAGGGAGGACCAGAGGAGGAGACGCATCGTCTACTCACGCTAATGACACCCGGCAAATCCACCAGCACCATCCTTTGCAGGCCAGGACCCTTAACGCTGAGGGAGATGGTCTGCAGAAGGAAACAAGGAAGAGCGATTTCCACGTCAGGGAGCCTCCTTTGTAAAGAAAAATACTAGGTAGAAAATAATGCTCAGGGCGCCCCACAAGCAATTTCTGGATGGGGAGCCAAGGGAGCTCTGGGACCAGCAGAAAGAAGTCAGCAGCCAGGCCTCACCTCAGTGCTGACGGTGCAGCCGTCACTCACGCTCTTCCTCATCCTGATCTCAATCTCATTCCTCAAGGCTGCCAGCTGTTTAAGCACAATCAGAGGTCACAAGCAGAAACCAGGCACAGCGAGGAAATTTAAGGACTATTTGAATAAATATTGTAATATAAAAAATTAGAAATTACTTGAAAGAAACAAATAGGCCTAGGATTAAACTAAGTTACAATTAAATAAATGGGATATAGAATGTTAAGAAAAGTGAATAAGATGGACTATAATTGGAAATTGTTTTAGTTTAATAATGATATTGGGAAGCTGTTACTTTTAACTACAAGGAAACTCAGAAGGGAGGGACTTGAGGAAGTCAACCAAGATGTTTAAAAGGTTGGATTTGTGAAGAATTAAGTTTGATGTTATTGTTTATCTGTTTATTGTTCCCTCCCACCCCCCTTCTTTCGTTCTGTTTTTGTCTATCATTCTGCTTTGTGGTTTGTGTTATCATTGTGGAAAATCTATAGAAAATTTATAGATAAAAATCTATTAGAAAAAGAAAGAAAGAAACCAGGCACAGCACCATTTCAACAGGTGTCCAGTTCTATTTTCTTCATTTTAACAGGGAAAGGAATGTTCAAGACACATGTCTATCTCGCCCCCAATGAAAGTGATCAATGCAAATGATTTCCACGGCTGCAAAAAGTTATTTCTTCCAACTTACATCCTCCTCCTTGGTCAGATCAAACTCTCGAGAGCTGTCCTTGAACATGGCCACGTGGTGGGGACCTTCGCTGAGGGTGACCTAGTGGACCAAGGGGAGAAACAGCAGCAGGCAGCAATTAAAGCAAAACCCTCGGAGCAGGTTTCACGAGAGCCACACAAGGAGGGTGACGGATGCCTTTTGTGCCTCCAACACTTGCTAATTCGGTGTTCTCACCTTAACGGGCGAACGAGTCATCATTTCCCCAGAGCCTCGAGGGAAGATCCGGGCTTGAGCAATCATCTCCAGCACACTGGTTTTGCCAGCGCTCTGATCTCCAACCACTACAACCTTAAAGGGAAACATTCGAATCACCAGCTTTTAACCAAAACTCATGGGCCACCCACCCTCAACCCGTGACAAAGTGCACTTTTTACCAGGCTACTCCAGATTATATATTAGGAATTGGCTTCCTTAGTTGTTTGTTGTTGCGGGGAGGTTTTCAGAAGACCCCATTGTATTTACATAGAAAATGTAGAAACTAGTTATTTTTTACTTAAGATGTCCCCAAATCAAGCAAAACGTTGCCTATCTACCGTTAAAAAACAACAACACATGTGGTTGAACTGGAGGGCATTAAGCTATGCCAGCCTTTATTGCAAATGTGAAATGGTTGAACACTGATCACTCACTTACCCGAGGTAAATGATCATGGGTATTATAGCTGGCATCGTAATCCGACAGAGTATCCAGGACTTCAGAATACATGTCAATCAAAGATTTCTAAGAACAAAAGAATGAAAGAAAGAAAGCTAACTTGAACTGTGCCCAAAGCATCAGAAAGGCTTCTGGCAGCACCGAGAAGCAAGTGCCTGTTTGTTCTCTTATCCCTGCAGCTTAATCTAGGAGACCAATAATGGCAGGGCAGGCTGCGTCTTACACTGGAACCGGGATAGGACATCAGGATAGGATCACAGAATCCAACTGGCATTTCCCTTCAGAAGGAGCACCAATCACCCCAGGGAATGGCTTTTTTTTTTTACTAACCAAAATCACTGCTGAAAGGGGCAAGCTCAGATGAGCAAAGATGCAATAGAAGGCCCAGAACTGGGGAAACTGGGGAAGTTTTGTGCAAGTTTTGCATGCGCACGGCGGGGGGGGGGGGAATACCTTCAGCTTCCTCTGGTGGATGCCTTTGTCATCTTTCTGCAAGACAATCTTCCTGAGCTCTTTGTTCTCCTTCTCTAAACGCTCAAGCATCCGTTGATATTTCAACTGCAAAACAATAATGAAACTTTGAAAACTGGGGGGTAGGGGGTCAGGGTAAGAGGCGAGCATGAAGGCAAAGAAAGGAGACTCGGTGTTAACAGGGCCCTGCTCTCTTGAACCAAATCTGCCCTAGCAGCAGAGTTACATCACCACCATCATCAAATAAACGAATTGCTTAATGAAGAAGAGAAGAAGAAGAGTTTGGATTTGATACCCCGCTTTATCACTACCCGAAGGAGTCTCAAAGCGGCTAACAATCTCCTTTCCCTTCCTCCCCCACAACAAACACTCTGTGAGGTGAGTGGGGCTGAGAGACTTCAGAGAAGTGTGACTGGCCCAAGGTCACCCAGCAGCTGAATGTGGAGGAGCGGGGAAGTGAACCCAGTTCACCAGATTACGAGTCCACCGCTCTCAACCACTACACCACACTGGTTCTCTGACGTAATGAAATGTAATAAAACAAATTTGAATCAACTGATGAAATTCAACAGAAAGCATGGCATCCTTGGCTGAAATCATAAGCACAGTTACTTAAGGAAGGATTCTGACTGAATTCAGCAGAAACAGACCAGGATTAAAACTGGGCTGATAGAATGGGTGATAGAATGGAAAAAATGGAAAAATGGGGGGGGGGGAATGAAAAGATTTGGGAAGGTCTTTTCAACTTGAATAATGGAATTTGCACACTCGCACAACATCATTTGGAGTCTGAAATGCCTCTTCTCTCAGGTCGCATCCCGATGAATGACACAAACGGGTGGCACACACACAGAGTTGCACCATCCACCTTTTGTTTGTTTCACTTTTAAATAGTATACCCCCCCAAGTCCTTCAATATGGGGCCGGGTTGACATCAAAGCTCTGGAAGTTAATGAATTTGCAGTGAGTCAGACCCAATTCCTTTGCCCCGTGTGAATTATGACTGTAACACCAGCAAGGCCACCCTACCTGAGTGCGCAGGAGTTCTTCTTGCAGCTGATCTACCTTTTCTTTGTCAGAAACCTGCAAGAGTCACAAGCATAAATGTCTTAGGCTTATTTTATGTTCAGGAGACAAAAAAAGAACCTCCAATCAAGTTTTCTTTGTCAAAGCGACAGAGAAAGAAACTCAGGTAGGAGAGAGAGAAGCATCTCTTTAATTCACTCAACTTGAGATAATGGCTGGTACACTCACTCACCCCTTTAAAAAGAAAAGTCAGCACTTCTTACTATCACCTTACAACCCCATAACGTTACTTGGCAAGGCAGCCTCAGGTGCAGTCTTCGTTAAATCGTCATTCTAGATGCCCCAAGCGCAGGGTTATTTGCTGAAGCCCCTTGGAACTTGGCGGGTCTCCTATGTGCGCTGATGCCCAGCGGTGGGAGGCATGTGCCAGGATAAGTAAAGACCCAGGAGTTTGGGAAGGAGCCCTCGTTTGGCTGCCAGGCTTTGCTCCATGTACTTCACAGCCCACTAACGCCCCAGGGTCAACTGGGTCTTGCAGTGAACTGTTCCAGTGTGGCAAAGCCTTCTGTTCTACTCCACATATGCAAAGAGATTTCTAGAGCTGGTTTTTATATAAAAAAAGGAAGTCCTGGTTTTGCTCTGGCTCCAGAAATGGCAGTCAAGGCCACAAACAACTTTGCTGTCCAGGAGAAGCCGGAGGACACGCAAGATGGAAAAGTGCCTGATCTCGAACATCCCAAGGGCCACCCAGCACATGAGGACAGAGAAAGGACACTGATGTGAGTGGCTGTGGCTCCCGGCAAGAGATGCTAGGCATGGCTAGCGACACGCTTCCCTGCAGATGGGCTGGAGGCCCAGCCACTCATCTCAAAGAAGGCCAGCACTTGCCAGCAGGCCTTAGGGCTGGCCGTTCTCCCAAGGGGCAGCCAGAAGCCCTCCTTTGAAACAGGAAGCAACTTATAACCACGCTTTGAGCATGTAAAAGGTCCAGTTTTAATGACCAAGAAGAAACAAAAAGCATAACAGCTTCCACGGGCAATTAACAGGCTTGCCTGAGCACACTCAAACAAACCCGGAATGGGTGAATTTCCACCTTCAAGAACTGTATTTGTTAGGTGAATAAGAAAACCAACTGCACAGTGAAAACTTGCACGTTTAATTTGCTCTCATATACCGTATTTTTCGCTCTATAGGGCGCACCAGACTATAGGCCGCACCTAGTTTTTAGGGGGGGATTTATTTCCCCCCCAGCCCCAAAGAGCTCCCGGAGCTTGGGGGGCTGGGGACGGGGGCTTCCCCCGACCCCAGCCCCCAAAACAGGCTCCGAAGGCTTGCGGACAACAGGCAGCTATCCAGTAATCTCTCTTTCATGCACACATCCATGGGCACACCTCTGAGCATGAATTGGTTTTTTTGGGGGGGGGGAGTTCCTTTTCCCTTTGGAATCTGAACACAAAGCAGAGGTGGGCTCACACTGCCTTTTATTGAGCTGCCTACTTGTGACCCTGGAGCTTTCGTGCGCGCGCGCGCTCTCTCTCTCTCTCTCTCTGTGTGTGTGTGTGTGTGTGTGTGTTACATGAAGGGACCTGACTTTTGTTTGACAACTTCTGGGAGAGGGAGCTGAAACCCTCCCATTCTAACTTATTTGCCAAACGCTGCAGGTGATAAAAGAAGCAGGCACACGCGCCCCAGGGAGGCTGGTGATGCACCTTTTTAGATTCTCAGGATGGAGGCAGTTGATTGTCCTTTACGAAAGCAAGGAAAGAAGCAGCCACTAACATGCCCATCAAACGTGTCATCTATTATCTAAACAGCGAAGGCTGGGGAGCGAAGCAGAGGTGTCTGGGGGCCCCAGGAGCAGAGAGCAGGAATGGCACACAGCACAGGGGCCAACTGCAAGATCCTGCTCGTTCCATCACTGCTTGTGCAGCACATGTGCTTTGTGCCTTGTGGCTGCTGTCACATTTTCAGTAGCTCCTGCCAACACCATGGGCAGGCTGGCCACAATCCACGGCTCTGCAGGGCTCTCCGGCACAAGCAGACCTCTGCGCAACGGAGAACGTTTCTCTGTGCTGAAGCCAGAGCCAGCTTTGTACACACAGCGGGACATGCAAAGCTGTTCCCAACAGCCGAGCGAAAAGGCCAGCACTCTCTCCCCGCACCGAAGTCAAGGAAAAGCCTGAGCAGACGCCACTATAGGGCAGTGTGGAACAAGCAGGGTTCTGAGGCACTGGTCCAAACGCAAGCAAGCCCAGGCACTCCTGGTTTCTGAAGACATTTCTGCTTCTAGCAGTTCCCCATTTCTACAGCTGCTCCTCGACTTCACAGGATTTGGTCCCCACTTTCCAATAGTGTGTTGTGTCTATAATGGGCTCTGTTTCACGGGGCCATTGCTCAAATTTGCAGTTGCTCTACCATGAACGGATATCTGTCAACTCGCTCACAAGCAGAGGAGTTATGTCCCACATCGGTCATATAAACCAGCAAGCCCATCGCAGCCCCTGCTTAAAAGCTGCCCTAAGAAATTTCCCTGTTCAAAATTATGATCAAGAAGAGTGCGAGGAGGAGAGCTGTGCTGGATCAGACCAAAAAGGGTCTCTCTTACTTCCAGCAGGGGCCAACCAGGTGCTTCCAGGGAGCTCATAAAGGCATCCAGCCTCCCCTTTGTTTCCAGCGCTGGGGATTCAGAGAGAGAGATAGGCAGGGACCGTCTCCCTTGATAGAGCCATTTGACAATGAGCAGCCCTCCCTCTGCCATGGGTGCTGTAGCTGTGATTCCTGCACTGCATAAGCAGGGTGGATTTGATTTAAATCACTAGTCAGTAAGACTTGATTTATATCATTTTTTTACAGACTCATTCTTGCTGGTATAATCTTAATATTTACAAGCAGATGAAGGTTTCGTTTTTGGAACAATAAATTTTCAGAGTAGTTTTTACAATCATATCAAAAAGTACTGATTTGGTTATACTATTAGAAATACATAGACAGATAATTATTAAATTACTGTGAGGTTTAATAAGTTAACTGTTTATATTTGGACAACTTTTCTGCTGTACGTTACTGGAAGGAGAAAATTAATCATTTCAATAACAATTTAAACAATTTATTTAACTAAAACAATAACGTTATAGAATATGTATCCATGTTTGTTAACTGGTGTGGTTAAACAATTAAAAAAACACACAACTTAGACTGAGTTTTAGCACACAATTAAAACTGAAAACAAATCCTTATTTCCTGATGAATAGCCTTTGGACTATAATGTAACTTAAGTAGAAAACTATCTTTAGAAAGATTTTTCCTCCAAAAGCATTTTATTTTAAAAATCTGATTAATTTTTTTTAAAAAAATCCAATTTTTTTAAAAAAAACACATTGGTTTTTAGCCACCCTGCGCCCGAGGTTGTGCTAGATGACCCTCAGTGTCCCTTTCAGCTCTATGAGGCTATGAATATTCAGGTAAAAGTTAGTAGAACAAGTTAGTGGGGTTCCAGAAACAAAATTAAGTGCAAATCTTTCCCACGACGAACATCAGTTTTGATCACAGCATTAAAACCCCAGAAATCACCATGCTGAAAGACAGTGCTATGAGAAAACTTTCACAGACAAGGAACTGCTGCAAGATCGCTGCCAGGGCCCACAACCAGAGTCGAATCAAGGATTCATTGGTTGGTATCAAATCACAGCGTCCGATCGGGATGGACTGGATTAGATTAGAACCGGTTTTGGGGAGGGGGGAGTGCCTTTCAGTCATCACCTTTCGCTTCTGCTGGGAGGAGCCTGGGCCCAATTGGTCAGTGGCTCTGCGCGCCTCCTCCGCTTCGTGCTGCTGGATTTGCTGCTGCAAGAGAATGAGCTCGCCCAGAAGACCCTGCCGCAAGTTTACAAGGAGGAGGAGAAGGGAGAAAAATATGGAGGTGAGGGGAGCGATAATGGTCAACCAAAGGGTGCAACACAAAGGCAGGCGGGGGCACGGAAAAGGGGGGGGGCTCACACAGACACAACAAGAGAGGAAGAGAAATCGAGGCGCCACAGCTGCTGCTTCCTAGGGACATTTAGGGCCCCCGTCAGACGTCCTTTTTATTGTGCATCCATGGCGATTCATGCTCACAATGCTATCAGGGAGGTTATACTGCTTCAGCTGCAATCGGCGCCTGTCCTGCAGTTTGCTGTGAAAAATGTCCTATTACTGCATCCACGACGTGCAGCTGCAAACGCCCGCAATGAAAGAGCAGCGTGGGGAGGCCCTCAGAATTAATGTTTCACAGATGTTTTAAACAGTGTTGTCAAGACACAGGTGCTTTGAAGGGACAACTGTCACTGGAATGTAGGAAGCTGCTGCCTTGTGCCGACTCTGAGCATTGGTCCATCTAGTTTAGTATTGTCTACACAGACTGGCAGCAGCTCTCCAGGGCTTCAGGCAGAGGAGATACCCAGCCAAAATTGGAGATGCCAGAGATTAAACCTGGCAGGTGCTCCGCCACTGAGCTCCAGCCTGTCCCCTTGTCCCCAGTGCTGCTTAGGGAAATAGGCAACATCCAAGCCACAAGAAAACGGGGGATGTCTGAAGAGCTTTTTAAAACCCCAGAAGCCAAGAAGCTGTGGAATAACAAGGAAAGCGAATCTTTTCTTACTTGGGAAGATCATGCCTTCAGCATGAAACTGAAATACACACATCAGCATACCAATTCAGCTACGCCACAAATGTGTGCAGATGCAACTGAACAACTGATCCAATATTGCAAAAAAAGTAGTAATAATGTCATTTCTCTGAACTCTCTTAAACAGCCCCATGGCTAGAAAACTACGGTACTTTAGGGTGGGGACACAGCACACACATGCACAGACACAAGAAGGTACACATGGAATCAAAATGCACTCTCCTGGGAGATGCATTTGCAAACACAAACACAACAGGCCTGGAACGAGAAGCCTTAAGAAACAAAGTTCACAGATCCTTGCTATACTCCCCAAAAAAGGTCAGTCGTGTTAGCAGTCTTCTACAACTAAGTGGCTCTGTATCTTGGCGACTGCTCTGAACGAGAACCTGCCTTCCATTAGGAGACCCTTGTTGACGAAAAATAAGCCAAATGTCACAGCACCACACTGTTTTGTGCATGGCCCTTTTGTCAAATGCCATCACTGGCAACCTGCGTCGGGAGGAGATCCTGGAACAGCCTCCGTTTCACTGGGCGGAAGGGGAGGGAGAAACTCAAAGGAAGCGGAGCAAGCAAGAGTGACTTGGGTGGGTGGGCAGAGTCAAGGCTGCGGGTTTGTTCAAAGGACGCAGGTCAGTTAAGCAGCCTTCGTAAGATGCCAAGGCAAGTGCTGGGGATCATGCAGCAGGACAGACCCAGGCAAGCGTTCCATTGAGGTGAATGTGCTATTCTTTTTTAAGCCATATATGAACTGCCTACAGCCATATATAGCATCTCAGAGTCCAGCTCAAATTTGTTTTGGAAAGAACACTTTTAATCTTCATGCTTGCAGGAGGTCTTTGCCAGCCTACTGGCCACTCCTGAAAATTCCCATAATGCTTAAGGGTGCTGCAAGCATCACACTAGTGTGAGACCTCTGTGGTACCAGGAGGAATCGATGCTTGTTCAAGGTCTCTTCTAAATTTCTCCCTGACTTTCTCTGCTTCTGTGGTGGAAAGTACCAGGCTCTCCTGAAAACTGGGGAACTACAACAGAGTTGACCCGTGCAAACAGTTGTAGTGCGTAGACAGAAATGATGCAGTTTCACCTGTGAAAAACTGGTGATGCCACAGGAACAAATAAACAATTTATAAGAAAAAAAGCAAGGTGGGGGGGCTACAAAAAGGTAGAATGAAAACCGGCGCAACTTCTCGGCCACGCGGCACCATCTCTCAGGCCTTTCGAAGTACTGGTGGCCTTATTTTAGCTGCAGGGCCAGAGAGAAGGCAAAGAGTGATCATTTTGGAACACAAACCCAAATGCAGTTCCCCACACAGATCAGGAGCACAAGCCAGAAGGAGGTAGGTGTGCCCTTGGGACTGCGATTCCTGCATTCCCGGGGGTTTGGTGGGATGATCCTTGGTGTGATGCTGTGACCCTGCCATTCCCACCCGGATGAAAGACAGTTTAGTTTCCCTAGGAAGCACTCGGCATTTCCCTTCGCCTTGGAAAGAAGAAAACGTCTCCACAATCTCTCTAGCAGCAAATTTAAGGGTCTCTACTCAACTACTGAGGGACGTGGGTGGCGCTGTGGGTTAAACCACGGAGCCTAGGACTTGCCGATCAGAAGGTCGGCGGTTCAAATCCCCGCGGCGGGGTGAGCTCCCATTGCTCGGTCCCTGCTCCTGCCAGCCTAGCAGTTTGAAAGCACGTCAAAGTGCACATCAATAGGTACTGCTCCGGCAGGAAGGTAAACGGCGTTTCTGTGCGCTGCTCTGGTTCGCCAGAAGCGGCTTAGTCCTGCTGGCCACATGACCCGGAAGCTGTACGCCGGCTCCCTCGGCCAATAAAGCGAGATGAGTGCCGCAACCCCAGAGTCGGTCACGACTGGACCTAATGGTCAGGGGTCCCTTTACTTTTACCTTTTGCTCAACTACTTGGATAAGGCAAGTAGTTGCGATGACTGTTTACTATCTCTAATCCTGGAGGCTGCCCAGCTCTAAATGGCACTTGCTGGGAATCACAAGGGCGTTGCTGCTGCCCTCGGGTCCTGCTTAGGGTATCCTGCCCTGGACACCTGGATGGCACTGTGAGAACAGGAGGGTGGACTAGATGGGCCCCCTCTGGCCTAATCCCGCAGCTGCAAGGCTCTTCCTGCGCATGGATCTGTGCAGGCAACCTTGTTTCATAAGAGACTGTAGAAACTGAAGAGGGATTTTTGCTCTCTCCTCTGGCTGCAACTGCCACTTGGACACATAACTTGAATTTATGGAAAATTTGACTCTCTGGTGGACTGCTGCGCCAGAGCAAATTCTTCTAAGCAGCCTTTCCGACTGACTAACGTTGCTTGCGTAACCCATCCCCTTGGCCATTTTAAGATCCCATGCCAGGAAAATGTATAGATAAATTTTCATTAAAAAGGTCTTCAGAGTAGCTTACGAAAACTAAACAAAATCCAGATAGAAAGACCAATATACATATGCCCATGAATGAATGGAGAGCAACTAAAAATCCAACATCACAGCAACCAAGTCTCATCAGCAAATGCAGGCCTGCTCTTCCTCACAGGCACACAGAATATCAGCAGAGGCAGCCTGTAAAAAGGAGTGTGCGGGTTTCGTGTGTGCCTGCCTGTCTGCGGATGGGCTGGCTTCTTTTGCCTTCCAAAAGTATTACATAACGGCACACACACTAGAGTCACGTCGCTCCTGCTTTTCCTACAGAGTACCTCTTGCCCCGACAGTTCAGTGGTAAGACACTGTGGGGAAAGGGTAACCAAGGCAACCCCCAATCTCAGAACTAAGTAAAAGGTATTTGGGCTACAGTGGTGCCTCGCAAGACGAAATTAATTCGTTCCGCAAGTTTTTTCTTCTTGCGAGTTTTTCGTCTTGCGAAGAACGGTTTCCCATAGGAATGCATTGAAAATCAATCAATGCGTTCCTATGGAAACCGCCTTCAGACCAGGTCCGGGGACAGTCTGTCCCCCGACCTCTTCTGAAGGCTGGGGGGGGGGGACAAGGGCTTTTCTTCCCACCGCCAGCCTTCAGAAGGCTGTTCTGAAGGCTGGCGGTGGGAAGAAAAGCCCTTCTCCCCACCTCCCACCCCGCAAGCTCCGGGGACAGGAGGGCTTTCCTCCCGACTGCCAGCATTTTAAAAGCCCCCAGGACAGCGGAGACTTCTCCGCTGTCCCAGGGGCTTTTAAAATGCTGGCGGGCGGCAGCGCAGCGTTCGCCGCCGCCCGCCAGCAGTTTCAGATCGCCCCGGGGCAGCGGAGAAGTCTCCGCGCTGCGCTTCTCCGCTATCCCGGGAAGGCAGGCAGGGGGGGGGGGGGAGCAAAGACTTTTGCCCCCCGTCGGCCTTCAGAAGAGGTCCAGGACCTCTTCTGAAGGCCGGCGGAGATTTCCCTATGGGCTTTCTTCTTGCGAAGCAAGCCCATAGGGAAATTCGTTTTGCGAAGCACCTCCAAAACGGAAAACTCTTTCGTCTTGCGAGTTTTTCGTTTTGCGAGGCGTTCGTCTTGCGAGGCACCACTGTATTTGCTAATTTGACGAGAGAGGATGATGCGGAAACAAACAGGCTACTCCACATTAACAGGCCTTGATGAAGAGTGGAAACAGCCACGCTCACCCTCCCAGGATCTAGGCCACGGGGTGCAGTGGTTAGAGTGCTGGACCAGGACATGGGAGACCAGGGTGGTTCAAATCCCCACTCAGCCGTGAAGTTCACTGGGTGACCTTGGGCCAGTCCCAGCCCCCCAGCCTATCCTAAACCACACAGTTACTGCCTGGGAGCCTCAATTACCAGAGGGCTACTGCACTAATGTTTTGCTTGCAGGCTTCCCATAAGCATCTGCTTGGCTGCTGCAAGAAAAGAAATCTGGACTGGATGAGCCTTTGGTCTGATCTAGCAGGCCTCATCGTATGCTTGTATCATGGCTCAAGTTGCTGCTGGAACCTGTACATGCTGAAACTGCTTGAGTCTTCCATATCCTTGAGGCTGCCTCTCTCACTCCATGCCACTGGGATAATGAAGACTGACCAGCAAGGCCATCCCTGTGACTCCACCTAGGCGTCAAGGCCAAGCAGCAAAGATCCCTCCCTTGGGAAGCTTGCCTGAGCTTGAGCATTTTCTAGGAGTGCTGAAAGATCCGCACTGCATTGGCCAGCATTTAATAACACGGGTAAAGCAGGTGGGGATTAATTTTGGTGCATCCACAATGCTTAGTATTTTAGTTGGGCATTTCACCTTGCCAGTTTTATTGCTGTGTTTCTAAAAGATGGCTATCGGCCTGAGAATGGAGCACGTTAGAATATGAGACACACAAGTCAATGCACTTCTGGCTGGGCTGCACATGACCAGCTAGAAATTTAAAGCAGTATTTCTCTTAACTCCGGGAGGCTCCTTCTGACAATGTGGGAAGTCTTGGTTTAAACACTGAAGGTTGGAAATTGCTCCATACACCAAGTCTGCCCAGGCCTGAGTTTTCAAAGCAGACGCATCCCACTGATTTCTGACTTGACTAATGCGTTGCGCTGCAGAAGCTGCTGGACTTTGACTTCCGTCAGGGTCAGCGGCCACACGGCCAATGGTGTCGGGGTGGAGACAGGAGCTGCAGTCCAGCTACACATTTCCTACCCTGGCCTGCAATTTCCTTACGCTTGTTTGCCACATAGGTGAGCAGTTCTCCTTCCAAGCTTACCTTCTTGTATTGTTTCTCAGCTTCACTTCCCTGTTCCGTAGCTCGGAAAGCCGTGTCCCCGGGAGAACCTGGGAAGAAAGAGGAAGGACTCACATCACGTGGCACATGTCACAAGAAGAACAAAGGCTCTTAATGCAAGTCTGTTCTTTCTCTCCCTGGTACACAAGAATCTGCCCCCCACATACACACATGGAGAGATCTAAAGCAGGGGTCAGCAAACTTTTTCAGCCGTGGGCCGGTCCACTGTCCCTCAGACCTTGTGGGGGGCTGGACTATATTTGGGGGGGGGGAATGAACGAATTCCTATGCCCCACAAAGAACCCAGAGATGCATTTTAAATGAAAGGACACATTCTACTCATGTAAAAACACCAGGCAGGCCCCACAAATAACCCAGAGATGCATTTTAAATTAAAGGACACATTCTACTCATGTAGAAACATGCTGATTCCCGGACCATCCGTGGGCCGGATTTAGAAGGCAACTGGGCGGGATCCGGCCCCTGGGCCTACACATGATCTAAAGCAAGGCTTGCTTCTTTGCTGGGGGTAGTGAAAATGCAGTACAACAGAGAGAACACAGAGGTCACTGCAGCCAGCCTCAGCTATATTCACAGGAAGTATCTCTGCTGATGGAGCAGCAATTCACTGCCAGGCTAGTGTGACGTGGTCAACATTCAGGAAGGCAGGCGGGTGGGTGGGTGGGGGGTGTCAGACATGCTCCTCACTGTGGCAGGGGAAGGGACTGCCAGTCTGTCAATGGGTGCAGCGAAAGGTTTTCCTTTATGAAAACAACTGAAAGTTTTAAAATGAAGGGTGCACATGAAGCACTGATCTTCTGCTCTCCCTCAGGAACTGTTTGCACAAGTTGAAAAACAGAACTATTATGAAAAGCAGCCATATTACCTAGCAGACCAGCTTCACGGCATTCTCACATCATAAAAATTAAAAGTATCCCATTGTAACTGACAAAACGCCCTTCTACACTTGCCAGGTTTTCCCCCCTTTGCACTGCATTTAGCTTTTTTTTAGATGGGGAGGAATGTTAAGGGGCAGGTAAAAAAAGTGCTTTTTACACACCTAATAACAGAAGTAGATCAGAAGCTCCTATGACTTCACTAATCAAATTGTAACCTGTGGAAAACCAGCAAAAAAGGGGAAATAAAAATTATAAATACAAACAAATGGCAAAGCAAATGTGAGACGTTTCCGTCTCAGACACTGCGAGGGCCAGACAGACAGAATGGCAAACTTACCAAATGTGGCAGGCCAACGGATACAGGCAGGTGGGTTGAGAATGATTCACAATGAAGTGAAAATTACAATAGACTTTTTTCTAAAAAAATCTGAAAGCACATAGGAGGATCTCATCTACTTGTCATTAGTTTCCAAGTACGTCCCTGACATTCATCCCACTCTCTGGGCAAAGGGCAATCTGCTCAGGGAGGGCAAATACTGCTGAGAGGAGACAGAGAGAGGCCGCTGCCCACTTCCTGGCAAGTTGTAGCCCCACAATGGCAGAAGCCTCCAAGTCCCTAAACCAAGAAGGTGCTGGTGAGAGAGGCAGGGCCCTGTTAAGCATTAGCAAAGGCTCAGTACGATGGAAACGGCTGCTGCAGATGTGATAATCTGGGAGGGAGGACTGCAGGGCCCTGAAAATGTCCAGCAGCCACCACTAAACCAGAGGAGCCCTTTGCCCATGCATGGCAATATGTTCAGATGCTCACGTTTGCATAAATGCCCAAACTGCCCGGGGGGAGGAACTGGGCACTGCAAAGCAAGCATTCAGGCCAACACTGTTTAAGTCACCAGAAAGGGCAGGCTTGTATAACTCAACCAGATGAAAAATTCCCTTACCAGGTGTGAGGAAACCCGACAGTGATCTGAGGCTCTCTCCAATCTTGTCAAAATCAGGCAGCAGCTTAGCGAGGTCTTCTGAATCAGGAAGAGCTTTTGTAAGTTTTTCTAGGAAAAGCAAAGGGAAAGTTAGCCCCCCTTGGGGTTGTTTTAGGTAAAAAGAACAGCCTGCCATCTCCCTAGCTGGGGAGCGGCTGGGGAAACCCGGCCAGATGGGCAGGGTATAAATATAAATTATTATTATTATTATTATTAAATTATTACTAGCTTTAACCTGGACAGTTATGTTCAGAATTTCTTAATGGCTATTTATATACTTTGGCAAGCTCTACTGCGGAAGATTTCTAAATGTGTTTCATAAATGAAACACCATACCTTCCCCATACACAGGAAGTCCTCTGAACACATACAGAAGTCAGAATCCTATCAACATTTAATGGGGCCCAGTCAGCTTTGAGATATAACAATTCAGATGGAAGCACCTCACTATTTTTAACATATCCTGTGCAACTCGTTTTATGAATGAGAAACTGCAGCTGAGAGATGGTGTTGGCTTCAGAGGTGCTACACTGTTGAACCCAGACCTCCTGGGACCCAAATACAAGAACCGTGCCAACAGAGCTGGAAGAATTATCTTGTTCCTGAAGGAGTTACAGACTTAGCCTGGCCTCTGCACCAGCAAGGATGGCCTTGTTTCTAAGCAGATGGCAGTGAATCAGAAATTCCAGTTCCTTATACTTCTCGTGCAAAACAGAAAACATGCCTATCAGTGACACAGTAGGCTGAAACCCCAGAACCCCGGGAGCGAGGTGTTAACTTCTGGGGCAACTCTGGATTCCTGGCAAACTGCTTCAGAGCAGGAGTGCAGCAAATCCTGGGGAGACCAGCAGGAAGCTGGCTGAAAGCAATGAGCCATCAGGAAGAGGAGGAGGAGGAGGTCTCTCAGGCTGGGAAGTATAAATTCTCCTGGGCCAGCACTGCAAACATTTTAAGGGAACCAGTTCTGTGCTACAGTTAAGGCAGGTCCAGCTCTGCTGCAAAGGCTGACTCCATGACTCTGATACCAGAGCCTAGGAAGCATTTATAACAATGTCGTCATTGTCTTCTTCGTCTTCTTCTTCTTCTGCAATCCCTCGTAGCCGAGTAAGATTGTCTCCCATAAACATGGTCTTAACAGTGAGTCCGTAAGTGACTGTGGAGTCCAGTTCTGGATCCACACGTCCTTCCACAGTGGGGATATTGGTTTCCAGACTAGAGTTGATCCCGGTGAGGGTTTGCCAAGCCTGCCTTCCTCTTAGCACGTTTCTCCCTTGCGTCCTGAGTTTGAGTGTCTTCAAAGCCCAGGACACCTTTGGTCAAGGCTGTTCTCCAACTGGAGCACTCGCAGGCCAGTGTTTCCCAATTGTTGGTGTTTATACCACATTTTTAAAGATTTGCCTTAAGACAATGATGCTACTCCCAGCCCAGCAAGAAGGAGCCCACCTCCCATGCCAGGCCAAGGCTCCAAACCAAATGGTTATCTGGCATCTCAATCTGCTTTTGTTATGGCTTCCCCCCACCCTCAACTGCACTCTTGAAAAGCCATCTGTGCTTTTGTACTATTTAACAATACACTGCTTGATTGTTAAAAACCCCCTCAAAGTGGTACACAAAAAGAATATTTTTTTTAATTGGATGGGATTTCATTGTTTTACTGCTGGAGTATATCCTTTAGTATGAGCCACACAGAGATTTGGAGAGAGTAAAATAAATAATATCAGGGAATATTATGCAATAAAAACGTTTGGAATACTGAAATGTATTTTTTTTAAATCCCCAGAAGAAAGGAACAATGCCTGTTCCTCTGTATAAACGATTATCAAAGTTCCACAACAACTTGGCTTTAGAGGAAAAATGAAAAGCCAGCACCAACCGAAGTCAACGTATTCATCAAGTTCCCATATGAAGTCAGGAATAATCCACTTGTACTCGGTGAGATCAGGCACCATCTCCTTCCATTGGTCATATGTCTAAATGAGAAGTGAGAAAGACATCAACAAACTTTTGCATTAGCTACTACAATGACTAGAACAAAACTGCAAGTCTGCAGGGTACAAGACTATTCCTTCCTCCAGCCTTCTGATTGAATAACAGAATTGGAATGGGACCCTTGCGGCCATCTAGTCCAACCCCCTACAATGCAGGAATCTCAACTGAAGCATCCCTGACAGATGGCCACCCAACCTCTGCTTGAAAACCTCCAAGGCAGGTGAACCCACCACCTTCCGAGAGAGTCCATTCCACTCTCAAACAGAAATTTCTTCCTAATATTTAGTCAGAATACCCTGTCTTGTCATATGACATATTGTCATATGTCAATACAACCCAGGTGGTTAAGAAAGCCCAACAGAGACTCCATCTCCTCAGAGTATTGTGAAAGAACGATGTCAACCAACATTTGATGATCTCCTTCTACCGGTCTGCAATAGAAAGTGTCCCCTCTTTTCTGCCCTCAGGCAGAAGATACAGAAGCATGATTAGTCACACCAACAGGGTAAAGAACAGCTTCTATCCATGGGCTGTTAGGCTGCTGAATGAAAAGATAACAACAGGGCAACTGACTTTTGGGTTTGGTGGGTGTGCGCCAGTAAACGAGGGGAATTAAGACTAAGAGAGCGGGGGGGTGTGTGTGTGTGTGTTGTATGCAAGTTGTACAAGTGACAATAAAGTATTTCAATTTCAAAATTTCAATTTCAATGGGTTGCATTTATGTTTTTAAAAAGTAATTTGTCAGCACCAGGTCCTTTTTCAAGTTGCCTTTTGAGTCTGGGAACTTCACATGCAAAACGGGCAGAGGTGCCTTTGATCAGGACAAGGGCCAACAAAGAGCCCCAGGTGGGTGCTGATCTCGCAGGCTCCACCTCTGTTTCGCTGACTGGCTTATCACTGAGCTCCATATGATCAGTGCTCCTCACCCAAGGCTGAGTAAGACCACCTGGCTGGCCCTGCCTTTCTCGTGGCTGAAACTATGGCAGCAGCAGCAGCAGCTGCCTAGAGGTTGCCAGCCTTTGGGCAGACATCCATCTGCTCCTTGTGCTGCTGAGAAGAAAACCAGTCAAACCAAGCTGTGCCTTTTTGCCCCTGGTGAGGAATCTCCTTCCCAGAGGGGTTCTCTCTGCTCAGCAGCTCTCCCCAATAATCTACTTTGCAAATTACTGTGTGTTTGAACTGCACAATAATTGTAGATTGGAGTGTGTTTGCTTTACTGATAAGTTAATGTGCATAATACAACCATATTGTTTTGCTAACAGAAATGCTACATTTCCAGTGCTTTGGTACTGCTGTGAGTAACTATGAGCTGTGTTGCAGAAGAAACATAATACAGGCAGCTAGAATTCATAGGTGAAAGAGCCCTGACGGCACAGTGAGGCAGACGCACAAGTAAAATAGGACAGCTCATAGCCCTCGAAAGATCTTTGCCCTCCTGTAATTTGCAAATCATCTCATCAGCCACAATAACCACCTGGTGATAAGAACCATAATCGGCTTATCCAGCTGCTTTAATCCTGAGCTGTGTCTGTTTCAGGGAGTATAATTGGGAGAGAGAATAAAAAACTTCCTCCTTCCCAACTTCAACCTCTGCACATCTTTCACGATTCCACCACCATCAAAACCAAGTTGCTCCTTGCAGCTCATCTCAAACTAGGAGATGCCACTACAGCTTGGAGCAGGAGGCAAGGGGGCTTCCCCATTCAGAAAGTAGCAGCAACACTCCAGAGGATTTAACCACTTCTACAGATGCTTCACATGCAGGAAAGGGAAGAAAGGGTAAACTTAGGTCTCCAGCTGTTTCTGAACTACAATTCCCAACATCCCTGACCACTGGTCCTGCTAGCTACAGATGATGGGAGTTGTAGTCCAAAAAACAGCTGGCAACCCAAGTTTGGGAAACACTGATCTAGAGGCCTGGAGCAAGGAGAGCCCCCAGGAAAAGAAAGGGGCTGGCATACATTGGACGAGGGTTGGAGCAAAGGCTGGGGCTTTCCCACACTGAAAAGCAACCCTATTCCACTCACGGATCTGAAGGAATATCAGCTAGGAATTTGGTA
Source organism: Podarcis raffonei (assembly GCF_027172205.1). Taxonomy (NCBI): domain Eukaryota; kingdom Metazoa; phylum Chordata; class Lepidosauria; order Squamata; family Lacertidae; genus Podarcis; species Podarcis raffonei. The sequence continues at coordinate 101,461,132 of NC_070606.1, read as the reverse complement.
ACTCTTTCATTGTCCTTTTGCACCATTTGCATAAGACTTTGTTTGCAAGATGACAACCCACTTCCTAGATCAGGGCCAATCTTGGGGTTCCAACCTGGCCAAGGGTTCCACTGTTACTCAACCACAGGCAACTTCCCTTGGCAGTCCCAGGGTTCTTGCACGGCTGTCAGCAACTGAGCCGAACTGCTCAACTGCACCTGTGAAAAAGGCACTCCCTGAAGGCACTTTAAAAAATCCTGCCAGAGTCTGTCACTAAGGTAGCTGATCTTACTTTCTATGAAGCAACTTCCTTGCCTTAGATCAACAACTGTGTATTGTCCATCCCCAAACCTTTAGTTCTCCAGACAGTGAGTCTAGAGTCACTGTGCCAACACACCGTACGGATGCCACAGACCAGTCACTACTCCAGAGCTAAGTACCTTTTTGGCTGTGTAGCCACCGCCCACAGCAGATCCTAAGACGAGATAGCGAAGCTTTAGAAGCCTGGAAGCCACTCTGGCTAGCCAAAAGGTCCTGTGGGGTTGGGATCCATGCTTTACAAGGAGGAGTTTGCTGCTGCGCAAGGGAAGGTGATTAAGAGCAGAGAACGGCTGCGCTGAGATCCGTAACGGCAGCCTTTGAAATCTGGAAAGAGGGTGGCGGGAATGATGAATACTCCGGGAAACGAGATGCAGTTTCTGCAGCGGCGACTTCCCTCTGACTCCATAGGTCCCATTTGCTAGGTGTTGACAGACAACGCTGAAGGAGAAGACAAAGAACTTATTTGCACATGCAACGCTGTTCCAGCCTTAATCAAGATTCTAATCTCCCACCCGCAGAACTACTCAAAACAGACCCTGCACATCAGCATCCCATTCTTCTGAGCACCCCCCAGCTGTCCCTGAACCACCAGCTGCTGACTCCCAAAAAGTAGCACAAGATTTTCAGTAGCAGGTTGCAAGGCGGGGGGGGGGGAGTATTGGGAACGGAGCAAAGGACAAGGCTTGCTGCACCAACACATAACTACATGGGATTGTGGAAATTGCTCTCTCTGCTGAGGGTCTCCTCTGCATCCTTCACATGAGCACAGATCACAGGTTTCAGAGTCCTCACCCAAGTCTCTGTGAAATCCTGGGATCAGCAACTTATGCGTATGGAGAAGCACGCAAGTGATCATCCTATGTTATCATCTACGTACATCGTGGTTAAGGTACAGTACCTAACCAATACTGAAACCTACATCATAACACAGCAGTTCAATTGTTAGGTCCTAAGCAGTAAGGAATGAGGTAAGCTGCTACATGGCCCTCGTGGAGCTGGCCGGACATGAGGAAAACACAGCCACGTGCTTTTGCTGCTACAGGAACATCACAGCGAGATTAAAGTCTTTATAAAACTCCCGATTCAATGGCCACCGAAACACAGAAAGTTCCTTTCAATCGTGCATTGGCTAAATAAAGAAGATGTCACTGCAACTTGGGACCAGCTGCTTCCTTGCTGCAGAGGTGCGAGGAAAGCAGGCACGCCGATGCTGGGAATAATAAATTATTATTAATTATTATTATTATATAGACGGGAGGCATCCGCTGTTGTGGCTGGGAGGAACCCCCGGGGGCCCCTTCCAACTCCTCAATTCTATGGCTCTATCATGGTCATTCGTTAAATTTATATGCTGCCCTTCGTCCAAAGACCACAGGGAGGTTTCCACCGTAAAAGCACAAAATGCATAACATAAGAACAGCAGCAAAAAACACCCTGCCTTCATATACGACAGGCATAGGCAAACTCCAGCCCTCCGGATGTTTGGGACTACAATTCCCATCATCCCTAGCTTACAGGTCCAGTGGTCAGGGATGATGGAAACTGTAGTCCCAAACATAGCTGTCAGCCGCCCCTTATTTGGCAGGAAACTCCCTTATCCCAGCGCCGTGTCCCACTGCTGTCCCTTATTGATGATGTCCTTTAAATTTCCCGGGTTTCATGCTTGCCCAGCTCGGGGTCCTCCGCCATGAGAGTGCGCGCAGCAGCAGGCAGCCCCTCTCTTGCGAGACTTCTGCCGCGCTGCCAGGGGAAGCCGGCGGCACCGCAACTGCCTCATGCCGGGCTCACGGGGCGGCGTGGGCAAGAGTCTCTCTCCCTCCCTCTCTCTCGGATGGGGAAGGGCCGATGGAACTCCTCGCGCCAGGATGACGGCAGCCCCGACGTGCTGCTTAGCATCCCCTCCAACCAGTGCAGCATCTTAATGTAGTGATTTCCCCCTCTGCATCCCTTCCCTAACTCTATTTTTATAAATCATTTGCCCATCCATAGTTCAAATTTTTACTACAAGTTTTCTGTCAATCCTACCAATGTATGTAACTCTTTACAATAGCTTTTCAACTAAATTATAAACTTTCCCCATTCTTTATTAAAGAGGTCCTCTTCCTGGTTTCTAATTCTGCCTGTAAGCTTTGCCATCTCGACGTCGTTTTGTCTGCCCCTCTTTGGTGGGGGTTGTAGACCCTTAGGATCATCTAGTCCAACCCCCTGCAAAACACAGTCAGCGGCAGCAAAAGCAGCATGGCTCCATTCCTGCATAAACTAAGCCAAAATCCCTTATTTTGGCTGCTGATCCCTTATTTTCAAATCTATAAGTTGACAGCTATGATCCCAGACACCTGGAGGGCTGGAGTTTGCCTATGCCTGATATAGGAAGTGCAGGATATAAATGATAAAGTCCTTCTTCTTACCCAGGATTCTCCATCATCATCATCATCCTAAATAGTAATTTATTATTTCTACCCCGCCCACCTGGCCGCGTTTCCCCAGCCACTCTGGGCGGCTTCCACCAAATACTGTATTTTAATATTAATATTCCTCCGATATGAAAGGCTTCCCCCCCCCGGGCTGGGGGAGTCCCAGGGGGGCGCATTCCCCCCCTCAGGGGGAGGAAGGAGGGGCGCGGGGAGCCATTCCACCCCCCACCCACCCCCGCGAGGGAGGGAGGGCGGTGTCGGGGCCCCCAAGGTCGCCGCCCGGCGGGGCCTTCATGGCGGCCTGAGCCTCCGGCTCCCTCTCCCCGCAGCAGCCCCGCCGGGCGGCCGCCCCTTCCCTCCCTCCCTCCCTCCTTCCCTGCGTCTCACCAGGCGGCGCGGGCGCTGCTCCTCCACATCCCGGCGCCTCTCCCTCCCTCTCGGCCCGCCAAGGGGCTCCCTCGCCCAGTGCGCCGCCCAAAAGACGCCGCCGACGCCGCGCCACAAGGTTCCGCCGCCCGGAAGCGGAAGGGGCGGGCGGAGCGCTTTGAGAGAGACACTGCGCCGCCAAGGAGACTCCGCCCCCTCAGGCCGCCGGACATAGACTCACGAATGCGGAGGGGCGACGCCGCGGACGGGAAGGGGCAGTGGCGGGGCCAAGGCGGAGAGGGCGGGGGAAGGGGAAGGGGCTGGAAGGGTCACGTGGTGCTTGGTGCTCCTCCCCCGGCAGAGCCTCTCGCCGCCAGAAAGGCGGGATCCTCCTCCTTGCAAGCCGCGAGTTCGAGTCCTGCCCTCGGGAGCGAGGAGGAAACGGGCAGAAGAAGAGAGGGGGAAATAATAATAATAATAATCATAATCATAATAATAATAATAGTAAATAATAAATTTAGCTTAATGGTTGCCATCAATTTGATTTTAATTAAGTTTTATAATGAAATGTTTTAGAATGTTGCACTATTTTATTGTTGTTAGCCGACCTGAGCCCGGCTTCGGCTGGGGAGGGCGGGAGATAAATAAAATTTATTATTATTACAGACACATCACCTTGCCAACAAAGGTCCATATAGGTAAAGCCATGTTTTTCCCAGTCGTGATGTATGGAAGTGAGAGCTTGACCATAAAGAAGGCTGATCGCCGAAGAATGGATGCTTTTGAATTATGAGTCCCATGGACTGCAAGACCTCTCCATTCTGAAGGACTGCAAGAAGATCAAACGCATCCATTCTTAATGAAATCAGCCCTGAGTGCTCACTGGAAGGACAGATCCTGAAGCTGAGGCTCCAAGACTTTGGCCACCTCATGAGAAGAGAAGACTCCCTGGAAAAGACCCTGATGTTGGGAAAGATGGAGGGCCCAAGGAGAAGGGGGCGACAGAGGACGAGATGGTGGGACAGTGTTCTCGAAACTATGAACATGAGCCTTACCAAACTGCAGGAGGCAGTGGAAGACAGGAGTGCCTGGCGTGCTCTGGTCCAGGGGGTCACAAACAGTCAGACACGACTAAACGACTAAACAAGAACAACAAATTAAAAAATATTATTATTGTTATTATTATTGCTGTTATTATTAATAAGATTGTTGTTGTTTAAATTATTATTATTATGGTGGGACACTATGACTTCTGCTGATCCAGACACTAGACTTTTGGGTTTGTTTGTTTTTTATATATATTTTTATTGAACAATTTTAGCAAACAAATTATCACTCAATTACATCCCCCCCTTTTTTCTCCCCCCCCAGACTTCCCTCAACTCCCCTCCCTGGATTCTTTGCACATATTATCCTCTGCATATTGCAAAATTGTACATATTGTTGCCTTAGCTATCATATTCAACTGATAACTTTGTGGATGTTTATTCAAAACCTGCCAAGGAGTCCAAGTTGTTTTGTTGTCTTTTTGGATAATTTGTAAAAAGGTCCCATTCTTCCTTGAAGTCACGGTTGTCCTTATGACGCAGTTTGTATGTCAACTTAGCCAATTCCGCATAGCTCATCAGTTTTTCTTGCCACTGTTCTTTCGCTGGGATTTCCTCATTCTCCCATCCTTGTGCTAACAAGACTCTTGCCGCTGTTGTAGCCTACATAAATAGATTCTTTGGTTTTGGGGGCAGGTCTTGTCCTACAATCTCTAACAAAAATGCTTCAGGTTTCTTTACAAATGTCATTTAATATTTTTTTTTATCAATTCATTATATATCAATTCCCTTTTTTTTTAACTTCTCTACATTCCCACCCCGTATGATAAAAAGTACCTTCTTTTTCTTTACATTTCCAGCATATGTTTGACCCTGTTTTATACATTTTTGCCGGACACTAGACTTCGGTTGATGCAGCCTAGAAGAGCATTAGCTTTCCTTGCTGCTGCATGACGCTGCTGACTCATGTTCAGCTTGGGGTCCCCCAAGACCCCTAAATCTTTTTCACATGTACTGCTAGTAAGCCAAGTGTCCCCCATCCTATACAGTCATACCTCGGGTTAAATGTGCTTCAGGTTGAGCGCTTTCGGGTTATGCTCTGCGGCAACCCAGAATTACGGAGCGCATTACTTCTGGGTTTTGCCGCTTGCGCATGCGCAGACGGTCAAAATGACGTCCTGTGCATGCGCGGAAGCAGCAAAACATGACACGCGCAGATGCGCTGTCGTGTCTTACGTTCCATTCAGGATGCGAACCGGGCTCCGGAACAGATCCCGTTTGCCTCCCGAGGTACCACTGTATTTGTGCTTCTGGTTCTTCCTGCCTAAGTGCAGAACTTGACATTTGTCCCTATTGATTTATACAAATTATGAAGCACGGCACACACAAGGGAAGTGCCTTCAGCATATAGTATGGTCTGGCTTGTATAAATCCATCATTCACACACACACACACACACACACATGTATACATATTTATATATATGTATAATCACTATAGGGATGCGGGTGGCGCTGTGGGTTAAACCACAAGGCCTAGGACTTGCTGATCGGCGGTTTGAATCCCTGCGACGGGGTGAGCTCCCGTTGCTCGGTCCCTGCTCCTGCCAACCTAGCAGTTCGAAAGCACGTCAAAGTGCAAGTAGATAAATAGGTACCGCTCTGGCTGGAAGGTAAACGGCGTTTCCGTGTGCTGCTCTGGTTCGCCAGAAGCGGCTTAGTCCTGCTGGCCACATGACCCGGAAGCTGTACGCCGGCTCCCTTGGCCTGTGAAGCGAGATGAGCGCCGCAACCCCAGAGTCGGCCACAACTGGACCTAATGGTCAGGGGTCCCTTTACCTTTACCTTTATAATCACCACCTGATTCCTGTAACAAAAAAAGTAAAGAAACCTTGACCAAAGAGCTGCGATCATAGGAAACCAGTGTATTATTGTGCTCAGATCCTGCTTTTGAGTTTCCCACAACTGGCATCTGGTTGGCCAGTCTGAGAACTGGATGCTAGATGGAACGCAGCTCCTTTGGCCTGATCCTGCAGGCTCTTCTTATGTTCTCAAGCAGGCTCCGAGTGCGAGAGCAACTCTCCTCTCCTGTGGATTCCAGGTAATGGGATTCAGAAGCATCGCTGCCCCGACTGTGGAGGCAGAGCAGAGCCATCAGGGCCCAGAGCCGCAGACATCTCTCTCCTCCATGAATTCGTCTCATCCTCTTTTAAAGCCATCCAAGTTGGTGACCAGCCCTGCCTCCTGTGGCAGGGAGTTCCACCGTTTAACTCTGCATGTGCGAAGGAGTGAATCTTCCACCGTTAGACTTCCTGGGATGCCCATGAGCTTGACCGTTAGGCGAGATGGAGAAAAAGGTTTCTCTGTCCCCTTTCTCTGTGCCAGGCAACATCACATGAACTTCTCTTCCTCTCCTGCTCCCTTTTCCGTCTCCTTTCGCCCCGCTGCGGAGGTGGGTCTCTCTCGGTCGCTGAGCCCTGCCAAAGTTTGGCAGCACGTGGCAAAGTTCATTTGTACAGAGAGAGAGACGGCGATCAATCAAGACCTGCTTTTCTGCTTCTGACAAACATGCTGCCCGGCTCAGAGAAATCCCATAATCTTTCCTGGCGAAGCACTCCCCTTTTTTGGCCTGTCCCCAGCAGAAGAATGCAGCCGGGCTCCGTCTCCCCACCTCCAGCGCTCTCTCTGAACGGGCCAAGGATCTTCCGGCAGCGAATGCCAGAGCAGGACGGGTGAGGAGGGCCAGGTGGATCCTACCTGGAGCCATGGGGTGGAGCTGTCTGTCTGGAGGAAGGTGTGTCCCTAGCAAGCTTCCTTGGCATATAAGGGGTGACCCATCCCGGGTGTCCTGGCAAGGCTTGCAGCAGCGACAGTGACCCTGGAGGGAGTCCGGGGAATTCTTGGAGGCCTCAGGAGACCAATGCAGGCAGCTTCCCATGGGGAGGAAACATGGAGGGAACCACCAGGCTCTGCTCAACGAGGGAGAAGAGGCTGAAATGGTGAGTCCCAGACCCTAAAAGTGCAAGCGAGTTGGGTGTGTTGCAGTGGGTTGGGCTGGATGACCCTCAGGGTTCCCACCCAACGCTGCCATTCTATGAGTCCCCCTCTAACAGAAGCGAGCAGGGAGCCAATGGGAGCTTGGAAACAGAAAGGGGAAAGCTGTCTTTTGCCAGCTGTTTTTGTTGACAAGTGTTTCCTTCTGCTCTGGTGGGCAGGACTTGAACCCAGGGCTTCAAGTTACAAGAAAGGAGATTGCGATTAAACCTTCTGACAGTAAGAGCTGTTTAACAGGGGAGGAAGGCGATGGACTCTCAGAGGAAGTTGCTGAATTAGTCAGGCCATTTTCTTTGTAAGGCAGTGGCCTTAGTTGACCTCCTGGGTGTCCCCATCAGCATCCCCAGAGAATGAGCCAGGTTGCAAGATCAAGGACTGAAGGAGGGGGCCTCCGCCCCTCACCTGTCTGCCAGGTAGGAGAATAAGATCCAGAGAGTTGTGAGTGGGCAGAGCTGGGAGCAGGAGACAGAGACTCGCTTGCTCTGCGCTGGACCCAAAGCTGGGACTACATCCTATGCTCAGGTTGTATCTGCGTGCAGATAAACCCAGATATCCTAAAGGCACCGCAGGGTCTTTTGTTCCAAGGAAACTGAACCCAGGTAAAGTGAACCCCGGATTCTCTCTCGGCTCAGAAATTGGGGTGGCGCAGAACATTATGTTAAATATGTGGAAGACATTCGGCTTAAAGCTTTCCCCATGGAGGCTCCTGAACCAAATGGAAACCCTTCTGGGAATACTAGGTTTCTAACTTAGCAGCAGTCCTGCGTTAGCTCTGCTCTGCTTCCCATGGGCAGCTGCCAAGACAGCGCCTGCTGCCCATTCCTGGCCGTATCCTGTCTTGTACAGCAGTCCCTTTGAAGGGTTAATTTCTCCAGACATCTTTCAACACAATCATAATCATTGCCCAGAGGGATGATGGCTGCGGTCCTGGGCAAATTTACCTGCGGGCGGGAATCCAAACTGAAATCAGACGGATGGCTGTCTGTCATGGATGCTTCAGTTGGATGTTTCCTGCATTGCTGGGGGTTGGACTAGATGGCCCCTGAGGGTCCCTACCAACTCTACAGTTCTCCTGTACAAACCTCTGGGTTGCATCCTCTCCTAGGAGGCTGGTCACATAAGCCTTGCGTTTCCGTGGGCCTGACGCTAAGAGCGTCCTTAGAAACAAAGTCTGTTTTGAAAAATGGAAGGAGCAGGAGCGGAGGTTCTGGTTCTCCTCAGGGCTGCTGTGCTTGCAAAGAGGCGCTCTAACCCTTTCGTCCCTAACTGACTCCGGAGTGAGTCACGGCAAGAGACTAAACCAGCAGGACTCACCCCGACAGCTCTTCCTCCAAAGCGGTAACATCAAGTAATGTTGTGAGTCGTACATCCTCATCTCTGGCAACCGCAGGGACGCCCGCTGCTGCTGCTCCTGTTGAGCTGGTTCCACCGATTTGGGGGTGAAAGTCGCGTTTCCAATAACAGTGAAAAACAGACTGTAAAAGGAAGTGGAAAGAAGATGAACAGCAACGGAAAACGTCGGAGTCAAAGGATCAAAGGCTAGACTGCAAAAGTTTAAAAGGCTTGGAGAGCAAGAAGGTCTGCTCCTGGCCCCCCCAAAATGGAAAAGTAGGCGATTGGTGGTGTTGGTGGGAGCTCTGTTCAAGACACCCTCCCTGGTTTCCACCTGCCTCTGCTTTCCATCTGTCCATGGGGGGCTTCATGACTACAGAGAGAGGCAAGAGAGTGGGAGCCACTAGGCTTTGCTTGCAAAATGCTGGCGGACAAACGCTGCTGCTTTAAATGCCAGCCCTGCAGTGTCCCTTTGGGGCAGGGAGAGTGAGGAGGGCTCAGCCGCTGACTTGGCACAGGCAGAAGAGAATGGCAGAGACCCCGTTTCCTGCTTAGCGCTGGGTTCCTGCTTTGTGCAGTGCCCCAGAAGCTCCCCAAGACCAGCTAGTTGCCCAGGGATCAGGGCCGTCTTACCCATAGGCGCTAGGGGTGCGGGGCACCCGGGCGCCGGGCTCTCAGGGGTACCAGGCCGAGAGTCCGGGGCCTGAGAGTTGAGTCCAGGGAAGAGCCTGTCCATCCGTTGGAGTGCCGCGGTGGTCTCTCCTGCTGAACTCTGCGCTGCGAGTTCAGGGGCGACCGAGCCAGCGAGACGCTGAGGCGACTGGCCGGCTATGCCCTCCTGCACGCTTGGGACTGGGCAACCGGGGGGGGGGCACCTGGCGGATCTTTGCACCCCGGCGCCGCATGTGCTTCAGACAGCCCTGCCAGTGCTCTAGAAGCAGTTCCAAGCCCTGCCCTTACCTGCATGGCACCGTGTGTAAAGTATTGCACTTGGGCAAAAAAAAATGAGAGGCACAAATACAAGATGGGTGACACCTGGCTTGAGAGCAGTACATGTGAAAAGGATCTAGGAGTCTTGGTGGACCACAAACTTGACATGAGCCAACAGTGTGACGCGGCAGCTAAAAAAGCCAATGCAATTCTGGGCTGCATCAATAGGAGTATAGCATCTAGATCAAGGGAAGTAATAGTGCCACTGTATTCTGCTCTGGTCAGACCTCACCTGGAGTACTGTGTCCAGTTCTGGGCACCACAGTTCAAGAAGGACACTGACAAACTGGAACGTGTCCAGAGGAGGGCAACCAAAATGGTGGAACGTGTCCAGAGGAGGGCAACCAAAATGGTCAAAGGCCTGGAAACCATGCCTTATGAGGAAGCGGACACGGAGCAATGGATCCAAACTACAAGAAAGAAGATTCCACCTAAACATTAGGAAGAATTTCCTGACAGTAAGAGCTGTTCGACAGTGGAATTTGCTGCCAAGGAGTGTGGTGGAGTCTCCTTCTTTGGAGGTCTTTAAGCAGAGGCTTGACAACCATATGTCAGGAGTGCTCTGATGGTGTTTCCTGCTTGGCAGGGGGTTGGACTCGATGGCCCTTGTGGTCTCTTCCAACTCTATGATTCTATGATTCTATGTGTGGGGCAGGTGGGCATGGCTTGCCCCCAAACAGTCTCACAGGCCCATTGGGTGAGAGGCTGGCAGGCCAAGATGGGCGAGAGGTTACACCATCGTTTCCAAGTGCCCTGAAAATGCCAGGACTGTCACGAAAACCCTCAAGCCACCACAGCTCCTCACTGTGCCACGCAGAGTCCTGAATTCTGGGTGGGTCAGATATAGGATCTCCCATGTGTTTAGGATCTCCCATGTGCTTAACTATGTTCTGTGTGGAGAAGTACTCCCAGTGCCTGTTTTCCTCTTTCCTCCTGATTCCTTTTTCCTCTTGTGTTATGTCTGTTAGATTGTGAGCAGGGACTGACATATTTTAGGGTGTGCCAAGAGATTGGATAAACTCCAGGTGCTTTGTAATTAATGACGGCGGTAGCATAAACTGAATTTAACAATGAAAAGAGCGATTTTAAAGTGGTGCATAAGAGCCGACGGGAAAGCCTTTTGGAAGTCTCTTGTGAGAACTGCCGCTCTTGCCATGCCTGTTTGGCATGCCGGCCCCCCGAGGATTGACCAGGAGTCAATACGGCCCTCAGCCTTTAAAACCTTGGCCACCCCACCCCCACCCCCGGTGTCTGCTGCAGTTTCAGACGTGGCTCATCTCGTGGGCTAAACTCCCACTTGGTTTTCCTCGAAGACATGCCATTGGGGTCTCTGGCGAACCCGCAAGTCCTGCAGCAGGCAGCCGTTCTGCCAACCCATCGACCGCACAGTTTCGTGCAAAAACTGGATTTAAAATGTTTATGGTTTTTGGGTAGTTGTTTCTTTCTGGGTTTGGTATTACTCAGCAGTCTGTGGCATGTGCTTAACCCACAAGCTGTGAGCCAAAGGAATGATGCAGATTACGCAACTGTTTCCTTTTGGTTGTTTTAATCATCTTTGCGGCTGGACAGAGAGCCGGCCAAGTTAAGGACAGGGTGTTGCTCTGCTGCGGCTGGAGGGCGGCAGGATTGTGGCAGGTGGGGAAGGAGGGGCAGAAAGAGTATCTGCCATGCAGAGTATCGCCTTCACGCTGGCATTTGCCTCTGCCTCTCAAAAACTCCGTCACTTGCCAAGTCATAAGCAGATACTGAGCCTGGATTTGCAGTTTTTCTGTCGTCCCCGCCTCAACTTTTTGTGGTGGTGGGGAAGACAGATACAGTGCTCCTTCTTGCTACACATAGTGAAACTCTGGAACTCCCTCCCACTAGAAGCAGTGATGGACATCAGCCTGGGTATCTTATGAACAAAAGAGGTTTACAGACTGTCTCAAGGCAAATCTAAAAAAATGTAGTATAAGCATGGACAACTGGGAAACACTGGCCTCCGAGCACTCCATTTGGAGAACAGCCTTTGCCAAAGGTATCATGGGGTTTGAAGACACTCGAACTCAGGACGCAAGGGAGAAACGTGCTAAGAGGAAGGCAGGCTTGGCAAATCCACACTGTGATCAACTCCCGCCCAGAAACCAATGTCCCCACTGTGGAAGGACGTGTGGATCCAGAACTGGCCTCCACAGTCACTTACGGACTCACTGTTAAGAACGTGTTTATGGAAGACAATCTTGCTCAGCTACGAGGGATCGCCAAAGAGAAGAGAGAAGAGGATTAGGCAAATTCGTGGCTGTTGAAGGCTACTAGCCACGAGGGTTTTGCTGTGCCTCCACAGAGAGAGGCCACCAGTTGGGATAACTTTAAAAGAGGATTGGAACAAATCGTGGAGGAGGAGGAGGAGAGGGCCAGGGATGCTTCTGAATGCCAGTGGCTGGAAACTGCCCAAAGAGAGGGCTGCTCTTGTGCCCGGATCCTGCTTGTGCTTCTTCCATTGGGCCATCAGGTCAGCCACTGTGTGAACAGGATGCTGGCCAGGATGGGCCGCTGGCCTGATCCTGCCGGCTTCTCTTATGCTCTTCTGTTCCATGTCCCAAGCTGCTTCTGGGGCAGGATGGTCTCTCAACCTCCTCCACGTCAAGAGGTCTGAAAGACACCTGCTCAAAGAAGCAGATTCATGCAGATTCCATGCATTTTTCATTTGACACAGGGAACGCAGGAAGGGTGCCTTCCTCCGATTGTGATTGACATATGCAAATGGTTACAACTCAGTTAGAATAACGGGGGTGCAGTTCTACCTGGAGATGCCGTCAGGAACTGACCCTGGATCCTTCTGCATGCCAGACAGACAGACGCTCTTCCTCTTATCTGCCTGCTCTTTCCTGTTAATTTCCAAAGCTCCCTTCTTAGTATTGTCAGGTGTCGGATGCTGATGGTGGTTGCTCGTGAGTAGCCAGGCAGGATTCCAACCTGTCTTTTACAAGTTTTATTGTGCAAACTATTTACAGTGCAGATCCACAAAGTTCGTGTCCATCTCAGTCACTTGCAGAATCCGGGAGTGACCCCTTCCGGCTTCTCCCCCAACATAAGAACTTTGACACCCCAAACCTCCACCTCCCCTCCTTGAGTTTCACCCCTCTGCCCAAGCTGGGCGATGGAAGTGGCATGCTTCCCTCCTGGCCAGCCTGGTGAGGTGAGGCACTGGGGCTCTCAGCAGCATCCTTGAGCCTTTTGTGATGGCCTGGGATTCAGACTCAGATGCTGAACCTGAGGGATCCCAGCCTGCACAGGAGTCCCCGCCTCCAGAACCAGCTGAGCCGGGGCTGGGGCTTGAGCCTGAAGGCTTCTCACCTGTTCTGGATCCTCAGGTGCAGGCACCAGCTGAGTCTGCTCTGGCTCCTGAGGTGATGGAGGACCCATTGCCTGCAGGTGCTCCACTCTCAGCCCTGTCAGAGGAAGGTGAGGTTGCCTCTGGGTCCGGTAACCCTCCAGCCTCTCCTGAGCTGCAGAGGCTCAGGGCAGAGAGGCGGAGGGAACTAAGTTCCCGCAGGAGGAGTGCTCGCCTCCAGGCCAGGAGAGGCAAGTCACCAGAGGATCGGGGCCGCCCTGTGCCTCAGGGCAGATAAAAGCCAGCCAGCCCCAGTCCCAAGTTGTGGGAGCAACATTGTTGGTAGCCTGCCTGCACCCTGTCCTGACGGATCTCCTGACCTTTTCCAACTCCCTGCCTTGGACGAACGGCCTCAATACTGCACCCTCGACCTCGGACTGGACTCGGACCACGCCTCACGGAAACCCAGGGGACCAGCACACCTTTCCTCGCTTGGCTTGCCCTTCCCTCTCTTCTCCACTTTCCCCACCGCTGGAAGAGGAACTGGTCCTCAGGAGTTTCGGAGGCTCTCTGTATCCCAACGGTCCCCCTGCCTCCCTCCCCTGTTCCGATGGCAGTCCCCTGACATCAGGGCTACCCAGGAAAACATGGTGGGGATGTGTATAAAATCACTCACTTGCACACATGGTCAATGAACAGAAATCAGAGAGGAGCTCGTGTCATTTTCCAGAGGTGTAGCCTACAAAATCCCTACGGCTTGGGGTTGGTTACAATTTCAAATTGCATATGAACCGGGGAGGGGAGGGGAAGCACCTACCCAAGCCAAAAATGTTGACGTTGGTCAATCAAATGTGAAATGGAATAATGGGATGGCAGAGTTGGAAAGGGACCCATGGGGTCATCTAGTTCAGCCCCCAGGAATCACAAACACTGAGGCTCCCTGCAATCTCTCCTTAGGCCAGGGATCAGCAAACTTTTTCAGCAGGGGGCTGGTTCGCTGTTCCTCAGACCTTGTGGGGGAAAAAATGAACGACTTCCTATGCCCCACAAATAACCCAGAGATGCATTTGAAATAAAAGGGCACATTCTACTCATGTAAAAACACGCTAATTCCCGGACTGTCTGTGGGCCAGATTGAGAAGGCAATTGGGCCGGATCCAGCCCTCAGGCCTTAGTTTGCCTGCGCATGCCATAGGCTTTTCACTCAAGGAGCTTGGAGGTGGAGGTGTGGGGCAGAGGTGCTTTGAACGCCCAAAACAAAGATAGCAGTCGCTATCAGAATCCCAAATCGGACTGGAAATTCTATCCCCAAAGCTCCCCATCTTTCCGCAGAACGTCCCAGCCTCTGGCATCTACGCACACCTTGTGCCTTTAATCCCTTTGCCCCGTACATCTCAATATTCTTGAAGATGGCCTCTCCAGACCTGGGGAATGCAAGCTCCAGCCTCGGAGGGTGTGGGCTGTTCTTAGATTAGCATCTCGGAGGCAGAGAGCGCAATGCAGCCAGCTGAGTTTTGGGTGGGCAGAGATTCAGGAAAGGGGCTGATTCACGAAAGCTGGTGAAATAGACTCAGAGTCGAGAGTGGATTTCATGCTCTTTATTCAGCCCATAGTAGTGAGGAATGGAAGTTCCCCCACAATATCTGTTTTGTATCCATTATTTACACAATGGGCCCCATGTGATTGGCTAATTCCGGGATTCTCCTGTAGGCCAATCAGGTTGCGGATTCACTTCCACCTGGAGCTGGATTGGGTGGCTCCTGCGGACCAATCAGACTGCTGCATTCTGGGTCCTATTGTTCTAGGACCAATCACAGAATCACAGAATCACAGAATCATAGAGTTGGAAGAGACCACAAGGGCCATCGAGTCCAACCTCCTGCCAAGCAGGAAACACCATCACAGCACTCCTGACATATGGTTGTCAAGCCTCTGCTTAAAGACCTCCAAAGAAGGAGACTCCACCACACTCCTTGGCAGCAAATTCCACTGTCGAACAGCTCTTACTGTCAGGAAGTTCTTCCTAATGTTTAGGTGGAATCTTCTTTCTTGTAGTTTGGATCCATTGCTCCGTGTCCGCTTCTCTGGAGCAGCAGAAAACAACCTTTCTCCCTCCTCTATGTGACATCCTTTTATATATTTGAACATGGCTATCATATCACCCCTTAACCTCCTCTTCTCCAGGCTAAACATGCCCAGCTCCCTTAGCCGTTCCTCATAAGGCATCGTTTCCAGGCCTTTGACCATTTTGGTTGCCCTCCTCTGGACACGTTCCAGTTTGTCAATGTCCTTCTTGAACTGTGGTGCCCAGAACTGGACACAGTACTCCAGGTGAGGTCTGACCAGAGCAGAATACAGTGGCACTATTACTTCCCTTGATCTAGATGCTATACTCCTATTGATGCAGCCCAGAATTGCATTGGCTTTTTTAGCTGCCGCGTCACACTGTTGGCTCATGTCAAGTTTGTGGTCAACCAAGACTCCTAGATCCTTTTCACATGTACTGCTCTCAAGCCAGGTGTCACCCATCTTGTATTTGTGCCTCTCATTTTTTTTGCCCAAGTGCAATACTTTACATTTCTCCCTGTTAAAATTCATCTTGTTTGTTTTGGCCCAGTTCTCTAATCTGTCAAGGTCGTTTTGAAGTGTGATCCTGTCCTCTGGGGTGTTAGCCACCCCTCCCAGTTTGGTGTCATCTGCAAATTTGATCAGGATGCCCTTAAGTCCATCATCCAAGTCGTTGATAAAGATGTTGAATAAGACCGGGCCCAAGACAGAACCCTGTGGCACCCCACTAGTCACTCTTCTCCAGGATGAAGAGGTACCATTGATGAGCACCCTTTGGGTTCGGTCAGTCAGCCAGTTACAAATCCACTGAGTGGTAGCATAGTCAAGACCGCATTTTACCAGCTTCTTTACAAGAATATCATGGGGCACCTTGTCAAATGCCTTGCTGAAATCAAGGTAGGCTACATCAAGGTAGGCAATCAGACTGCTGCATTCTGGGTCCTATTGTTCTAGGACCAATCAGACTGCTGCATTCTGGGTCCTATTGTTCTAGGACCAATCAGACTGCTGCATTCTGGATCCTATTGTTCTAGGACCAATCAGACTGCTGCATTCTGAATCCTATTGTTCTAGGACCAATCAGACTGCTGCATTCTGGATCCTATTGTTCTAGGACCAATCAGACTGTTGCATTCTGGATCCTATTGTTCTAGGACCAATCAGACTGCTGCATTCTGAATCCTATTGTTCTAGGACCAATCAGACTGCTGCATTCTGGATCCTATTGTTCTAGCACCAATCAGACTGCTGCCTTTTGGATCCTATTCAACTCAGTACAAAACAGAGTGTGTGGCTGTTCTTAGATTAGCATCTCGGAGGCAGAGAGCGCAATGCAGCCAGGTGAGTTTTGGGTGGGCAGAGATTAGGAAAGGGGCTGATTCACGAAAGGTGAAAGGGAGAGGATGTTTCTTGACCTACGATGCGTCTCATGCCCTTTCATCTGCAGGAGATGTTTGGCTACAAAACCGAAGTCTGCCGGAGGGCCCTGTGCCTCGCTGGGTACGTCCTGTCCTGCGGGGGCCTCCTGCTCCTCTTCTACTGGAAGCCGGAGTGGGACGTGTGGTCCAACTGCGTGCCCTGCGACTTGGAAGAGGCTGACGTTGTCCTGCTCTGCACCACAGTAGGAGGAGATTTTGTTCTGGAAATGTTGGTAGTGGGAAGTTGGAAAACCCAAGGGTCTTGGCCAGGGGTTCTTGAACTATTTGAATCCAAACCCCATTTTTAATGGCTAAATCAGACCTCAGAGGCTGCGTAGGCACCATAAATTCCAAGCACACGGGTCTCCTCAAATAATCCTGGGAACTGCAGTTTCCCTCTAGTGGAGCTACAGTTCCCAGCACCCTTCGAATCATAGAATTGTAGAGTTGGATGGCACCACAAGGACCACCTAGTCCGGTCTTTCTCAACCTGTGGGTCCCCAGATGTTGTTGTACTACAACTCCCATCACCCCTAGCTAGCAAGGCCAGAGCTCAGGGATGATGGGAGTTGTAGTCCAACAACAGCTGGGGACCCACAGGTGGAGAACCGCTGATAGTCCAACCCCTGGCAATGCAAGGATGTCAGCTATAGCATCCCTGACCGATGGCCACCCAACCTCCAAGGAAGGAGAGTCCACCGCCTTCCAAGGAAGACTGCTCCCCAGCCAAGCAGCTCTTACTGTCAGAAAGGTTTTTCTGAATGTTGAGTTGGCATCTCCTATCTCATAACTCGAAGCAATGGGTTCGAGTTCTACCCTCCGGAGCAGGAGAACACAAACTTGTTCCCTCCTCCACGGGACAGCCCTTCAGGTGTCTGATGATGGCTCTCGTACGTCCTCTCAGTCTCCTCTTCTCCAGCTCCTTCAACCGTTCCTCATCAGGCTCAGCTTCCAGACCCTTGATGGTCCTGGTCCCCCTTCTCTGCAGACCTTCCAGCTTGTCCATATCTTTCTTAAATTGTGGTGTCCAGAACCGGACACAGGACTCCAGGTGGGGTCTGGCCAAGGGAGGAGAGGGTTCTTAAATGCAGGATTCTTTACCTGTCTTGTGCGTAAGAGGCCCTGTAAGCATTTAGGCCCAGGGAGTTTGCTCAAAAGGGGTAGAGAGCAAAGTCAGGCGGAAATCTGACTTGCCTGACCAGTGGAATAACATCAAGTGGATTTGCCACAAGAAGCGCCAGTCTCACCCCAGTAAGTGGTTAGATGTGAGCCTGTGGCAAGGCAGGGCAGGATCCTGCCTCTTTGATCCACCCAGGTCCTCCTCATTACCTGCGCTGCGGTTCAGGACTCATCATCATTTGTGCTTCTGCTTGCTTTCCCCCAGGACGAATTTCACGTCTACACCCGGAAGAAGGTGGTTTGGCTCTCTGTGTCCGCCCTCGGCCGCCTTGACCCCGCGCACCCCCTCCTTGCTGACGAAGGCTCTCTCCTGAACAAAGTCATCGCGAGGCCGGAGTTGAAAGTAAGGGGGAACCCAGAACCGAGGGGCTGGATGGTGGTGTCACGTGGGGGGCCCCCAATTATGACTCCTTGATTTCATTTATGAATCACCTCCTGGGAAGCATCTCAAAGCAATTTCACAATACAATAAAAGAGCAGATACAATAAAACAATACCCCCCCCCCCGTGGTCTAGTTTAATTACCATATTTTTCACTCTATAAGATGCACCAGACCACAAGACACACCTAGTTTTTGGAGGAGGAAAACAAGAAAAAAAATATTCTGAATCTCAGAAGCCAGAATAGCAAGAGGGATCACTGTGCAGTGAAAGCAGCAATCCCTCTTGCTGTTCTAGCTTCTGGGATAGCTGTGCAGCCTGCATTCGCTCCATAAGACGCACACACATTTCCCCTTACTTTTCAGGAGGGAAAAAGTGAGTCTTCTAGAGCAAAAAATAAGGTAATTCAACAAGCTGATGAGCTTGATCTGGCAATAGCTGTTTCTCAAAGTCTGAGGGTCATTTACACCTCCGGTGCCCCCTTGCCTCTAACCAGGTCTTTGGTTGACCCTTTTAAAATGTGGCTCTTTGGGGGGATGTGTGTTATTGGGTTAGTGTTCTTACTTTGATTTTATATATTGTGATCTTTTCTGTGAATTGTCCTGACCTCCGGGTATAGGTCAGTATATACCGTATTTTTCGCCCTATAGGACGCACCAGCCCATAGCACGCACCTAATTTGGGGGGGGAAATAAAGGGGGGGAATTTATTTCCCCCCCAGGCATGGGGCTGGGGCGGGGGAAGCCTGAGCTTCCCCCAAACCCAGCCCCCAGAACAGGCAGCTCTCCACAAGCCGTGGGAGCCCAGAGCCGTGTTCTTATGGCTTGCGGAGAGCTGCGCGAAGCTAAGCCTGGGCGCACTGCGCCTCCCAGCTGTCCCCCGAGCTTGCGGGGCTGGCAGTGGGGAGAAGCACGCTTCTCCCCACTGCCAGCCTCCAAACCAGATCGGTGGACAGCGGGATGGCGTGCTGTGCCTCTGCGCTGTCCCCCAAGTTTGTGGGGCTGGCGGCGGGGAGAAGCGTGCGGGGAGAAGCGTTCATTTTTGGAGGGGAAAAAGTGCGTCCTATAGGCCGAAAAATACGGTAAATTCTATTAATAATAATAACAATAATGATGATGATGATGATGATAATAATAATAATGGGCCCCCAGGGAATCTTGCTGCCTCTGGGGGGTGCTCTACCAAGTGGTACGGTCCTAGGTTTGCTATATTTCAAAAAGTGAAAATCTGGACACAAAAGTTGTTGAGCTTTTCCCTGGACATCCCGGCGATTTCTGCCCGGACGCTATTTCCGATGGTCAAATCCCGACTCTGTCATATGGCAACCCTCTACAGCCCCGCCCCTGCAAGCTGCTTGGCTCCTCCCCTCCCCTCAGCTCCGCCCACCAGAGGCTCCTCCCACTCTCTGCTCTAGCCCCGCCCATAGAAGCCTCTTCCCATCATCCTGGGTAGCCAAGTGAGCCTCTGAATTATCCCCGGAGATGCCATGTGCTTTCCAGAGGGGTCTGGCTGTGGCTGGGAACGCAACCCCTGGATGAGGGCTGTGCTTGCTGTTTCTGCCGCCCTGCCAGGTCATTTATTTATTTATTTTCCAAAAAAAAAATTGATTTTCCAAAATTTTAGACAGACAAACAAACATAAATCTTAACTGTACTTGATCTCATCTTAGTGACATTGTTTAGTGACTTCCTCAAATCCCCCTAGCTGAATTTCAGTGTATATCATTGTAAGTTTTCCAAAATCAATTTTTCTCATAAAATTAACTTAATCACTTAACATCTTTCTTTCTTTTTGTTTTAACTTTAAACACATTATTTTCTAACATCACATAATTAAATCCTAAGCCTATCTGATATTTGCAAGTTTTTCCAATTAAATTATCTTAGCGTATTTAAGTCAATAGTCTTTGAATTTCATCCAGTCCTCCTGGTGCTCCTCCTTGCCAGGGTGATTTATTGTTCTGTTTTACTGCATTAATGCTCCACCAGCTCCCACCCTCTTATGCGGGGGTCAGCAAACTTTTTCAGGAGGGGGCTGGTCCACTGTCCCTCAGACCTTATGGGGGGCCAGACTAAACATTGGTGTCTCTGGTTGCGAACGGGATCCGTTCTGGAGGCCCGTTCGCAACATGAGCAGAACGCAACACACCGCGGCATGTCTGTGCACGCACAGGTTGCGATTTACCGCGTCTGCGCATGCGCATGTTGTCATTTTGCGCATCTGTGCATGCGCGAGCGGCAAAGAGCAGTGAAACCCAGAAGTAACCCTTTCCGGGACTTCCGGGTCGTCGCGGGATGCAACCTGAAAAAATGGTATTATTTTCTGTTAAACAATAAACCTTACTATTTACCAACTCTTAATTTAGCAGCTTTTATTACAGCTTAATTATATTCTGTAATATGTAGGGTCAGTGACCTCAGCCTTTTTATGAGCGCAATAAACCAGAGGGGCCCTCTGCCCAAGAGCTTGCCAGCTGCCTGCTGGTTTCCTGCCTCGAAAGAAACATTTGTGAATTTAAGCTCATTTTTAAGATACAACCTTGATCAAAAAATATAAGCCTTGATCAAGAATACAGGCTTTGATCAGATGCCTCAGTGGGGGACCCAAAACGAATTCCTATGCCCCACAAATAACCCAGAGCTGCATTTTAAATAAAAGCACACATTCTCCTCATGTAAAAACACTCTGATTCCCGGACCATCCGCGGGCCAGATTTAGAAGGCGATTGGGCCGGATCCAGCCCCCGGGCCTTAGTTTGCCTACCCCTGCTCTTATGCATCACCAATGCTGGCTGGCAAGACTTGGAGGATGGCATCCTTCAAGGGACGTGTTTCAGAAGGAGGCTGGGGTGCAGGGCGTTGGTGGAATCCCAACACCCCGAAATAATAGATCAGAAAAACGAATGCGTCAGTCGTGGCTTCTGAGCGGAAAGGGAAAAGGGGCTGGACTCTGCCGGGAACAATGTCTCAGCAGAGGAGTTTGGTCCTGCGAGGAAGGCTGGCTGGGGCCGAGGGTCGTGCGGTGGCTCAGAGCCTCACCTGCAGCCCCAGAAGCTCCCCGTTCGAATCTCACCTCAGCCACCTGCAGCTTTGAGAGCAGCCAAGAGTGAGGACAGCTTTCCTCCCTCTTTTTTTAAAATAACTTTTTATTCAAAATTAAAACAAATCATATTATCCAGAAACATATCATCCTTATTTCCCCCCATTTTCCCTCCCTCTCTCCTCCCACACAAAACCCACCTGCCCCCACCCCCGACTTCCCTCAGTTCCAGTATTTGATTTCTCTAAAAATGCTGTTTTCTGTATGTTACACAGTTGTATAGATCCTCAACTATTTCGCTGATTAGTACCAATAAAAAGTTTGTGAATGTTTATTCAAAACCAGCCAAGGAGTCCAGTTCGCTTTGTTGCTTCTTAAAATACTTTCTAAAGGGTTCCCATTCATCTTTAAAGTCACAGTTATCCTTGTCCCGTAGCTTGTATGTCAGTTTTGCTAGTTCTGCACAGTCCGTCAATTTTTCTTGCCATGATTCTTTAGTTGGAGTTTCTTCAGTCTTCCATCCTTGTGCTATTAAAACTCTCGCGGCCGTTGTCGCATACATGAAGATGTTTTTCAGCTTTTTTGGCAGATCTTTCCCTACAATCCCTAACAAAACTTCTTCCGGCTTTTAAACAAATGTTAAATGGAACAGCTTTCCTCCCTTGACACTCGCGCCCATTGTTTGGTTTTCCAGGCGAGGTGCCTCCAAGTGCAGAAGATCCGATATGCCTGGGACTTTTCTGCCAAGCGGTTCGTGAAGGTCGGGTGAGTCACCTTGCGCCCGGCTGCCGCCTGTCGCCGGCAAAGCACTGGGCAGGAACAAAGGCTCTCTTGTGGTTCTACGGCCGGTCTCCTTCTCTTGCAGGGTCCTCGAGGAGACACACACCTGCGCAGAGATCCATGCAAAGTTTGGGTCTGGGCTGACCAGCGCAGAGCAGGGCATCAGGTACTAGCTTCACAGAATCCTAGAGTTGGACGGGACCCCCAGCGCTCATCTAGTCCAGCCCCCTGCAAAGCAGGAATCAGAACATGCATGCATCCAATATGAAAGAAGTTGTGGTTGGTCTAAAATCAGCCGCTCAAAGCATCACCATCATCATCACTTTTCGTTTGTATACCGCCTTTCTATCTTACAATACTCAAGGCGGTTTACAAGCTGAAGAAACAAAGAATGTACACCTTATAACAATCTAATGCAATACAAAAATGTGATAATAAAACAGCTTTAAAATAAGCAATCAAATAAAGTAACATTCAACAATCATATATGGAATAATAATATCAGCATATAAAAATTAAACAGAAACCCACTCTTAACAATTACAATAAATAATTTCAAAACTACAATCAATAAAACAATGACAAGCCACAGAGCATAAAATAATACAAATTGAGAAGCAGAGACTGGAGGGTGGGGCAAGGCAGGTGGAAGGAGGCCTTCCTGGTGGAGTCTCTCCCCTCACCTTGGCAGGAGCAGCGGGGGTCTCCGAAAGGGCAGGCAGGAGCCCCACACAGGGCTAGCTCAGTCGGTAGAGCACGAGACTCCGAATCTCAGAGTTGTGGGTTTGAGTCCCGTGCTGGACAAGAAGATTCCGGCATTGCAGGGGGTGGGGCTAGATGGTGACCCTCGTGGTCCCTCCCAACTCCTATGGCCCTCACATGCCATCCCTCTGAGGTGCAAGCCCCAGAGTGTCGGGGGGGGGGACAGAACCCCCATGGAGGTCCCTTCTCCAAGGTGGCACCAACAAGACTGCAAGCAGGCATCCTCCAAAGGGCACAGCTGGGTCATGTCCCTGATGAACCAGCGCCTTACGGGGTGTGGAACATCCTCCTGACGTCTGCCCCCTTTCTGTCCCTTAAAGGCTCCTGCCTCCCCCTTGCCCCCTCCGGAGTGGGAAGGGGGAGCAGGTGCCTCAGGAGCCCCTTGTATTTCAATTAATTGCTTGTGATTTTATGTAAACTGTGTTACTTTGGCTGTTGTTGGCCGCTCTGAGCCTGGCTTGGGCTGGGGAGGGCGGGATATAAATAAAATTATTATTATTATTATTGGTGGACCAGCCATCCCATGGACTCCCTTTTCTCTCTCTTGCTCATCCGCAGGAGCGTCATCTGTGGGCCCAACGCCATTGACGTTGAGATTGCACCAATCTGGAAGCTGCTCTTCAAAGAGGTGCTTCTTCCTGCCCAGAGGCAGCTATCTTGGTTTATCTATATCTATCTTGCTGCAAATACTCTTATCTTTTTTTTCTACAGTGGTACCTTGGTTCCGAAACTCAATCTGTTCCCAGAGTTCATTCCAAAACTGAAGCATTCCAAAACCAAGGCACGCTTTCTCATAGAAAGGAATGCAAAATGGATTAATCCGTTCCAGACATTTAAAAACAACAGCTAAAACAGCAATTTAACATGAGTTTTACTCTCTTGCAAGACAATTGATCCATAAAATGAAAGCAATAATCAATGTGCTGTGCTATAAAATAAATAAGACAGTATTGCAGATGATAAAAATTAAAATTAATTTTTTTCTTGCTTTCTCTGATGATAGTCATTGTTTGGGTGGGGGGCTTTTATCCATTTCCGCAGTCACACAATCAATCAATCTACTGAACTGGATTCCACACAGTCACAAAAACAAATTAACTGAAAAACCCTCAAACACAAAATAAATAGCAAAACCAAAAGCACCAAATACAGTGGTACCTTGGTTCTCGAACTTAATCCGTTCCGGAAGTCCGTTTGACTTCTGAAATGTTTGAAAACCAAGGCGTGGCTTCTGATTGGTGCAGGTGCCCCAGAAACAAGAGCCGACAGCCACATCGGTAGTTCGGCTTCTGAAAAACATTTGAAAACCAGAACACTTAATTCCAGGTTTCCGGTGTTTGGGAACCAAGGCTTTTGAGAACCAAGGTACCCCTGTAAAACACTTTGAGAGGGTTTTTGTTTTGTGGTGTATAAATCTTTACAAGATGTCATGTTCTTTATTTATTCTTTATTAAATTTATGTACTGTACCTCCCCATCACAGGGCGGTTTATGGTATCAAGGCCCACGAATGCAGAACATAATAGGCAGCTGAATAATCGTCCTCTCCTGCCTCTTTCCTTGAGGTCCTCCTTGTCTCCCGCTGGTTGGGCCCCGTTAGCTTCTCCCCATCTCCAGGGTGACGCTGCCCGGCTGGGAAGCCAAGGCAGGCAGATTAGCCCTTTAATCAACAAGAGATTTAGCCTGCTCCCGCCAGAACACCCTGCTCTCAGTCCTGCCACCATCGCCATTCGGAATTTGGAGATTTTGGGAACTGACCGAGAGCCAAGTCGGTCTCATGAAAGCCTGGCTTGCAAAGAGGCCTTCGGGGAGGAAATAGGCCCCCCATGCTGGGCCAAATGGGAGGTGGAGGGGCGGCCTTTTCTGCATCATGGTTGACCAAAGGGGGGGAAGCAAGTTCCCAGGGGGCAGGGAGGCTGAGCCCCAGTGGGGCACCCCAGGAGTTGCCCATCTCCCATCAGCCCCAGGACGATGCCAGCATGGCCAGGGGTCAGGGAGGGGAAGAAGGAGAGGAGTTGGAGCCCCCCACCCACCCAATGATCTTGACTTTTCTGCAGGGCAGAAGGATTCAGAGACTCCCCATTTCCTTCCCCTCCAAACAGACAGCCCAGTCCTCTGAAAAGCACCCTAGTTTCTGGTTCCCCCACGTCTATTTCTTTATTTTGTTTAGTTCATAAAAATGATATACCACTTGATTGCAAAACAACAACACCACCCTCAAAGCAGTTTGCAAAAAGTTTAAGCGATCAAAATCCAGAGAAAGTGCTTGCATGCCAGAGAGAAGGTTTTGCTTGGGCTAGTTTGGTCTCGCTAAGAGAGCGCCGCCAATGCGTTCAGGGTGGGGCGAGGCTCCTGCTCTTGGTGGTGTGGCCAAGGGGTGGGTCGTGGCAGAAAGCCGCCCGAAAGTGCCCCTCACCCAGCCCTCCCTCTCTTTTCTGTTGCTGGGCAGGTGCTGAACCCGTTCTACGTCTTCCAGCTGTTCAGCGTCTGCCTGTGGTTTGCAGAAGACTACGTTGAGTACTCCGTGGCCATCATCCTCATGTCTCTGCTCTCCATCTCGCTCACAGTGTATGACCTCAGGAAGGTGAGCAGGAGGGAGGGGCCTCGCCCAGGCAGGCAGGCAGGTGTGTGTGTGTGTGTGTGTGTGTGTGTGTGTGTGTGCCTCATCGACCTCAGGCAGTGCCGGAATTACATATACAGTGGTACCTCGGGTTACATACGCTTCAGGTTACATATGCTTCAGGTTACAGACTCCACTAACCCAGAAATAGTGCTTCAGGTTAAGAACTTTGCTTCAGGATGAGAACAGAAATCAGGCGGCGGCAGCACAGTGGCAACGGGAGGCCCCATTAGCTAAAGTGGTGTCTCAGGTTAAGAACAGTTTTAGGTTAAGAATGGACCTCCAGAACAAATTAAGTACTTAACCCGAGGTACCACTGTAAGCTAAACAAAGTCAGGGCCCCACTCTTGGCCCCCCCAAAAAAAATTAAAGGAAAAAAACACCTGGATGTACATTCCCAAAATATAAGATATCATCATCATCATCACTATTATTATTAATTATTATTATTATTATTATTATTATTATTATTAATACCCTGCCCTCCCTAGCCAAGACCGGGCTCAGGGTGGCTAACACTAAATATAAAAACGATTGAAATACAGCTTAAAAAACAGGATTAAAATACAAAATTAAAACATTAAAATGTAGCCTCATTTCAGTGGAAACTAAATCAAAAACTTTGGGGGGGATAAAAACATCAAGTCTTCACCAAGGCTAACTATCCAAACTGGTCCTACATGGGCCAGAAAAAAGCCAGGGAAGTCCCCAAAAAGGAGTTCCAAGATAAAAAAACAAATAAAATAAAACCTGCATACAGCAGTTTTTTGTTGTGTAGGCTCCTATGATGCAAGTCATGGGCCCCGCCTGCTCGCCTGGTCCCTGCAGGATCTGATCACAAGAGCAGGACTCTTCCCTCCTGTGGTTTGCGGCAACTGGCACTGCCTCCAGCTGGGAAGGGCGTGTGGCCAGCAGCCATCCCTGGCCCTCTCCCCCTTCATGAATTTGCCCAGTCCTCTTTGACAGCCATCCAAGTTGCTGGCTGTCTCTGTCTCCAGTGGGAGGGAGTTCCGCAGTTTAACTTTGTGCTGCGTGAAGAAGACTTTGCAGCTGGAATCCTGCGAGGTCGGAAGGGCCCCCTTCAAAGCAGGGAGCTCACCTCCCCACAGCTGCTGCCTGGGCTGTAAACTGGTTGGCTGGGATTCCAATCCTGTTCCCTTTCCTGGCGCTGGAAGTGCAGCAGGGAAACGGGGGCCGGGGGCCGTTGGGCGGCTCCTGGCTGCTTCCCAGAGAGATGCACCTCTTTTCTTTCCATGTCCACAGCAATCCGTGAAGCTGCACCGGCTGGTGGAATCCCACAATGGCGTCCTGGTCAAGGTCCTCAGGAAGGAAACAGGTGAGCCCAGGACCAGGGCAGGTCCCTCTCCTTGCTGCACCACTCTGGGCAGGGAAGGTCTGGATCTCCTCTCCCCCTCCCTTCTCTGCCTCCCCTCCACCTCCACTGCAGCCCAGGAGTTGGAAGGGATCCCCAAAGGTCCTCTAGTCTAGCCCTCTGCAAGGCAGGAATCGTGGCTGAGGTTGAGGTGCGGAAGGGAACTGTCTTATGTGGGAATGTTGTAGATACTAGGAGAGGATACAGCGGTACCTCGGGTTACAGACGCTTCAGGTTACAGACTCCGCTAACCCAGAAATAGTACAGTCATACCTCGGGTTAAATGTGCTTCAGGTTGAGCGTTTTCAGGCTACGCTCCACGGCGACCCGGAAGTAACGGAGTGTGTTACTTCTGGGTCTCGCCGCTCGCGCATGCGCAGACGTTCAAAATGATGTCACTCACATGTGCGGAAGCGGCGAATTGCAGACGTGGGTTGCATTCACTTCAGGATGCGAACGGGGCTCCGGAACGGATCCTGTTTGCATCCAGAGGTACCACTGTACCTTGGGTTAAGAACTTTGCTTCAGGGTGAGAACAGAAATCGTGCTCCGGCGGCGAGGCTGCAGCGGGAGGCCCCATTAGCTAAAGTGGTGCTTCAGGTTAAGAACAGTTTCAGGTTAAGAACGGACCTCCGGAATGAATTAAGTACTTAACCTGAGGTACCACTGCATATTGATTTAATAGTATCCTTCCTCTCTCACACTTGTGAGTCAACAGCAGAGTGCATTCCCCAATACACACAGCAGTGGAGGAAGCTGCAAGGGCGCCTGGGGCGGTGCACCCCTGGGATGGGGCGCACTGCGGGGCGCCTGTAGTCTGCCTGCCTCCTCCCACTCAGCCGCCCTATAGTTGGGGGGGAGGCAGCAGGTGGACTGTTTGGGCAGGAGAGACACATGGCTCAGGTGCACTACAGGCTCCGTGGTGAGTGCCACCCGGCATTTTGTCACCCTCCTCAGTGGTGACACCCGGGGCGAACCGCCCCCCCCACACCTCCCTTCCTCCGCCCCTGAATATCTAGCAGGAAGCTAGTTGGTAGATTCATTTGAATCTCTTTACTTTAGCAATTCAATCTGGCTTCGTTCAGACTGGAGTATATTCCTGGTAAGACCCCTTTTATCCCTCCTAAAAAGAAGAAAGATACAAGAAGCTTCTTTTTAAAGTAACAAGAAGTTTACTCACATTCAGTTCACAGTTGGATCCCTGAAGGCAGGCTTCAGCTTGCAGTTACAGATACAGTGTGGCTGACATCCTTGTAAGGATGGGCTCATGTGCTGCTGGCAGAGAGCCAGCAGTGCAGTCCAAGAGAAGAAAAGGCATCAAAAGAGAAAGGGTGACTGGAGCTTTTGTGGGGTCTGCAAGGGTCACACCCATCTACCTGGTCACTAACAGTAGCAGCAGAGAAAACATGATCCCCTCTTTATTTTCAGCTTTCTTGGGCACATGAAACTAACCACAATTACCTTGAATTTCTGCTTAACCCTCAAGAAAGAAGGGCATTTTTGCTGGCGAGGTTTAATTCAAATCCATCAGACCTCCTTTGGGGAAGGTTCTCAGGCAGGGTGGAAGGAGAAAGAACTTGCCCACGTGAAGACCACCTGGCGGAAACTCTCACACATATGGTTCTCAGTTGTAAACTATATGCTGATCTCGGTCAGCAATTTTTAGATCAACTCTGTATCCCCAAATGGAAACCAGAGTCAGAGGTCATACATTTTCCATCACTGGGGAATGATCAGGAGCTCACCAAGTTAGTGGCTGAATATCTCTGTTTGGGGTTTTTTGTGGTCGAAATACACTGCCGATGTCTGATCTCCCTGGAGACCAAGAGATGTGATGACAGACTGCTCTGCCTCCTTTCTTTTAGCAAATGTTTTGTGGCACTGGGGAAGTGGCAATTCTGTATTGATCTGTTTTGGATGTTTGAATGTGATGCCAATAAAAGGTTTGATGATGATGATCTACCTGGACACATGCAGCGGAGGATGCTCCAGGAAGTTCAACTGCCTGGACAAACATCCCCCTGTCTGTGTCCACTCTACGCAAACAAGGAATGTTGTATTTGGCTGCTCCAATGGATTACCTTCCACATTTTAATGCACCTCCCCTCCCCACCTGGCAATACGCAGGGGCCCTTGATATGGGTGTTTCTGTTTGCCCATCTGCTCAGCTCCAAGGAAAGGAACGTTTTGTCTTTGTTTAGGTAGGACAATGGAGTAAAGTCAGTAAAGGACTGGGACATTTGCAGGGAAACCAAAATGCCTATTTACAAAGCTATTGTACTTCCCACCTTACTATATGCTTGTGAAACATGGACCACTTCTAAACAACATCTCCAACTCCTTGAAAGATTCCATCAACGGGGTCTCCAAAAATTTTTACACATCGCTTGGGAAGACAGGCGAACTAATACCAGTGTACTGGAAGAAGCAAAGATCACCAGTGTTGAAGCAATTATTCTTCAACATCAACTTCGTTGGACTGGTCATGTTGTGCAGATGCCTGACGATCGTCTTCCAAAGCAATTCCTCTATTCCAAACTTTAAAATGGAAAGCATAATACTGATGGTCAACAAAAGAGATTTAAAGACTGTCTCAAGGCAAATCTAAAAAAATGTAGTATAAACACCAACAATTGCGAAACACTGGCCTGCGAACAGCCTTGACCAAAGGTGTCATGGGCTTTGAAGACACTCGAACTCAGGACGCAAGGGAGAAACGTGCTAAGAGGAAGGCGCACATGGCAAACCCTCACAGGGATCAACTCCCGCCCGGAAACCCATGTTCCCACTGCGGAAGGACGTGCGGATCCAGAATTGGCCTCCACAGTCACTTACGGACTCATTGTTAAAACCGTGTTTATGGAAGACAATCTTGCTTGGCTACGAGGGATCGCCAAAGAGGAAGAAGGAAGAAGGACAATGGAGGCTGCACAGTTCAGTTAGGGCAGGTGCTGCTACACTAACAGATCAATTTCCTCCAAATGATTAACCATGGAACCGGAGACCTGATCTGCAGCCCAGGGAGAAGCCCAGTTGCTGCTGCCTGATTTTAAGCAGAAAAACCTGAGGTTCCGAATGCCAGAGGAAATGTACTGATGTGCTAAATACTTTGGTGGTTCTTTGTTTAAATTCACTGGTCCTTCCTGTGCAAGGAGCTCATGTTGGCAGGGGACCCGGGTTCTAATCCTTGCAGCTGCCTCAGGGCTGTTAGCAGAAGCTGCCAGTTGGCTAAGGGTGCTGGGAATTATGGCTGGGGGGGGGGTAAACTACAGTTCCCTGAATTCCCAGGGTGGTGGGGGTAGGGAATATGCTTTAGACGTGTGGGGTGTGTGCAGCCAGAATCGAGAAAGTGTGGGGCATGGCAGACTTTCCTGAGTCACCAAGAGGGTTGAGAGTGAAACTGGCACAGCAAGGCTGCGGTAAATAACAGTTTGCAGACAAAGTCCTCATGTGGAAGCAGGGAGGGGCATTTTCGGTTTCTATCAGTTTCTCCATTTCCCACATTTCTGCACCAGTCTACAAATTTTGTTTGTTAAAGTCCAGATAAAAATTCACCAGTGAATAGCACATCAGTATGCAATTTTGCCCAACGCACATTTCTGCAAAGCAATTTCTGGCTGTTGCTTTGAGTAATATATGCACTTAGGATCACACATTACCCAAGCCTGAGCCGTTTAAGGCTTTAAACACGAACGGGAGCACCTTGGATTGGCTGCCGAAATGAACTGGCAACCAGCCCAGCTGTTTTGAAGGGGGGGTTATACAACATCCAAATTAACTTCAAGTGGAATAAAGCTCTTGTCCGTCTAGCACAAGAAATCTTCCTTTTGCAGCTAGGAAAGTGACTGGGAAATGCACAGGAAAGTGTGTGATGCACAAACAATTACAGTGGTACCTCGGGTTACAGGCGCTTCAGGTTACAGACGCTTCAGGTTACAGATTCCGCTAACCCCGAAATAGTGCTTCAGGTTAAGAACTTTGCTTCAGGATAAGAACAGAAATCGGGCTCTGGCGGCGCGGCAGCAGCAGGGGGCCCCGTTAGCTAAAGTGGTGCTTCAGGTTAAGAACAGTTTCAGGTTAAGAACGGACCTCCGGAATGAATTAAGTACTTAAACCAAGATACCACTGTAACAGGAAGACCTCCAGTCGCCCCACAAGTGAGTTGGGGTGAATGCGGGGGGGAGGGGCTCCTGCCCCACAGCTTCTACTCTGCTCCTCTTGATATTCCAGAGAAACCTTTGCCTCTCTCCACTCCAACCAGGTGTCCAAGAGGTGGAGTCTCGCCATCTGGTGCCCGGAGACACCCTGGTTTTGGGAGGGGGCAAAAGCCTGCTGCCCTGTGACGCCGTCCTGATCCACGGCCAGTGTGTTGTGAACGAAGCCATGCTGACAGGTGAGGAGGAGGAGGGTGGTGTTGCCTCGTGCGGCTGAGGGGTGCTCCCAGGGCGCAGGGGTGCCCTGCCTGGGTGAAGGTGCCCAGGGAAGCTGGCAGCCCCAGAGCCAAGCGCCAGGAGCCAGGCTCAGCAGCGCAGGAAGAGGCAGAAGCTGCCATAGAATCGGGGCCGGATTGAGATTGGATGCGGCCCTCAGCTCCTGAAGCTAATTGGGCCCTTTACATGTCCAGCTGTCCTTTGTCAACAACAAATTGTCGCTGTTTTTTTCATGTTGAATACATGCTATATGGTAATTGATGGACCTCATAGGTATCTCAGGCGATTTGCACATCACAAAATATGTATTTTATCAAAACAATTGTTGAACTGAAATGCAATTAAGAAGATTAATGGTGAAATAATTATTAAGCTCTAACTTAAAATTATTTTTTATTCATAACAAACTTAACAATGCAAACACATTGGAATTTGGCAATAACAAAAGTTCATTTAGCAACGCAATTTACAAAGACTCAGAAACAAGTCTCTAGAAACTTGCTATAACATGAAATAATAATACAGTGGTGCCTCGCAAGACGAAATTAATTCGTTCCGCGAGTTTTTTCGTCTAGCGAATTTTTCGTCTTGCGAAGCACGAAATCCCATAGGAATGCATTGAAAATAAATTAATGCGTTCCTATGGTCAAAAAAAGTCCAAACAAAGCCAAATTTGGTACAACAAGAGTTTATTAAGTGCTCTTTAAAGTCACACATACTGTAAAGAGCATTTCAAAAATTTAAGGAACAATAAATTAAGTTTCTAAACATGACAGAAAAACATTTAAAAATCAACAAAGTGTACCGTACATTTTCTAAGACTCTGGGGGACCACTCGAAGAAGGTTCCTCTTCCACTCTTTGCTTCTTGCTGAAGAACCTGTCCATGGTCTGCTGCTTCATCCGCCTTTTCAGCACCTCCCTGTAAGGCGACATGACCGTCGTATCAAAGGTGTTCACAAGGTCATGTGCCACGTGCTTGTCAGGGTGGTGCCGCTGTGCAAAAGCCTGCACATCCTTCCACTTCAGGCAAATGTCCCTCAGTTCTTTGGAGGACAGCCGTTCCTCAGTTGCTTCCTCCTCTTCCAGCGAGGCCTGCTCCTGCGCAGCCTCTGCCTGCAGTTCGACCAGCTCCTGGGTGGTCAGCTCGTGGTCGTGCTCCTCCACCAGCTCGCTGACGTCCTCCTCTGTGACCTCCAGGCCCATGGTCCTCCCCAAGGCAACAACGTCCTGCACCACTGTTGACTCTGGTGCATCAGAGTCACTTGGTGCCACACAGTCCGGCCACAGGCTGCGCCAAGCGCAATTCAAATTTCTCTGGCTGACCCCGTTTCAGGCCGTGGTGATCATCTTCAAGCAGGTGACGATGTCGAAGTGGTCCTTCCAGAATTCCTGCAGGGTGATGGTGGTGCAATCAGTCACCTCGAAGCATCGCCTGAAAAGCTCCCCCAGCCCCTCCCCAACTGTTGCAAACCCCTCCCCAACTGTTCCCCCAGCCACCCACCACACAGAAATTCAAACCCAGAATTTTTTTCGTCTTGCGAAGCAGCTCGAAAAATGGAAAACCCTTTCGTCTAGTGAGTTTTTCGTCTTGCGAGGCATTCGTCTTGTGGGGCACCACTGTAGGTGTAAATATATGATGCAAACTACTAATAATTATAAATAGCAGAATGTAGGCACCCTATATATAGAAAGGAGCAAAGCAGTGATATTTTAGGGAGCAGGCTAGCAGGCGGGGGCCATGAGTGACATCATAGGAGCCGACACAACACAAAACACGGTTGCTCTATGTAGGTTTTATTTTATTTGTTTTTTATTTTATATTTTAGAAATGTGCATCCAGGTTTTTTCCCTTTAAATTTTTTTGGGGGGGCCACCAAGAAAGTGGGGCCCTAAGCTAGAGCTTTTTAGTTTATACATAAATCCGGCACTGCACAGAATCCTAGAACTGGGAAGGGATCCCCAGAGGTCCTCTAGTCCACCCCTTTGCCCCTTTAATGCAAGTCTGCTCTCCTCCAGGAGAGAGCATCCCAGTCACCAAGACCTGCTTGCCTGGGGACGACCAGGACAGCGGCCGGCCTTGGCGAGAGAGCTGTGCTGAGGATTTCCGGAGACACCTTCTTTTCTGTGGGACGGAGGTCATCCAGGCCAAGGGTCCAGTGAGAGCCGTCGTTCTGCGGACCGGTGGGTGACACCATTGGCCGGGAGCAGGGCGTTGGGGGAGGGGGGGAGGGGGCTTCTGCCCCATTTGCTGAGCGTCACCCTGTCACCTCCTGGATTGTAGAACTGTAGAGTTGAGAGGGACCCCCAAAGGCCATCCATCCCAACCCCCGGCAATGCAGGAATCGCAGCTCAGAAATCCCATCTCCTTCCCTCTCTCCTCCGTCCCTAAGGTC
This sequence comes from Podarcis raffonei, assembly GCF_027172205.1. Taxonomy (NCBI): domain Eukaryota; kingdom Metazoa; phylum Chordata; class Lepidosauria; order Squamata; family Lacertidae; genus Podarcis; species Podarcis raffonei. The sequence goes on along the minus strand of NC_070606.1, from coordinate 101,427,876 downwards.
AGTGCAGAGAGGCCTCTGGGTTGGCCCAGTCCAGGCACCAGATCTGAACTGGGAGGGCACGGGGGCCCTTCTCCCAGATGAGCGGGGGGGCTCTGGCATGGGCTCAGGGCTTTCCAGAATCCCTTAACGTAACCGACCCCCCCATGGACATGCTCTCTTCATGTGCCCCTCCCCTTTGCCAGAGCACATGGTGCAGTCCTGGGTTTTGGTCTGCAAAGAGGGAAGGGGGTGGTATTCTGCCCTCCATCAAGCTTCCTAGCCCAATCCATACAGGAGGAGCCAAAAGGAAGACAACTTTGCTATGTTTGAAATTATGTAAATCTTTTCATCTTGTAAGCCGCCTTGAGCATTGTTTTAACTGTGGAAAGGCGGCATACAAATAAAAAGTGATGGTGATGATGATGATGAACTTGCCAAGGTTTATTTGTTATTCATCTACAAAAATATTTATATGCCTCTAGTTCACAGAGGGGACGGGACGCGGGTGGCGCTGTGTTCTAAGCCACTGAGCCTCTTGGGCTTGCTGTTCAGAAGGTTGGCAGTTCAAATCCCCGCGACGGGGTGAGCTCCTGTTTTTCGGTCCCTGCTCCTGCCAACCTAGCAGTTCGAAAACACGTCAAAGTGCAAGTAGATAAATAGGTACCGCTCCGGCGGGAAGGTAAATGGCGTTTCCGTGCGCTGCTCTGGTTCGCCAGAAGCGGCTTAGTCATGCTGGCCACATGACCCAGAAACTGTAACCCTCGGCCAATAAAGTGAGATGAGCGCCGCAACCCCAGAGTTGTCTGTGACTGGACTTAACTGCCCTTTTGCCTTAGTTCACAGGGGAGAAAAAGCAAAGTGGTTCACAGTATTTATTGCATAAAGGCATATAGCAAAAACCATATTTTTTTTAAAAAAAATTAACCATCAATTAACCATTCAGAGAAACCCAGCCTCCACTATCTCCATATTCCACTTCTCATCTTCTGCCCTGAACCCTCACTTCTGGAACTGCACCCCCAAACTCCCAAGACCTCCCTAACCCCACCCTCAGCCCAGCCCCACATTTAGGGACTTGTAACTCAGAGCTTAAAAGAACCTTTTAATGAGGGTGAAAGAGGAGAGCGCAAAATATGGTCTGAAGCTCAACATCAAAAAAACGAAGATCATGGCCACTGGGCCCATCACCTCCTGGCAAATAGAAGGGGAAGAAATGGAGGCAGTGAGAGATTTTACTTTCTTGGGCTCCATGATCACTGCAGATGGTGACAGCAGCCACGAAATTAAAAGATGCCTGCTTCTTGGGAGAAAGGCGATGGCAAACCTAGACAGCATCTTGAGAAGTAGAGACGTCACCTTGCCAACAAAGGTCCATATAGTTAAAGCTATGGTTTTCCCAGTAATGTATGGAAGTGAGAGCTGGACCGTAAAGAAGGCTGATCGCCGAAGAATGGATGCTTTTGAATTCTGGTGCTGGAGGAGACTCTGGAGAGTCCCATGGACTGCAAGAAGATCCAACCTCTCCATTCTGAAGGAAATCAGCCCTGAGTGCTCACTGGAAGGACAGATCCTGAAGCTGAGGCTCCAAGACTTTGGCCACCTCATGAGAAGAGAAGACTCCCTGGAGAAGACCCTGATGTTGGGAAAGATGGAGGGCACAAGGAGAAGGGGGCGACAGAGGACGAGATGGTTGGATAGTGTTTTCGAGGTTACCAACATGAGTTTGACCAAACTGCGGGAGGTAGTGGAGGACAGAGGTGCCTGGCGTGCTCTGGTCCATGGGGTCACGAAGAGTTGGACACGACTAAACGACTAAACAACAACAACAACTCTGAGCTATTGGGCATTGAGGCTCCCCTTTTGCTGTTTGTATTTTGGGTGCTCTAGTTGAACTGTGGAACTCCATCCCACTGGAGGCAGCAATGGCCACTCATCTTGATGGCTTTAGAAAAGGATTGTGCAAATTCATGGAGGAAGAGAAGACTAGCCAGGATGGCTGTTGGTCTGTCCCCAGATATTATTACATTGTATCACATTATTATATGAGGCAGCCATGCTTCTGAATCCTGTGGGAATGTTCAGGGTGGCAGGAGAGGATATATTGTTTATTAATATCCTTCCTAACTTGTGATAGCAAGATCCTTTACTTAGCAGAGGTCCATTCCCCTTTTACATGTATACCAGATAGCTGGTTGCAGGCTCGTGTGAGCCTCTCACTATTATACAATTCAGTCTGTCTCAGATTGAATTGTACAGTGGTACCTCTGGTTACCTACTTAATTCGTTCCGGAGGTCCGTTTTTAACCTGAAACTGTTCTTAACCTGAAGCACCCCTTTAGCTAATGGGGCCTCCTGCTGCTGTTGCGCCACCGCTGTGCCATTTCTGTTCACATCCTGAAGCAAAGTTCTTAACCCGAGGTAATATTTCTGGGTTAGCAGAGTCTGTAACCTGAAGCGTATGTAACCTGAAGCGTATGTAACCTGAGATACCACTGTACGTTCCTGGTATGTTCCCTTGAATCCCTCTTAAAATAATAAGGATGTGACAATCTTATTCAAAATCAATAAAAAAGTTTACTCACATCAGTTCACAGTTGGATTCATGAAGGCAGTTGTTGTTGTTTAGTCGTTTAGTCGTGTCCGACTCTTCATGACCCCATGGACCAGAGAACGCCAGGCACCTCTGTCCTCCACTGCCTCCCGCAGTTTGGTCAAACTCATGCTGGTAGCTTCGAGAACACTATCCAACCATCTCGTCCTCTGTCGTCCCCTTCTCCTTGTGCCCTCCATCTTTCCCAACATCAGGGTCTTTTCCAGGGAGTCTTCTCTTCTCATGAGGTGGCCAAAGTCTTGGAGCCTCAGCTTCAGGATCTGTCCTTCCAGTGAGCACTCAGGGCTGATTCCCTTCAGAATGGAGAGGTTTGATCTTCTTGCAGTCCTTGGGCCTCTCAAGAGTCTCCTCCAGCACCATAATTCAAAAGCATCAATTCTTCGGCGATCAGCCTTCTTTATGGTCCAGCTCTCACTTCCATACATAACTACTGGGAAAACCATAGCTTTAACTATACGGACCTTTGTTGGCAAGGTGATGTCTCTACTTCTCAAGATGCTGTCTAGGCCTGTCATTGCCCTTCTCCCAAGAAGCAGGCGTCTTTTAATTTCGTGGCTGCTGTCACCATCTGCAGTGATCATGGAGCCCAAGAAAGCAGACTTAGTTACAAATATGTACATGTGGATCTACCCCATATGGGGGAATAATCCCAGTGCTCCTGCCAGCTGACAGCTAGCAGAGCAGTCCTAGCTAGAAGCTGGTCAAATGAAGATGGGAGTCAAAGGGAGAGAGGTGTGCTTCGTGACTCGTCCTTTTGTTACCTGAACAGGTAAGGCCACACCCACCTTCTATCACATGCAAAAGGAAGGATGCTCCAGCCAGGAGGAACAGGAAGTTTCTACTGGCTGGACCAACATCCCCTTGCATGTCCACTCTAGGAAAACAAGGAATGTTGTACTTGACTGCCTCTCATGGATCACATCCCACAAATCCCAGTTGCTGGAAAACAAAGGCGGGGAGAGTTGTCCTTGTGCTCAGATCCTGCCTTCAGGTTTTCCCCACTGGGGCATCTGCTCGGCCACTGTGAGAGCAGGGTGCTGGACGGGGTGGGCCACTGGCCTCATCCAGCTCAGGCTCTTCTCAGCTTCTCCTGCTCTGCCTTTCCAGGTTTCAACACAGCGAAAGGCGACCTGGTGAGGTCCATTCTGTACCCGAAGCCCCTGAATTTCCGCCTCTACAGGGACGGCATCCGCTTCCTCCTCTGCCTCATTGGGATCGCGGCCATCGGGATGGTCTATGCCGTCTGCGTCTTTGTCCTCAACGGGGTGAGTGGTGGGTGCCCAAAGAGCGGATCTCCTGTGGGATCCTCCGGGGGAGGGGGGAACCCTGCTCAGAAACCCCTCCCTTCAGAAACCAGGGAGACACTCTTTGCGCAGATGCAACACACACACACACACACACACACACACACACACACACACACACACAGTTTTTATTTATTTTCCATTTAATATTATACATTCACATCATTATTATCTACTTTTCCTCCCTGGCTCTTTAGAGCCTATCAACCTCCTTCCCTCCAGCCTCAGGGCTTTCAAAATTAACCCTTATATCATTGCATTTTATACATTTTCCAGTTCTAATTACACTCATTACAAAAGGGCTCAAAATTTAAATAAAGGTAGAGACATAGAAAATTTCTCATTGCAAGTCTTCAGACACCCCTGCTGGTGATGTTAATTGCTATAATAATAATAATAATAATAATAATAATAATAATAATAATAAATAATAATTTATTATTTATACCCCACCCATCTGGCTGGGCTTCCCCTGCCATTCTGGGCAGCTTCCAAAAAAATATTAAAATACTGTAATACATCAAACATTAAAAGCTTCCCTAAACAGGGCTGCCTTCAGATGTCTTCTAAAAGTCTGGTAGTTGTTGTTCTCTTTGACATCTGGTGGGAGGACGTTCCACAGGGAGGGCGCCACCACTGAGAAGGCCCTCTGCCTGGTTCTCTGCAACCTCACTTCTCACAGGGAGGGAACCGCCAGAAGGCCCTCGGAGCTGGACCTCAGTGTCCGGGCAGAACGATGGGGGTGGAGACGCTCCTTCAGAAATACTGAAATATCTTTCAAATATTTCCTGCAATCCTTTTGGAATACTCGATCAGGCGGGTTTGGGATTTTTCCCATCAGCTTCGCCAGTTCTGCAAAGTCCATCATCTTCATCTAGATGTGACGGCTGAGCACTTTGCATCGTGGCCATTTTGACATTTTGGTTTTAGTACTTTTGCGGCAGCACCATATTGCTGGTTTCTCTGAGACGCCTGAAAGTTCATCAGAATCTCATATTAAAATGAAGGCAGGAGACTTTTATTTTTCCAAACACATTCCAACTTTTGCCCATGTGGCCATTTCCCTTTTCCCTCTGTTCCTTGTATTTGTTGACAGGAAAACACATGGTCCTTGATCCCCTAAGCAGTGGCGCCGCCATATGTGGAGGACTTCTAAAAGGGTAAAAGAGTATTGGGAAATGATCCATAATGAATTGAAAAAAATGTTTAAAAGTAATTTCCCCCCAAAACCCAGAGTCCTTTCTGTTGGGGATAATTCAGGCTGAAATTCCCTGGTGTCAAAAAAGGTTATTTATGCATGCTACCACTGCAGCCTGTGTTTTGTTGGCCCCCAAAATGGAAATTGAGCCAGGTCCCAACCAAAGAAGTGTGGCAACTTAAACTGAAAGAATATGCACAACTCGCAGACTTAACATATAGAATATGACAACAAGAAGAACATATGTTTAGAGAAGATCAGAAAACGTTTATTGAATATATGGGAAATAAGTGTGTATAGCTGAAAATGTTGGCAGCATTAAGATAAATTCAACAGTGTAAATTGTTTTTGATGGATGCAATAAATGGTATAGTTTCTGTAAAATATGCTGGGATTTATGATATGTAAAATGAACCATGGAAAGAGAAGAAGGGAAGTCATTGATATCTTAAGGATGTAAAAATGAGTATTTTAAATTGTAAAACAGATATCTATCTATCATCTATCTATCTGTCTGTCTATCTACTGGGGGCCCCTGAATTTTGAACCCTCTACTTGGGCAGCCTTCTTGGTTGGTATCATTAGGGATGTTTTTTTTGTTGGTTAGTTTTTGTTACTATTATTATTATTATTATTCCTGCTGTGGAGGCAGAGCATAGCCATTGTGGCTGGTAGGAGCCCTGGGTTTCACGTGGCCGTTCCAACCTGCCCTGCTGCTCTGGGTGCTAATTCTGCTCCCTTCCCTGAGCCAGGAGGAGGCTGGCGAGGTGGTGAAGAAGGCGCTGGACGTGATCACCATTGCGGTCCCTCCCGCCCTGCCGGCTGCGCTGACCACGGGGATCATTTACACCCAGAGGCGGCTGAAGAAAAAAGGGATCTTCTGTATCAGCCCCCAGAGGATCAATGTGTGCGGCCAGCTGAACCTCATCTGCTTCGACAAGGTGCGCGGGGAGGGGGAGCCCGGCTGGGGAGTCAGCAGGGAGAGGAAGCCCCCTTGGCCTGGAGGAATTTGGGGGTCTTTAAGGCTCTTGGCTTGGCTGATGGGAAGCCGCAGAATGTTCACAAGCAGTTGAGGTATGGCCACCCCAGCCTAGTGCAACACCCTCCTTCCGTCCAGCGTCCAGTCAGAGGCTTTAGGGAAGCCAATCTGAATTCCGACTGATCTTCAGAGCTGCAGTGCTCCTGCTCCCGGAGGATAATATTTCTTCCCACTTTGAGACAACTAGTAGTAGTACAGTCATACCTCATGTTACACCCGCTTCATGTTACCTTCTTTCAGGTTACATCCCACAGCGACCTGGAAGTACCAGAAAGGGTTACTTCCAGGTTTCACCGCTCGTGCATGCGTGGAATGATGTCATGCACATGTGCAGAAGCGGCGAATCGCAACCCACGTGTACGCAAATGCGCTGCTGCGGGTTGCACTCTTTTCATTTTGCGAATGGGCCACTGGAACGGATCCCGTTCACAACCAGAGGTACCACTGTAGTAGCAGTATTTCATTTCTATACCGCTTTATATTTTAAAGAAAAATCTTAAAGTGGTTTACAGCGTATTAAAACATCCATAAAACATTCCAAAGAAAGTCAAATATAGAGCATACAGACAAAGCTACATAATTCAGAGAAAATTAAATATTAAAGATTTCAAAATAAAACATTACAAGGGAGGTCAACATGTTTAACACAAAGTTAACCAAAATAAACTTAAACATTTCAAAAAACACACACCACATTGCTAAGTGAAGTCAAATATAAAATGCACATTTCAAACAGTGTAAATGCCTATGAAGCTAAACCACACTTGCTCTCAGCCTCCGGCCTGCGTCCGAAGGAGCACAGCACCCAAGGGAGAAGGGGCCCTTGAGCGCCAAGTGGGGAGCCCTCTAGGAGCCCGGGGGGTTACCTCCATGCTGAGCTCTGTGGATGAGGCCCCTGTCCCCCAAGGAAGGTCCCCAGGCCAGCTGCCCTTTCCCCCATGGCTCCTCTTCCTCCTCCTCCAGCTTCAGGTCTTGCAATGCCTTGTTTTGTCCTTGCCCGCCATCCTGGCACCCTCTGACCAATTCCCCTGCCCCTCCCCAGACTGGCACCTTAACCGAAGACGGACTGGATCTCTGGGGGCTGGTCCTGGCCAACGGAAAGAGGTACCTGCCTGTCTTGTATTTCTACCAAAGAAAATCCCCTGTGTTGCCAAACAGAACACACTGAAGAACACCAAGCAACACGTCGGCTAATAATATACTGACAGTATTTTTTATAACAGTACAGTGGACCCTCTAAGTTACGTACCGCTCTGGATACATAACTTTCGGGTTATGAATGCGGCAAACCTAGAAGTGTATACTTGGGGTTTCGCCCTGCGCGCATGCGCAGAAGTGCTCTGCACACCGCATGCGTGCGCAGAAGCGCTCAATCATGCCACACACGTGCGCAGAAGGGGTTCCTCTGCCTGTGGACTTTTCGGGTTGCAGACGGACCCCCGGAATGAATTGAATTCATATCCAGAGGGTCCATTGTTTCAAAATTCATACACAGAAGATGTATAATATGTGCATGGAGTCACAAACTAATAAGGATCAAATCAATGTTCCATGAACAGGAATGGCAGGAGTCGGAAGTCACTGTCAAAGATCACTGCAAAGGAGGCAGAAGGCCTTTCCACAGTCAATGTCCTACAAACGTGAGAGGATGGGTCGCGATAGGGTGCTCCGAGCACAGCAGCAGACAGGACAGGTCTTCCAGGATAATGAACTGTTTCAATGATAATTCTCCATCTGTTAGCAATAATATAAAATGAAATCCATTATGTTCAAATACAATACAGTCATACCTCGGGTTACAGATGCTTCAGGTTGCGTTTTTTCGGGTTGCAGACCGCCGAAACCCAGAACTACCAGAACAGGTTACTTTCAAGTTTCGGCGGTCACTCATGTGCACAAGCGCTAAATCACACTTTGCACATGCACAGAAGTGTCGAATCACAACCCACATGTGCGCAGACGTGCTGCTGTGGGTTGTGAACGCTGTGAGTTGCGAACGTGCATCCCTCACGGACCACGTTCGCAACCCAAGCATCCACTGTACTGAGAATGAAATGTCAGTATATTATTAGCCGACGTGTTGCTTGTTGTCGTCTCATATTTCCATGCAGCTCTTCAGCTTCCAGGGTGGTTTAGAAGGACTAATAATATTCTGCACTGTGCTAAGATTTCTTCATTGCGGGGGTTGGACTTGATGATCTCTGGGGGCCCCTCCCAGCTGGACGGTTCTGTGATTCTTGACTCAGAGACTTCTTGCAGGCTCAGAAACACACCTGGGCCGCCCTTCTCCAAGGCAGCTGTTGGGCCGCTCCCTCTGGGCGCCCTGCTTGCCTCATGCCCCCTGCTCTCCTCTCTCCCCGCAGCTTCCAGGCTGCCCACTGCCTCTCCTCCGCCCCCCCGCTGCCCTGGGGCCTGGCCTGTGGAGCCATGGCCAGCTGCCACTCCTTGCTGCTCCTGGACGGGAAGATCCACGGAGACCCACTGGACATGAAGATGTTCGAGGCAACCGGCTGGGTGAAGCTCTCTCTTGGCTGTGCAGAAGCTCAGGGCTCCCCTCGGGGGGGGGGGGTGCCAGCGCTGGAGGGGGGGCAGTGGGGGGGGGAGCGCTGCTTGGCAGGCCAGGCTGGTGGGAAAGCCCTTTGCACCGGGTGGCTCCTTCAGGAGAGCATCTTTCTGCCCTGCTCTCCCCTCCTATGTTAATCCTAAATGGGATCTGCTGTTGTATTTAACTTGAATATACAGGAAATTGAGGATTCCAGCAGAGAAGATGGACAATGGGCAGGTGCCGTGATAGTCAGGCCTGGAGTCAAGGCCCAACAGGTGAGCCCTGGTGTCTGTCACTCACCTTGGACAGGTAGAGTGGGGGGGGGCAGGCAGATCAGGCAACTTGCTGACCCAGAAGTCCGTCTCCCTCCACTTCTGCATTCATCTGGGATTAATGAATCTCTTCCTGGCCAAGGAGAGGCAGCGACTAGCCCAAGGTCGCCCAGGGAGTTTCACGGCTGAGCAGGGATTCGAACCCAAGCCCAGCACTTTAACCACTGCCCTTGCTCTCCAGGTTCTAGATTTAAATGCCCCCCCGTCACTGTCAGGGGGGCTTCGGAGTGTGTAATTATAATCGGGAAAATTCTCCATGTGGGTGGGGGGTTGAATAATTCCCTCCTCCCGTGGTGACACGGCCCTGATCCAAGTTGTGCCCCCTGGGGTTGCTCCAGGGCATAGCTGTCAACTTTTTCCTTTTCTTGCGAGGAATCCTATTCGGAATAAGTGAATTTCCCTTTAAAAAGGGGAAACGTTGACAGCTCTGCTCCAGGGCCCCTGCCGTCCAACCCCTGGGCCCCCTGGCCAGGAGCCCCTCTCCCTCCTCTCTGCACCCGCTGCCCTGTTCCTCTTGCCTGTCTCCCCAGGGTGCTGCGGCCGTGGGCGGCATGGCCATCTTACGCCAGTTCCCGTTCTCTTCAGCCCTGCAGAGGATGTCTGTCGTTGCCCAGGAGTTTGGTGGGGAGCGCCACGTCTACATGAAGGGGGCTCCCGAGAGAGTGGTTGGCTTCTGCTGGCCAGAGACAGGTGACCGACAGCTTTGCAGGCATTGCCCCTTCACCCCCCACCCCATGCCAGTTTGGGGCAGTCGTCTTTGCGGAGAACCTGCTCAAGGCCTCTCAGGACTGGGACTTGCCCCACCCCTCCTTGGTTAGCCGAGTTTGGAGACCCGCCCTGAGCCAGGATCCTGCCCTGCCATGGAGGGCTGCTCTCCTTCTAGACAGGCAGAAACGGAGGAATGGAGAGGCTCTGGCCTCAAGCACTCTGCACATGGGCAGAAGGGTCTCTCAGGAAAGGCAGAGATGCTTCTGAATCTCAGTTGCTGGAAAGAGCAGGAGGGAGATGCGCTCTTGTGCTCTGATCCTGCTCACAGGTTTCCCTCCGGGGCTGCTGTGAGCAGGGCCGGATTGAGGTTTGATGAGACCCTAAGCTACTGAAGGTAATGGGGCCCTTTCTATGTCCAGCTGTCCTTTGTCCACAACAAATTGTCACTGTTTTTTTGTGTTGAATATATGCTATGTGGTAATTTATGGCCCTCATAGGTATCTAAGCGATGACAAACCTAGACAGCATCTTAAAAAGCAGAGACATCACATTGCCGACAAAGGTCCGTATAGTTAAAGCTCTGGTTTTCCCAATAGTGATGTATGGAAGTGAGAGCTGGACCATAAAAAGGGCTGATCACTGAAAAATTGATGCTTTTGAATTATGGTGCTGGAGAAGACTCTTGAGAGTCCCATGGACTGCAAGAAGATCAAACCTCTCCATTCTGAAGGAAATCAGCCCTGAGTGCTCACTGGAAGGACAGATCCTGAAGCTGAGGCTCCAAGACTTTGGCCTCCTCATGAGAAGAGAAGACTCCCTGGAAAAGACCCTGATGTTGGGAAAGATGGAGGGCACAAGGAGAAGGGGAAGACAGAGGACAAGGTGGTGGGACAGTGTTCTTGAAGCTACGAACATGCGTTTGACCAAACTGCAGGAGGCAGTGGAAGACAGGAGTGCCTGGCGTGCTCTGGTCCAGGGGGTCACAAAGAGGTGGACACGACTAAATAACAACAATAGGTTATCTCAAGCCATTTGCACATGTTGCCATGCCACCAGTCCATGCAGAATGTAGGCACCCTATATATAGAAAGGAGCAAACCAGGGGTATTTTAGGGAGCAGGTGAGTAGGCGGGGCCCATTATTTACATCCGAGGCGCCTATACAATACAAAATACTGTTGCTGTATGTAGGTTTTATTGTATTTGTTTTTTATCTTAAATTGTTTGAAATGCACATCCAGGTTTTTTTCTTTAATTTTTTGGGGGGCTCCAAGAGAGTGGGGCCCTAAGCTGGCCCTGCCTGTGAGAGCAGGGCCTGGGGCTGGAGGGGCCACTTCTAGCAGACTCTCTTTCTGTCCTTGCCTTCCCAGTGCCCGACACCTTCACCAGCAAGCTCCAGCATTACACCTCTCGGGGCTTCAGAGTCATTGGGCTGGCACAAAAAAGTCTGCCGGCGGGAATGGAAGTGGCTTCCCTGACGAGGTAAAAGAGAAAGCCTGTGTGTGTGTGTGTGTGTGTGTGTGTGTGAGAGAGAGAGAGAGAGAGAGAGAGAGAGAGAGAGAGAGAGAGATGGATTCCCTGAAGTGGACGGTGCCGACCAAGGCTCTCTGCCTGAGGTCCTTCTAAAACAGGGGTCAGCAAACTTACCGCGCCTTGGGCTGGTGTCTCCAGCGCCGATTGCGTGGCGGGCTGGAGGACAGGGGAGCGTGTACCCATACGCGTGCGCACATGCTATTTCAGGTGCACTTCTGAGTTGAAGGAGCACCGGAAATAGCTTGTGGGCATGTGCACGGGCCTCCTCTGACCCAGATGTGCACCGGAAATAATGCTTGTGCATGCGCAAATGATGTTTGCACATGCGCACAAGTTATTTCAGGTGCTCCTCTGACCTGGAAGTGGGCAGCTGCACAGCACAGCGCCAGTAAGAGCGGGCGGCGGAGTTCACCATGGGCTGGATAAACGAGTCCCTCGGGCCTTATCCGGCCTGTGGACCTTAGTTTGGGGACCCCGTTCCATTCTAAAAACTAGCTAAACCCAGAGGGAGTCGGGAGAAAGTCATGGGTCCAGCAGAGCCAGAAAGCAAAGCCCAGACTCCGTAGCAGCGCCTGAGGAGTTAGAACTCGCCTCTGAGGCTGGAGGTGCTGCCTGTTTTTTTAAGGCAGCAAAATCCATGTGGTTGGTTGGTTCCCACTCCCTTGCCATTTCCACATTTGGAGACATTTGGATTATGCAGCCTTGAAAACTCATGGAGTCATAAGCCTGTGGGGATGGGTCACCTAGTTCCAAAGCCTGCAATGCTAGAATCTCAACTCAAGAAACCCTGGCAGGCAGCCCTCGCAGGAAGGAGAGTCCTCCGCCATCTCAGGGAGGTCCGTTCCCCTCTCTGTTACCATCCAACCGTCATTCCTGATGTTTCATCAGAATCTCCTTCCTTGGTCATCTTGGCTGCCCACTTCTGCACACAAGCAGAGGCTGGATGGCTGCTGCTGTGAGGTCCGTGGAGGCAACTGGTTGCCCGCGGTGGGAGGCAGAATGCCGGACTGGGCAGCCCTCCCTGGCCTGATCCAGGAAGGCTCCCAAGAAGAGCTCTGCAGCAGGACCAGACCAAGGGCTTCCCAGGTCCAGCATTGGCCTTTTGCAATCTTCTCTCCTAGTTCAAGGGCAAAGGCCTGACTTATTTTGCTCCCTGCCAGCTTGGCCACTTCAGGATGCGGCCAGCTGGATCTCCGTAGCCCTGACCCGCCTGCTTCTTCCATCCCAGGGAGCAGCTGGAGTCTGGCCTGACCTTCCTGGGACTCCTGATCCTGGAGAACCGGCTGAAAAGCGAGACGAGGCCCGTCCTGGAGGAGCTCAGCGCCGCTTGCATCCGGAGCGTGATGGTTACAGGTGGGATAGCCGGTTGCGGGTGCTGGAAGCCAGAGAAAGAAACGGAGGGGTCCTTTCGGTACTGAGCTCCCTGCCCCAGTTTCAAAGGCCCCTGGGCTGTCAGAGCTCTCCAGAGGTGGCTGGGAATCCTTTCCCCCAGCACCAATCAGCCTGCAAAGTGCTTTACATCCCTCGTTTCATTTATTTACCCCAAGGCTGTCCCTCAAGCTTCCCAGCTGTGCACGGCCTTGAACCCGTAACGTGGGCCAATAAACCTGGAACACTTCAGCTTGGAACGGGCTCTCAGAAGAACATGCAGCCTGCCTCTCTCCAATCTGTGGGAAAGTTCAGGGATGCAGGAGAGGATATATTGTTTGATTATAGCCTTTCCAACTTCTGTAAACAGGTTCACAATTTAGCAGAGTAACATTTCCCTTTTTAAATTCACAGCAGATGCATTTGCTCAGGCTCGCTAAAGCCTCTGTAAAAACTGTTCTGGTATTTTCCCCTTATTCCCTCATAAAAGATAAGACATGACACAGCCTTCTTTAAAAGTATAAAAAGAGTTTACTCACACATCATTCTGTTCACAATCGGATCCCAGAAGGCAGACTTTGCTTAGAAAAGTAACATACACCTGGAAACTATCTCATAAGGAAACAGTCCCTTTGTCCTCTCTTGACTGGAGGCCAAGAGGGCATCTTTGGCTAAGCAGATGTTGCTTCTTCAATGTCAAAGAGAGAGAGATGGCTGCCCTGCCCTGTGCTTTTGTCGTTACCTGCACAGGTGAGGCCACGCCCACCTCTAGTCACATGCAGAGGAAGTCTGTCCCAGCCCAGAAGGAAACAGGAAGTTGACCTGCTGGCTGGACAAACATTCTTCCCCATGTGTCAACATGTTCACTCTAGGAATGTTGTACTTGACTGCTCTTGTGTTTCACATCCCACAAAATCCAATCCCTTGTCATTGTCTTCTCTCTCTCGGGCTGCCCGCCATCATAGAATGGTAGATTTGGGAGGGGTCCTCTTGCCCAGCCCCCTGACACGTGGCCATCCAGCCTCTGTCTAAAAGCCTCCATGAAGGAGAGTCTGCCCCCTTCTGAGGGTGACCGTTCCGTTGTCAAACAGCTCTGATAATAATAAATAAATTAATAATAATAATAATAATAATAATAATAATAATAATTTTTATTATTTGTACCTCACTCATCTGACTGGGTTGCCCCAGCTACTCTGGGCAGCTTCCAACATACCGTATTTTTCGCTCTATACGAGGCACCAGACCATAAGGCGTACCTAGTTTTTGGAGGAGGAAAACAAGGGAAAAAAATATTCTGAATCCCAGAAGCCAGAACAGCAAGAGGGATCGCTGCGCAGCGACCCCTCTTGCTGTTCTGGCTTTTGGGATAGCTGCGCAGCCTGCATTCGCTCCATAAGACTCACACACATTTCCCCTTACTTTTCAGGAGGGAAAAAGTGAGTCTTATAGAGCGAAAGATACGGTTTATAAAAACATAATAAACATTAGAAAATTCTTCCTGCTGCCAGAAAGTTCTTCCTGACGTTTAGTCTGAAGGAGCGCAGCCTGTTCCCCCTGGCAGAGCCGAAGAATTTGTGCAGAGTGCCTCCTCTGGACGTCAAGATCCCAACGTGCAGGGGATGACGCCCCTGTCTTGACTTTCCAGGTGACAACATTCAGACGGCAATCACCGTCGCCCGAAATGCCAGCCTGATTCCTCCGGGCAGCCGAGTGATCCTTGTGGAGTCGAGCGGCCAGCCTGGGCTTCCCTCGCCCTCCGTCACCTGGGAGCTCCTGGAGGAAAGCAAAGAAGACCAGGGCGACAGCAGCGAGTCCAAGGTAAGGGTCCCGGGGGCTCCCTGGAGGGGGTTCCTTCTCGCCACTTTTGGATCTTGGGTGGGGCTGGCAGAGCAGAGCAAAGGATGCCAGGCAAAAGAGGGCATGACCCAGGGGTGTCCTAGCTGCCCTCAGCACCTTCTGACGCAGCACAGAGCCCCCGAGTCTGGCCTGGGCATTCGTCCCAGGGCACCTCTGTTCTTTTGGTCTTTGTTTTAATTAATCTTTATTGGTTTAAAATCAACACATACACACAAAGAAAATTCAGAAAAAAGAGCAAAGAAAAAAAGAAAACAAAGACACGACAAAATTATACAAAAGGGGAAAATATAGAATACATCATTTACAAACAAACAAACAAACAAGAATATGTAACACTGCTTCACAAATGCACAAAAATATTTCCATCATCAACTTTCGACTTCCTTGATGTGGGTCCTTTGTTTCCTCGATTCCTTGCCTCTGATTTTCCAATAGATTTGATCTATACTAAATCTTGTTTGTATTCTTTTTACCTTATTTCAATTCGAGAGTTATTCGAACCATTCTAAAGTTTCTATACAGGGACCCTGTTCTTTTAGATACTGTTTATACATCTCCCATTCCTTTTTAAACTTTTGGGTCAAGCGATCTCTATTCCCCCCCGACATATGCGCTAATTCCATGTATTCTGGGTGACCTGCCTCTGCCTGGTGGGATCCTGGTCTGAGGCCGCAAGAAGCAGGTGCCTCATCCCTTCCTCCTCTTTTGCAGGAGAGATACCTGGAAGTGGGAGGAGGAAGAGGGCCTGATCCTGCAAGGGGCAGGTACCACTTCTGCCTGGATGGGAGAACCTACGAGGTCCTCAGTCAGCACTTCAGGCACTTGCTCCCAAAGGTGAGTCCGGACCCTGGGGGCGTCTCTCTTGGGGTGGGGGCACAGCACATTCAGACAGAGCCCTTTTTTTGGGGGAGGGCAACAGAGCCTCTGTTTGGCATGCAGAAGGCCCCTGCTTCTGCCCTCTAAGGCAGCATCTCCAGGTAGGGTTGAGAGAGCTGCTGCTGCCAGTTGAGTGGGCAATACGGCCCAATGCTCTGACTTGGAGCAAGGCAGCACCCTGTGCACCATGCCGTGCTTCCGAGGAGGCTGGTCGGATCCAGCCAGGCCTGGGAGCCCCCCCCCCCAGGCTGCCTCTGCCCTTTTGCCCGCCCACCTGGGCGCTGGCAAAAGCCGCTGTGCCCGACTCCTTCCCCAGCCTGCCCCTGAGGCTGGGCCTGGACTCTGCGCCCTCTTTCTCCCCGCAGCTTCTCCTGGACGGGACGGTGTTCGCTCGGATGTCTCCTCCGCAAAAGGCCAGCCTGGTGCAGGAGCTCCAGAAGATGGAGTGAGTGAGCCCAAGCTCAGGAAACACACAGTTGGGGGTGGGGTGGGGAGGCAGTGTGGTGCAATGGTTAGAGCGCTGGGAAAGGCCAGGGTCCAAATCCCCATTCAGCCCTGAAGGCCACCGGGTGGGAGGTGGCCTGGGCGCCCGCTCTTGGCCTGGTCTACCTCACAGGGTTGTTGGGAGAATAAAACGGGGACTTGGAGAACCACCTTAAGGTGCCCTTCAAAACCTCCAGAATTTAAGCCACGTGTATTGAGCTATTATTGCCACCTGGCTGCAGCAGAGGGAATGCAGTGAGCCTGCTCTAGATCATTATATATATTATATATTATATATTATATATTATATATTATATATTATATATTATATATTATATATTATATATTTACTCCAGGCAGCTTACAGATAAAAATAAGAGCAGCTAAAAACATGGGGGGGGGAATCATTAAAAGACAATTAAACATTGGTAGAATTAAATCTATCTCTATACCATGTGGTTGGCTTTCCTGATTTTTGTACAAGTGCCCAGGAACATTAGCAGCAGAGGACTGTTAAAGGGCTTCTGTGCCAAAATTCCTGCTAGTGTTTCCCGTTCTCTGCTCAGAAGGCAAAAGTTGTGCTGCAATTTGCCAACGCCTCACCTGACCTGCGTGATGTTGGGCTTAGCCAGGCTTCCTTTTGTACTGTGCTTTCCAGCAACAGACTTCAAAGCTCTGGGTTTTGTTTGGTTTGGTTTTTTGCCCTCCGCATAAACCCACGTTATATTACCACTGAATCAGAGCAAATGTCAATCTGCCGAAAATGCCGTTGCCGTTTGCTCTGATGGCGGGTTTCCCCGGGAAAGTGCCAGGGCAAATAATAGTAGTAGTAGTAGTAGTAGTAGTAATAATAATAATAATAATTTATTATTTATACCCCACCCATCTTACTGGGTCTCCCCAGCCACTCTGGGCGGCTTCCAACCAAATATCAAAAACAATACAGTGTCAGACATTAAAAGCTTCCCTCAACAGGGCTGCCTTCAGATGTCTTCTAAAAGTCTGGTAGTTGTTCTTCTCTTTGACATCTGGTGGGAGGGCATTCCACAGGGAAGGCGCCACTACCGAGAAGGCCCTCTGCCTGGTTCCCTGTAACTTGGCTTCTCCCAGTGGGGGAACTGCCAGAAGGCCCGCAGCGCTGGACCTCAGTGTCTGGGCAGAACGATGGGGGTGGAGACGCTCCTTCAGGTATACAGGACCGAGGCCGTTTAGGGCTTTCAAGGTCAGCACCAACACTTTGAATTGTGCTTGGAAACGTACTGGGAGCCAATGTACCGTATTTTTCGCACCATAGGACGCACCGGACAATAGGACGCACCTTGTTTTAGAGGGGGGAGAACAAGGGAAAAAAATTCTTCCGCTCTCTGCCCAGCGCCCCTTCAGCGAAGCGGCAGGAAGCGCTGCGCAGAGAGTGGGAGAATTTTCCCCGTCTTGTTTTCCCGCTCTAAAACAAGGTGCCGTTCAGGCGGCTACCTTGGAAGCCTGGAGAGCTAGAGGGGTCAGTGCGCACCGACCCCTCTCGCTCTCCAGGCTTCAGGTTCCTTTCGACCTGCTCTTTGGGGCTGGCGGGGGGAAGCCCACCACCAGCCCCAAAGAGCAGGTCAGGGAGCAGCGGAAAGGCGCAGCAGAGAGGCTGCTGCCATAGTCACGCGTCACTTCTCCAGCTGGGAGAGGATCGCGGGGCTATGGCTTCTTTAGCCCCGCACGCGCTCTCCCGGCTGGAGAGGTGACGCCACGGCTATAGAGGCTCCTGCCATAGCCGCGCGTCACCTCTCCAGCCGGGAGAGGGTCGCGGGGGGCTGCTTTAGCTCCGTGCGCGCTCTCCGGGCTGGAGAGGTGACGCGCGGCTATGGAGGCTCCTGCCATAGCCGCGCGTTACCTCTCCAGCCGGGAGAGGGCCGCGGGGCTAAGGTGTCTTCGCTCCATAGGACGCACACACATTTCCCCTTCATTTTTGAAGGGGAAAAAGTGCGTCCTATAGAGCGAAAAATACGGTAGGTCTTTCAAGACCAGTGTTATGTGGTCCCGGCGGCTGCTCCCAGTCACCAGTCTAGCTGCCGCATTCTGGACTAATTGTAGTTTCTGAGTCACCTTCAAAGGTAGCCTCATGTAGAGCGCATTGCAGTAGTCCAAGTGGGAGATAACCAGAGCATGCACCACTCTGTCGAGACAGTCCGCGGGCAGGTGGGGTCTCAGCCTGTGTACCAGGTGGAGCTGGTAAACTGCTGCCCTGGACACAGAATTAACCTTCGCCTGAACAGGTTAAACAACCCTGAACACTCTGCTCAGACGCGGAGCTTTAAAGCACAAATGCTGTGCCAAGAAAGACGATGCCAAAGGAAGTCTGGGTGAGCCCTTTCTGCATGTCTTTGCGTGACTTTCCCCCCTTTCCTTCCCCAGCTACTTTGTGGGCATGTGTGGAGACGGTGCCAACGACTGCGGGGTCAGTATACTGAACTATATTTTGAAACCTTCCAAAGGGGTCCATCATCTCCAGGGAGGGGCAGCCTCTTCCAGGCCAGGTGCAGGACAGACCAGATCCATGGGCAAATGTCACCTGCAATTGCTCCTGAGCAAGGCTGAGAGCGGTGGCTCCTCCGAGTCCATGGGCTGCTCCGGAGCTCCCAGTTCCTTTCTCCCTCCTGGGCTGCAGATGCCTGTTTTGCCCAGCGATGCCCATGGAGCTGCCGCTCTGCTCTCCTCTTTTAGGGCAGCCTGCACTTTGGAACTCCTTGCTGGTGGGTATCCGCCAGGCGCTTTTGCAATTCACTTTCTGGTGCCCACTTAAAGCCCTCCTGCTTAGACAAGCCTGTTCAGGTGCTTGGAAAATCAATGCAAGCTTCAATCTGTTGTAGTCTGCTGCTATTTTAACTTTTCAAAAGTTATACATAATAATATATATATATATATAAGTTTTTGGAAAAAAATATACATATAAAACAAAACCATTTCAAACATTAAAATACCCTTAGACCGCCTTCCCTCCCTTCACGGGTTCCATCTTTAAGATTAAATTTACTGCATCTTTTACCCTTACCTATCTATTATATAACCATAATTACCATTAAAAAAATCACATTACAAGTGTCTTTACATCCCTGCCAAAGATTTTTAACTGTTTACAGTGGGCTTTAAAATAAATTAGAAAATACTTGATCTTCCTGGTTTCGGATCTTTCCCATCAGTTTTTCAAAAGTCTTAGGAGTGCTGCTGTCAATTTATCTTATTGATAATTTTACTTGCTCTGTCTTTTTTTTTGTTTTGCTTTGTTGCTGTTTTTATTTTTATTTTTACAATCCTAGAATCGTGGATTTAGGAGGGACCCCGAGGACATCCAGTCCAGCCCCCTGCAATGCAGGAATCTTTTTAGCCCACGTGGGTCTTGAACCCACAGCCCTGAGGTTAAGAGTCTGATGCTTTACCCGCTGAGCTAACTAAAATAAACTCCCAGGCCTGGCACACAGTTCCTTCCCCCACGACCGCCCCAGAGTACTGCCAGCTGCTTCGAGGGGTTGCTGGTCTGCCGGTTCTGCAGAGCGCAAGGTGGTGTGTGTCTGGGGTGCTGGCAGTCGCCCAGGGGTTCCTGCACCGCAAGCGCATCCTTCCTTGTCCCAAGTCCTGAGACTGCTGTTGCCTTTCAGGCCCTGAAAGTGGCCCATGTCGGAATCTCCCTCTCTGAGCAGGAGGCCTCGGTGGCTTCCCCCTTCACCTCCAAGACCCCCAACATTGAGTGCGTCCCAGAGCTGATCAGGTGAGCCCCAGAATCCTGTGGGGAAGGTGGGGCCCTCTATCCCCCTGGTGAGCAGAGTCAAGCTGGGGTGGGGACACAGTGTTGAGATTTCCATTCCCCCTTTAAGTAACAGACGTGTGGGATTGTTACGTGTCACGTGTCTGTTTACATTCCAGCAGAGCTTGCTGGGAACTTCCGTTGTGTATAGCTTTTGCTTTTCCCATTCCCTCTGAGACGACATGAGAGAGAGAGACGACATGTTTCTTTGTCCTGATTTATGATTAATAAATCCGTAGTTGTAGCATGCTTCCACAAGCCTCAGGCCTATTCTGTGTGTGCAGTTCTCTCTGCTGATAGCATGCCCTGGCTTTGAAGCCCGGGGCGCTGATTTACGTCGGAGCACGGGCTGATGGAAGGAGACGGCACAGCTGGGGCTTGCCATCTGGTCTCCCAGCCCCCTGCATGTCGACACGCAGAGTGGGGGGGCTGAGCTGGCACAGGTTGGCAGGAGGCCATGCAGAGGGCTGGAAACCCCCCAAGAGGCCCCACTTTCCTCCTTTGCCTGGTTCCCAGTTCTCTAAGTTGGAGGGGATCCCAAGGGTCCTGTAGTCCACCCCTGCTGCAACGCAGGCCTCTCCAGGCCCTCCTTGCCAACCCTTCTCCCTCTCCTCCTTCTCCCCGCAGGCAAGGCCGTTGTGCCCTCGTCACCTCCTTCTGCATGTTCAAATACATGGCTCTCTACAGCACCATCCAATACCTGGGAGTCCTGCTCCTCTACTGGGTACAGGGCCAGGGGAAGGGGGGGCACGGGGAGGGGTCTCTCCGATGGCTGGGTGTCCTCCATGCCTCATCCGGAGGGCAAGGGAGCTGCTGCACTCCAAACCAAGGGATTCTACCACCTTCGGGAGCTTTTACCCTCCAGAAGTTCTTCCTGATGTTGAGCCGAAATGTCCTTCCTCTCAAGTTGACTCCATTGGTTTGGGTGCTGCCCTCTGGAGCAGGGGGAATCCGGCTGGCTCCAGGCCCCCTTTCCAGCCAGCACAGAAGGGGCCACGTGTGCGGTCATGAGAAGCAGCGGCGGGTGGGGCGTGGGGGGTCCCTGGGCCCTGGACCCTCAACCTGGCTCCCTCCTACTCTTCTCTTCCAGCAACTGAACTCCTTTGGGAATTACCAGTTTCTGTTCCAAGACCTGGCCATCAGCACTCTGGTTGGCATGACAAGTAAGCTCTTCCTGGCGGCTCCGGGTTAGGGTGCCGGCCCCTCTGGGCTCCGGGGGGCCTTCTGGCTGCCCCAGGGACGTCCCCACCACCCACCTCTCTCTTTGCAGTGAGCCTGAATCATGCCCACCCCAAGCTGGTTCCTCACAGGCCCCCCGCCCGACTTACCTCTCCGCCTCTGCTGCTCTCCCTGGTGCTGAACCTGCTCCTCAGCCTGGCCATGCAGGTCTGTGGCTTCGTCTTGGTGCAGAAGCAGCCCTGGTACTCCACCAGAGACCTCCTCAGGTAGGGAGGCCTGGCTGCTGCCTGGAGATGGGCTGGGGGACCCTCCTGGGGGGAAGGTGGGGGAGAGAAGGCTGGCTCCTGGCATCCCTGACTCCATCCCCGGGGTCCTTTTCAGCGCCTGCTCTCCTGGGAACAAAAGCGACGCCGCATTCCCTGCCTCCCCCAGCAACCGGACGGAGGCCGATGTGGACAACGGGTACAAGAGCTACGAAAACACGACCGTGTGGCTTCTCTCCACCTTCAACTGCCTCCTGGTGGCCCTGGTCTTCTCCAAGGGGAAGCCCTTCAGGCAACCCGTGTACAGAAACCGTAAGAGCAACGAGACCAGCTGGTGGGGTTGTGGGTGGAGAGAGACGTGGTCCCTCGGAGACCCCAAGAGCCAGGATCCCCACCGGAGGCTTCGTGCCTCCCTCCCGAGAGTTGGAGGTGGGCTGCATCCAGACCCTCCCCGCCTTCCAGAAGCATCGCAAGTCCTCTCCCTTTGGGTCCGCCTTTCGACAATGCTTAGTCCGTTTTTATTTTGACGTGGTTGGTTAGAACTCTAGGACCCTCATACCTACGGGACCGCCTCTCCCGATATGCCCCACGGAGGACCTTAAGGTCCATAAATAGCAACACCCTAGAGGTCCCAGGCCCTAAGGAAGTCAGATTAGCCTCAACCAGAGCCAGGGCCTTTTCAGTGATGGCTCCGGCCTGGTGGAACGCTCTGTGTGCTGGTCCCGTGGGTTACCCAAGAGGTGAGGTCCAAGTCCGTTCCGTGGTCAAAGGTGCAACGGGGAGGCAGTCGGTAGTAGCTGAAGCTGGGTGCAGGGCAGGGAGTCGGGTGAAGTCAGGAACCGGCTTGGAAGCAGGGAGCCAGGGCGGGTCAGGAGCTCAGGCAGGAAAGCAGGACAGGGTGCAGGAAGGAACTAGCAACCAACAATGTTGCTCTTGGGACTGGGGTTGGCCGGCTTTTATCTGCCCTGAGGCACAGGGCGGCCCCGATCCTCTGGTGACTCGCCTCTCCTGGCCTGGAGGCCAGCACTCCTCCTGCGGGAACTTAGTTCCCTCCGCCTCTCTGCCCTGAGCCTCTGCAGCTCAGGAGAGGCTGGAGGGTTACCGGACCCAGAGGCAACCTCAGCTTCCTCTGACGGGGCTGATAGTGGAGCACCTGCAGGCAATGGGTCCTCCATCACCTCAGGAGCCAGAGCAGACTCAGCTGGTGCCTGCACCTGAGGATCCAGCACAGGTGAGGACCCTTCAGGCTCATGCCCTAGGCCCGGCTCAGCTGGTTCTGGAGGCCGGGAATCCTGTGCAGGCTGGGATTCCTCAGGTTCAGCCTCCGAGTCCAAATCCCAGACCATCACACCCTGTCTCATGAGAGCAGGGCCCTGCAGGATCTGATTTCTTTCCGCAGGGCCTGTAAGACGGAGTTGTTCCACCTGGCCTTTGGCTTGGAATCAACTTGATCCCCTCCCCTTCTTTCCTTTTTCCTTCTGTGATGGAACTCCTATTCGGGGACTTCCCTGGCTTTTTCTGGCCCACGTAGGACCAGTCTGGATAGTTGGTCTTGGTGAAGATTTGATGTTTTCATCCCCCAAAAGTTTCTGATTTGAGTTTCTATTGAAATGAGGCTGCATTTTAATGTTGTGATTTAATCTTGTTTTTAAGTTGTATCTTAATTAATTGTTTTATATCTGGTGTTAGCCGCCCTGAGCCCGGTCTTGGCTGGGGAGGGCGGGGTATAAATAAAATGTATTATTATTATTATTATTATTATTATTATTATTATTATTATTATTATTAAACCATGAATCATGGAATTGTAGAGTTGAAAGGGACTCTGTAGGGAAGCATCCATGACCGAGGGCCATCCAGCCTCTGCTTAAAAAGACCCATTGAATAACAGAACCATAGAATTGCAGTGTTGAAAGGGACCCCGGGGGGTCATCCAGTCCAACCCTCTGCAACGTAGGAATCTCAGCTGAAGCATCCATGACCGGGGGCCACCCAGCCTCTGCTTAAAAACCTGCAAGGAAGAAGAGTCCACCACCTCCTGAGGAGACCCTTCCCCTGTGCAATGGCCCTTCCTTTTGGAAAGTTCTTCCTCATCTCTATTTGGAATCTCCTTCCTTGACTTCAGATCCCTCAGTTCAGATCCCACCCAGAAAACAAGCCTGCTCCCTGCCAGCTCTGCAGGCTGCTGAAGCCCCCAGGCCCTCTCTCAACTCCCCGTGATTCCTGCATTTCAGGGGCTTGGGGACCCCCCGACTCTCCAGTTCCATGGCTCTGTGCCCCCCTCTCCCCAACGGCCTTCCTCCACCAGTTCACCCCCAACCGTCTTTTCCTTCCAGATGTCTTCGTCCTGGTCCTGGGGGCGCAGCTGGGCGCCTGCCTCTTCTTCCTCTTTGCCCACATCGAGGGGCTCTATGCCACGATGGATGTGAGTAGAAATGGCCCCCCTCGCCCCAAGTGCTGCAGCTCGTCCCTAGTCCCCCCCCCCCCCCCGCTGCCCCTCTGGGGGTCTCTCGGTAGGCCTGGCATAGAGACCCCTCCCTCAAGCCCTGCAGAGCCACTGTGGGCAGAGCCCTCTTTCAGGCAGCTTATAAGGTTCCTATGTGGGAGGGGCCCCACTTAACACCCCCCCTCCCTTAAAATAATCCTCCTGCCCAGATGCTTAGGAAGTTATTTAGAATTTTAACCTGGTTTAGCATTTTAACTTTTCACACGTTTTAAAGCAATGTGAATTTTTCGGGATCATTTTTTTCTTTTTTAAATAAACCACTTTGAGGGTCCCCCCCTTTTACTGTCCAGCACTGTATAAAACTTATGAAAGAAAGAAATACTTAAAAAAAAGTACCCCCCCCCCGCAGGATCTGATCCCCTGTGCATCTCCTTCCATTGCTGTCATCCCAGACGTATGTTTAACTGGGGTTTGAAAACAGCACAATTAATCACTAGCTCCACCCCTGAGTGGATTGAGGGCCAGATTCAGGGCAGGTGGTGGCCCCCAAGCCATCTCAACAACCTGCAGTGTGCAAAGGCAGCCACTAGGTGGCCTCATAACAGAAGTTTCCCCTCTGCTCCTTGCCTTAGATTTTAAAGCAAGAGAAATTATGTACCGTTGTGTTTTGCACCGCTTTTAAAAACACCCATTTTTAACTGTTTTTTCGGTGCATTTGTAAATTGCCTCGAGACACGTGGAGAAGGCGATTCAGGAATATTAGTTAATAACAAGCATAAAAATGAAGAATGGTATCTTTGTAACACTGATGCTCAGGAGAGCTGGTGGGCTTAGCGGTTAGGAATGCTGGGCTAGGGACCTGGGAGAGACCCAGGTTCGAATCCTGCCTCCCCGCTCACACATCAAGCTCTCCCTGGGTGGGCCAGTCCCTGCCTCGCAGCCTGACCCTACCTCA
Source organism: Podarcis raffonei (assembly GCF_027172205.1). Classification (NCBI taxonomy): domain Eukaryota; kingdom Metazoa; phylum Chordata; class Lepidosauria; order Squamata; family Lacertidae; genus Podarcis; species Podarcis raffonei. Next base: position 101,403,411 of record NC_070606.1, on the reverse strand, counting down.
CAGGGCTGTTGTGGGGGGGGGGTTAGAGACGGGGAACCAATGCCCACCCCCTTGAGCCCTTGGGATGAAAGGCAGGGTATAAGTGCAATACATGAAATTAAATTGAAATAAATGATAACAGCAACTGATGCAACTACACCCACTGGAGTAAAATAGAGCACCCCAGAGGCAGGAGGGGGGAGACTGCAAAGTGGGCATGGAAAGGGGGTCTTTGGACTGGGCATGCTTGGCAGGGGGCATGGCTGGCAGTGCCACGCCTGCCCTGGATGTGCCTTCTCCCCCTCCATCCTCCCATGTCTCTGACCTGCTTCTGCCTCCACCCCCCCAGCTTGTCTGCACTCCCATCCTTTGGAGATTCTCCCTGCTGGGCCTGCTGCTGATCACCTTCGCCGTCTCCCTGGTCGTCGAGGTGAGTTGGATCCATTGGCTTCCCCCACCTGGGCTGCTCAAGGCCCCCTGAAGGGCTGCAGGGGGTGTGAGAGCCCAGGCCATTCCTCCTCCTCCTCTTGGGATACGCGTGGGAATGTTCAGGGAGGCAGGAGAAGATATATTGTTGAATAATATCCTTCCTAACTTGCGCTAGCAGGTTCTATAACTTAGCAGAGTTCTAACATTCCCCTTTTAAAATGTGCAGCGGTTAGCTTCCAGCAGGCTAGTTTTAGCCTTTCAATATAAGATTCCTGGTAATCCCCTTTAAGGTAAAGGTAAAGGGACCCCTGACCATTAGGTCCAGTCGTGGACGACTCTGGGGTTGCGGCGCTAATCTCGCTTTACTGGCCGAGGGAGCCGGCGTACAGCTTCTGGGTCATGTGGCCAGCATGACTAAGCTGCTTCTGGCGAACCAGAGCAGCGCACGGAAACACCGTTTACCTTCCTGCCAGAGCAGTACCTATTTATCTACTTGCACTTTGACGTGCTTTTGAACTGCTAGGTTGGCAGGAGCAGGGACCAAGCAATGGGAGCTCAACCTGTTGCGGGGATTCGAACCGCCAACCTTTTGATCGGCAAGTCCTAGGCTCTGTGGTTTAACCCACAGCGCCACCCACATCCCTGTAATCCCCTTTACTCCTCTTTAAAAGGAATAGACACGACACAGTCTTGTGTAAAAAGTATAAAAGAAGTTTACTCACATTCAGTCAGTTCACAGATGAATCCCTGAAGGCAGACTTAGATATAAACAAGTATAAACATGTAGAATCTATCCGATAAGGAGATGGTTCCTTTGTGTTCTGTTGGCTGGAAGCTGAAGAGATGTTGCTTCTTCTATAAATGGAGTCAGAGACAGAGAGAGAGGGCTTTGTGACTTGCCCTTTTGTGTTACCTGGACAGGTAAGGTCATGCCCATCTCTGGTCACATGCAGAGGAAGTCTGTCCCAGCCCAGGAGGAAACAGGAAGTTTTTCTACTGGCTGAACCAAGCATCCCCTTGCACGTCCACTCTAGGAATGTTGTACTTCACTGCTACCTGTGTTTCGCATCCCACAATACAGAGCTTGTCCCGGCTGCACCCCAAGAATGGCAAGGGGGTTCTTCCCAACTGCAGTTATCGTGGCTGCCTGTGTTTTGAACGGATCTCTTTGAAATCCATACAGTGGTACCTTGGTTCTAGAACTTAATCCATTCTGGGAATCCGTTCGACTCACGAAACCGTTCGGGAAACCAAGGCACGGCTTCCGATTGGCTGCAGGAGCTTCCTGCACTCAATCAGAAGCCGCGTAAGCCGTGTCGGACATTTGGCTTCTGAAAAACGTTTGCAAACCGGAACACTTACTTCCGGGTTTGCGGCGCTCAGGAGCCAATTTGTTTGGGAGCCAAGTCATTTGAGTACCAAGGTACCACTGTATTTTAATTCTGCTCGTGTTCAGTTACATTTTCATGATCATCTCAGTTTTTGGCACTTTCTGTTTTATCTGCAGAAGCTGCCTTGATTCCTGGGCTGGGGGAAAAGCAGGCTATGGATAAATATAATCTATCTATCATCTATCTATCTATCTATCTATCTATCTATCTATCTATCTATCAATCATCTATCTATCTATCTATCTATCTATCTATCTATCTATCTATATCTATATCATCTATCTATCTATATCAGCTTTATGCCAACAGCCATTCGTCCGAAGGACACAGGATAAAAATGCAAGATGAAAACACAAAACACATGACTCAGTAACAAAAACAAAAGCAATCACTCCATTCCCACACACAAATTATTATTGTTACTACTACTACTATTATTATAATTATATGAATATGGGGCCTGCTGAGGCTTCAGTTCTGCTTGCTCTGCCTTTTCCCCACGCAAGGGCCTGATCCCCCCTTCTCTCTTGCAGGAGGCCGTCATTGAGAACAGAGCCCTGTGGGCGCTTCTGAAGAGAGCCTCTGGCTACCAGTCCAGGAGCCGATACCAGAAGCTGCGGAGGGCCCTGGAGAGGGACCCCTCTTGGCCGCCCCTCAACCGAACGGACTCCGCAAGCCCCGGCGTGGTTCGCGTGGCTGGCTTTGGGGCGGCTTACGGCAACCCGGCGTTTGTGAGCCATGAAGAGCCCGTCTGCGGGCCGAGCGTCTGAAGCGAGGTTGCCGTGTCTGCTCCTCAAGGGCCGCCTCCTTGCTCCCTGGTCAAAAGCGGGTGCCATTAGCAGCAGCAAGGGACAGCCCTGAGGGCAGGATTCCTCGGCCGACGGAGAGGCACAGGCCTTGGCTGCTGCTGTTTGGACAAAGCTTGGGAGGTCAGAGCCGGCTCTGCCACTAGATGCCATCCGAAGCCCTCAAGATGGCAGCCCTGTGCGTGGCCGGCTGGCCGGCCGGCCTGCCACCTCCACCACCAGCACAGCAGCAGTGCCAGAATCGAGTCTGAAACGGCACGAGATCCTGCGGAGCCTGTGGGTTCTCTCGCGATCTTGCCCCAAATGGGCACTGATGCCAACTCTGCTTCTCTGCCCATGGTGGAGGTGGCAAAGCAGGCAGAGAAGCAGGTTCTGCATGCGAGGAGTTTATCCTACGTCACTTCACGCTGTTACCCTGCCCTGCTCCAGAGCAATCTCCTGTCACCCCTAAGAAACCTTGATTTTTCTAAAAAATAAAAAAGAGTGTTGCAGAAGCACACCAGATGCAGTTTACTGGCACAGCCTGAAGTTCTTCCTTTGCAGCTCAATCTCACGACAGTCTGGAAGCAGCCTTGGAATCAGACCATAGTTTGTGGCAGTGGGGTGGGGGGGCAAGGAGAGTTGGGGGACGGCGACTCATGGATGAGTCTCTGAATAAAGCTTCTTCCTGGGACTCGCAGGTGGGGAGATGTGCTTGCGATGTCCCTTTGGGGCTCCTGGTTGTCTACTGGGAAAAGAGGTTGCTGGACCACCTGAGCCATGGACCTGATCCAGTGGAACTCTGTGTACAGAGATAGACTGAGACAGCAGAACCTCTGTGGCAGGAGTAGCCTACCTCTGAATCCCTGTTGCTGCGAGGACAGGATCCTGGACCGGATGGGATCCCCGCTTGGGCCAGGCCCAGCTGCTGCAAAGCTCTCTGAAATATACTCGGAGTCGAGTGTGGATTTCATGCTCTTTATTCAGCTCATAGTGGTGAGGAGGAATGGAAGTTCCCCCAGAATGTCTGCTTTATATACATTATTTACACAATGGGCCCAACGTGATTGGCTAATTCTGGGATTCTCCTGTAGGCCAATCAGGTTGCAGATTCACTTCCACCTGGAGCTGGATTGGGTGGCTCCTGTGGACCAATCAGACTGCTGCATTCTAGACCCTATTGTTCTAGGACCAATCAGACTGCTGCATTCTGAATCCTATTGTTCTAGGACCAATCAGACTGCTGCATTCTGGATCCTATTGTTCTAGGACCAATCAGACTGCTGCATTCTGGATCCTATTGTTCTAGGACCAATCAGACTGCTGCATTCTGGATCCTATTGTTCTAGGACCAATCAGACTGCTGCATTCTGGATCCTATTGTTCTAGGACCAATTAGACTGCTGCATTCTGGATCCTATTGTTCTAGGACCAATCAGACTGCTGCATTCTGAATTCTATTGTTCTAGGACCAATCAGACTGATGCATTCTGAATCCTATTGTTCTAGGACCAATTAGACTGCTGCATTCTGGATCCTATTGTTCTAGGACCAATCAGACTGCTGCATTCTGAATTCTATTGTTCTAGGACCAATCAGACTGCTGCATTCTGGATCCTATTGTTCTAGGACCAATCAGACTGCTGCATTCTGGATCCTATTGTTCTAGGACCAATCAGACTGCTGCATTCTGAATCCTATTGTTCTAGGACCAATCAGACTGCTGCATTCTGGATCCTATTCAACTCAGTACATAACACTCTCCTTTTGGCTTCACGAGGTGAAGGGGGGCTAGTAAGGGGGTGCAGAGCCCACAGGAGGCAGGAAAGCCTCTTGCAGCAATTCAGGGAAGCCGCTCAGCCTGAGCAAGAACTGCCTTCCTTTTATTATATATAATAAACAAAAAATTATATTATATATAATATAACAAAAATAATAGAAAGAAAAGACAAGCAACAACAAATGTAACAACTACAGCAACTGTAAGAAAACTGTAAATAAAAACAATATCAAATCCATGAAATTGGATTCTCTGATTCCCATGACTTCCTCTCCACCCCGGTTCCTCCCCCCCCCCCGCATATCATTTCCAAGAACCGCCTTCCTGAGCCAGGAACACCCGGCTACTCTGTCTCTGCTGTGTCTACTCGAGAGCAACCAGGAGGGCTGCTGGAGGCCAAACAGGTGGAATTTTCCTAGCTCTGTGCTGCTATATAGCATAGGCCTGAAGAGGGCGCTGTTCCCCCACGTCCTTGGGCAGTGGCTGCCCTGGAGGGCCTGGCTCAATTCGAACCCTATGCAGAGGACCCCAGAGACCCCCCAGCACTGATCAAGGCTTGGGCCATGCAACTGATCCTCTGCCGGCCTCACGGTCTTCTATAGGACGTCCTCCCCAGCACCCACCTTGCGCTTACGAGGCTTCCCCTCTGTCCTGCTGTGGCAGCAGAATTCTAAGCCTTTATTCCTTTTAGGGAAGAACATTGAGAGACATGAGAGCTCAAATTAGGAAGGCAGCATGTTCCTGTCTGTGTGCAACAAAGGTCCCAATTCTTCCCGAGCAGCACGCAGGTGGCCCTGATGTTTGGCTCACAAATACATGCCAGTCCCAATCTGGACGGCGTACAATGTGGACCCCAGATGCAAACCCAGCAGTCTTTTGCACAGAATTGGGGCCACAAGCAGGTTGCATGCTGCTTGTGTCCCACCCCCTCTGCCAGCCCCCCAGGGTCGAGATACTGCCCTCCCCACCTGCAGCCTCCCAGCCAGCCTGTCCACTCTCTGCTTAGTTCCTGCCAGGTCTTCTTTAGCTGTGACCCCTTCATTGCAGGGGGGCTGGACTAGATGATCCTCAGGGGTCTCTTCCCACTCTATGACTCCATGCTTTAGAAGCAAACTTCTCCTACCTGGGCAGTTATCTTTCCACAAGGGCCAACATTGATGCCAAAATCCAGCATCGCCTGAGCTCTGCGAGTGCAGCTTTCTCCCGATTGAAGTACAGAGTGTTTGATGACCGGGACATTGGCAGAGAAACCAAAAAGCTTGTTTACAAAGCTATTGTACTTCCAACCTTACTATATGCTTGTGAAACGTGGACCACTTACAAACACCATCTCCAGCTCCTCGAAAGATTCCATCAACGGTTTCTCTGAAAATTTTTACACATCACTAGGGAAGACAGGCGAACTAATACCAGTGTCCTGGAAGAAGCAAAGATCACCCGTGTTGAAGCAATGATTCTTCAACATCATCTTCGTTGGACTGGTCATGTTGTGCAGATGCTGATGATCGTCTTCCAAAGCAACTCCTCTATTCCAAACTTAAAAATGGAAAGTGTAATGTTGGTGGTCAACAAAAGAGATTTAAAGATCTCAAGGCAAATCTTTAAAACTGTAGTATAAACACCGACAATTGTGAAACACTGGCCTGCGAGCGCTCCAGTTGGAGAACAGCCTTGACCAAAGGTGTCCTGGGCTTTGAAGACACTCGAACTCAGGACGCAAGGGAGAAATGTGCTAAGAGGAAGGCAGGCTTGGCAAACCCACACCGGGATCAACTCCCGCCCGGAAACCAATGTCCCCACTGCGGAAGGACGTGTGGATCCAGAATTGGCCTCCACAGTCACTTGCGGACTCACTTTTAAAACCGTGTTTATGGAAGACAATCTTACTCGGCTACGAGGGATTGCCAAAGAAGAAGAAGAAGACTCCCTGTTTTTAGAAGCACAAGGGGCTGCAGCAGAGGTAGGGGGCCAGGGGGTGGGCGGGGGGAGGAGAACCTAGAGAAGAATTGCTCAGGTTCTCACTTCTGCTCAGTTGCCCAAGAAGGAGAGGAAGAAGGAGCAGCTCCTCTCTGCCGGCTTTGAGGTTGAGATCCAAAGCTATGGGAAAGTGCTGGAAAACACAACCCTGGTAATTAGGCCAGTTAATCGGCTTGTGCATTTCACATCCTGACTGGCAGGCAAGCGTGGAGGAAGAGAGGGATTTGCCTAGAGGAAATCAACTGGGCATGGGACGCCCTTTTCTTCCCTTGAAGAGCCGGGGAAACACTGATCATTGCCAGAGAACTCTTTAGAATAAATGTGTGCAGAGAGAAAGGTTCTTTTGCTATTAATCCATTGGCGCCTTGATAGCCACGTGCAAAATAATAACGGAACTCTTTCTCTGATGAGCACACAAGGTGTGGCAACACAGAAACCAGCAGTTGGTCCCCAGAAAACACTCGGAAAGTTGCAGGGATGCTGTTTGCAGGGGAGCGTCAGGAAGGCATGAGGTCATGGGAGGTTACTGGTGCCTTGCAACATGTGGTTTATGCGCAGAGAGAGGCAGGTGCGCCTCCCAAGAGGAGGAGAGGGCTCTGCTTTGTCTTCGCAGTTGCAGGCAGTGATGCTTCTGAATCCCAGTTGCTGGAGAATGTTGCTCTTTGGCTCAAATATTGCTTGCATGGTCCTATTGGGGGACAGGAGGCGGGCAGGTGTGGAGGACTCCCTGGTCCTGAATGGGGTAACTGTGCCCCTGAAGGACCAGGTGCGCAGCTTGGGAGTCATTTTGGACTCACAGCTGTCCATGGAGGCGCAGGTCAATTCTGTGTCCAGGGCAGCTGACTCCCAGCTCCATCTGGCATGCAGGATGAGACCCTCCCTGCCCATGGACTGTCTTGCCAGAGTGGTGCATGCTCTGGTTATCTCCCGCTTGGACAACTGCAATGCGCTCTATGTGGGGCTACCTTTGAAGGTGACCCGGAAACTGCAATTAATCCAGAATGGGGCAGCCAGACTGGTGACTGGGAGCAGCCGCCAAGACCACATAACACCGGTCTTGAAAGACCTACATTGGCTCCCAGTACGTTTCTGAGCACAAGTCAACGTGTTGGTGCTGACCTTGAAAGCCCTAAATGGCCTCGGTCCAGTATACCTGAAGGAGCGTCTCCACCCCCATTGTTCTGCCCGGATGCTGAGTTCCAGTGCCGAGGGCCTTCTGGCAGTTCCCTCCCTGCAAGAAGCCAAGTTACAGGGAACCAGGCAGAGGGCCTTCTCGGTGGTGGCGCCCGCCCTGTGGAACGCCCTCCCACCAGATGTCAAGGAAATAAACAACTCTCTGACTTTTAGAAGATACCTGAAGGCAGCCCTGTTTAGGGAAGTTTTTAATGTTTGATTCTATTTTAAATATTCTGTTGGGAGCCGCCCAGAGTGCCTGGGGAAACTCAGCCAGATGGGCGGGGTATAAATAAATTATTATTATTATTATTATTATTATTATATTATTATTATTATTATTATTGGGAAACTAGGCTTTATTTCACCTGGGCCAGTTTGGCACTCCCTGTGTGGATTTGCACACCTGCACAAACATGCTGGGAGCCTCAATGGCACCCCTCTGGAGGCTTCATTCGGGTCAGAACTTTTGGCTAGCTCCCCTGTAGCTGCGGACCTGATCCAGCATGGTTCTTCTTACTTTCTGAAGCTGCCTCTTCACCTTTGCTGGGCTGACTCCGACAGAAGCCTCATATTCCTGCTCCTCCTCAGGCTTCCAAGGGAACTCCCAGCACAGTAAGACGCTTGCAGAGAGCCCCTGCGCCCGCCATCTCTCAGCCTGACCCTGCGCCTGTCTCAGCTGGGCCTGCGTGTTTTGCATTTTGCACAGACAGAGACTGAGCATATTCTGCAGCTGGAGGAGGGAGGAAGCATCTCGGTCCCCTTCTCTCCCCCAAAGCCCCTCTCCTTCCAGGAGAGCCCAGGCAGAGAAAGCAAAGGGCTCTTGCCAGGCTGCGGGCCATTCAAGGTAATCTCCAGCAGCCAGACCAGTTTGACCAGTCTGGCATAGTCCCTCCTACACTCAAGCGCCTCAGGACAGGGAGGGAGCAGGAGGTCATCCTCTCAAGCCCCTAATCCTATTAGGGGCAGCCAGCGGAATATTCCTACCAGGGATGGAGAGTTTGTGGTCCCTCACATGTCCCTGGACTCCAACATTCCCTCTGCTGGCTGGCAGAAAAGAGGCGCACGGCTACCCAGAGGGCAAACAGGGTTGCCAGTCCCTGATTCACACCCCTGTGCAAAGCAGGCAGTTGCATGCCAGCCTGGGAGTCACCTGGGCTTTTGGTGGAGGGGCGGGTGTGACCTCACGCGATGACAAAGAGCCGGATCAGGAAAGAGGAGACCGGGACAGGGGCTGCCCCAGCTTCTCCTTTGGCTCCCATTTTCCCACACAGGGGCTTGTAGGGCTCAGAGGATCTGAATGGATAAGAACCTGCTTTCTTCCATGACGGGATGCAGCACAAGTCATGAGTTCACAGCAGGAGGAAGAAGGAATGCCATGCAAACTCTTCCCAAATGCCACCCCCTTTCTTACGCTGGAGGGTAGAAGAAGAAGAAGAAGAAGAGTTTGGATTTGATATCCCGCCTTTCACTCCCCTTCAGGAGTCTCAAAGCGGCTAACATTCTCCTTTCCCTTCCTCCCCACAACAAACACTCTGTGAGGTGAGTGGGGCTGAGAGACTTCAGAGAAGTGTGACTGGCCCAAGGTCACCCAGCAGCTGCATGTGGAGGAGCGGAGACGCGAACCCGGTTCCCCAGATTATGAGACTACCGCTCTTAACCACTACACCACACTGGCTCGAACCCATGACTTCAAGCTACAAGACAGGAGATTCCAACTGAACATCAGGAAGAACTTTCTGACACTAAGAGCTGTTTGACAGTGGAACAGTCTCCCACAAGAGGTGTGGACTCCCCTTCCTTTGAGATTTTAAGCAGATTTTAGGCAGGCCTCCTACCAGGGATTCTGTAGCTACCGTATTTTCTTGAGTGTAATATACACCTTTTTTGGCCAAATTATGTCGCAAACATTAGGGTGCAGGTTAGATTTGATGGTGGACTTACATTCCTCAGCAGATACTTCCTTGGTTTCAAGGTTTAGAAAACAGAGGTGCACATTCGATTCAATGGTGCATTCAATTAGTGTAAATGCGGTAGGTTTCTTGCAGAGCAGGGGGTGGACTAGATGACCCTGGGGTCCCTTCCAACACTCACAGGGGAGTCACTCTGCCCCCAGAGCCAGCTTCCTCAGATATACAATTGTTCCATGAACAACTGGGCCACACTTCAGGGAATGTCTTCTTCAGCATTCAGCAGGCACAGGGAAATCCCCATTTACGCAGGAGTTCTGTTCCTGGCCGCCGCCCATGTCCCTGGGAGCAGGTGAGCGGGGATTCCCAAGCTCTGCGCCACCTGCTTCCAGCGCTGAAAACATGCGCAAACTCCACACGAACGTAACACTTCATGCATCAGAAGGGAAGGGAGGCTCTCATGCTCAGAGACTCTGGTGCAAATCGGTTGTCTTTTAAGGTGCACTACAAAAGTCTGGGGTCAACCACCCTTCCGCTTGCACCGTGCAGTAGTAATTTGCTTTTCCTGGTAATCACTATATTTCTTCCAATCTTTTTGAAATTTTTGTTTGCTATAACCTCTGATCGCATCTGTCAATCTTGCCAGCTCAACATAACTAAATAATCTATCTTGCCATTCTTGTTTTGTTGGAATTATTTCTCCTCCCCCCCCCCAATTTTTCGCTTTGTCATTTCAGGCAAATGTCCAATGGCCCCCTGAGAAACACCGCCTGGGAGAACTTAGGGGGCCAAGACGATTCCCCACGTGAGCGTCGCTCGCTGACCCTTCTTTTAAATCAGGCAATCATGCTTTTTGCTTTACAAAAGCAATGTATGCAAGTTAATACATTAGCAGGGTTTTTTTTGGGGGGGGGGAACACTTGTAATGTGATAGACAATGTTTAAATTTGGAGGGAATTAGAGATAAAGATTCTATAGACATGTATGAATGAAGATAATACAATGGAATCAAGGGAAGGAATAGAGGGAAGTTGGGGGGTTCAAGTAACCCCAAAATGTTAATATTGATTGAGTATACAGTTGTTATAAATGTTTTATTTTGTGTTTTTGTTTTTCCTTTAATGTAAGGATTTTGTGTGTGTGTGTGGAAACTAATAAAAATATTTTAAAATAAAAAATAAATAAACATGGAACCATGGAACTGGAGTTGGGAGAGACCCCAGGGGCCATGCAGTCCACCCCCTCCTGCCTTGCAAGATTCCCGGCTAGTGGATCCCTACCTGGGACAGCCAGGAGTGGCTCTCAGCCGCAAGGACGCAGCCAGTCACACATTTCCCAAGCGCCTTGACTCGCTTGGCTCCTCGAAGCTCAGGTGAACTTCCTTTTGGAGAGGAATACTCACCTAACCTGTCCGGAAGCAAAACTATATACAGCAGCTCCTGCGGGGAACTTGGCAGACAGAAGTTGGACTCTGGTGGCACAAGTTTAAGAGAGATGTAATTATTGTTTAGTAGTGTATGCTTGTGTAAATAATTTTTTTCCTTTTTAAATAATCTGTGTTAATTTAAATTACACACATATACAAAGAATTTACAATCTCATACTACAAAAAGGAAATTAAAGAAAAAACAATGAAGAAGAAAGAAAAGAAGAAAATACAGAAAAAAGAAAGAAGGAAAAGCAGATTTACGTGCATAAAAAAACTTAATCTTCCTAATTAATACTTAAATAAACACTTAAATAAAAAAGACTTCTGACAAAACGAGTCTTCCAATCATTCTCATTGTACTGCTTATACTGTCGTTTTTTCGCACAGTTTTATATTCTTTAATATTATTCCCGTCTACTCCACAAAGTAAGTAAAATGTTTTTCCCTCCAAGGAGTGGGGGGAGAAATGCACAATTTAAAAGGCTATGGCCCACATAGACTCATAGAACCAGACAGCTGGAAGGGAACCCCAAAGGTCCTCTAGCCCAACCCCCGGCCGTGCGGAAATAGCAGCTACAGCAGCTGACGGATTGGCCGTGCCCAGAAGATTGGCTGCCCTGGTCCCGGCTGCTGCCTTGCACAGCTGCTTTGGGATACAGATTCTGGCACAGCGTGGGCAGGATCCAGCCCAAGGCCTCCTTCTCAGGAAGAGCCTGCGCTGCTGCTTTGGGAGTCTGTCTGGGTCAGCAGCGCTGCCCGGTTCCTGGGAAGGGAAGCAACCGCCCTGCGCTGAGTCAGACCAATAAATCTTCTGTGAAATGCACAACAACATTTGAAGAGGCTGATGGCACCAGCCCCAGCGGCCCCATCCAGGCCGGGAGCTTTTGCTCAGAGGGTGCCCCCGGGGAACCCCGCAAGCAGGATTGGGGCTCTCCTGTGGATTCCAGCCACTGGCATTCTGGAGCATGGCTTCCTTCGGCTATGGAGGCAGAGCGCGGCCTTCCTGGCTAGGAGCAACCCAGGAATTGGTCCAGCCTTCTTTGAAGGCCATCTAGGGTAGTGGTCATCCCTGCCTCCAGTGGGAGGGAGTTCCACAGCTGAACTCTGCACTGAGTGAAGAAGTCCTTCCTTTTGTCTGTCCTGAACCTTCCAGCGCTCAGCAATGGAGGAGGCAACTCTGGGCTTGATAAAGCAATGCCCTTACTAGCCTTAAAAGGTAAAGGGACCCCTGACCATTAAGTCCAGTCGTGACCGACTCTGGGGTTGTGACGCTCATCTCGCTTTACTGGCCGAGGGAGCCAGCGTACAACTTCCGGGTCATGTGGCCAGCATGACTAAGCCGCTTCTGGCGTACCAGAGCAGCGCACGGAAACGCCGTTTACCTTCCCGCCGGAGCGCTACCTATTTATTTACTTGCACTTTGAAGTGCTTTCGAACTGCTAGGTTGGCAGGAGCAGGGACTGAGCAACGGGAGCTCACCCCATTGTGGGGATTCGAACCACCAACCTTCTGATCAGCAAGTCCTAGGCTCTGTGGTTTAACCCACAGCGCCACCCACGTCCCTTATTAATTAATTAACTACAGTCATACCTCGGGTCGCGAACGTGATCCGTGCGGGAGGCACATTCGCAACCCACAGCACTGCGTCTGTGCACACGTGTGACACGATTAGGCACTTCTGCGCATGCGCATGACGTCATTTTGCACTTCTGCGCATGCATGAGCGCTGAAAGTGTTGGAGCCTCAGCTCCAGGATTTGTCCTTCCAGTGAGCACCCAGGGCTGATTTCCTCCAGAATGGATACGTTTGATCTTCTTGCAGTCCATGGGACTCTCCAGAGTCTCCTCCAGCACCAGAATTCAAAAGCATCCGTTCTTCAGCGATCAGCCTTCTTTGTGGTCCAGCTCTCACTTCCATACATCACTACTGGGAAAACCATAGCTTTAACTATACGGACCTTTGTTGGCAAGGTGATGTTTCTGCTTTTCAAGTTGCTGTCTAGGTTTGCCATCGCCTTTCTCCCAAGAAGCAGACGTCTTTTAATTTTGTGGCTGCTGTCACCATCTGCAGTGATCATGGAGCCCCAGAAAGTAAAATCTCTCACTGCCTCCATTTCTTCCCCTTCTATTTGCCAGGAGGTGATGGGACCAGTGGCCATGATCTTTGTTTTTTTGATGTTGAGCTTCAGACCATATTTTGCGCTCTCCTCTTTCACCCTCATTAAAAGGTTCTTTAATTCCTCCTCACTTTCTGCCATCAAGGTTGTGTCATCTGCATATCTGAGGTTGTTGATATTTCTTCCGGCAATCTTAATTCCGGTTTGGGATTCATCCAGCCCAGCCTTTCACATGATGAATTCTGCACGTAAGTTAAATAAACAGGGAGACAATATACATCCTTGTCGTACTTCATAGCATTACAGGATGGCAAAATCCCAAAGAAGGGTCGTTCACAACTAGAGGATTTCTGTGATTGTAAGTCGTTTCAAACTTCTTGTTTCTGTTGTTGTGTTTTAATGTTGCGACCTGCCCTGAGCGGTTTAGGGTGAATGGTGGGCAATTCATGCTGGCACCAGACCTGTTTTCTCTACCCGCTCAGGTGAGGCCCAGGTGAGTCACAGGGGATGAGTGCCAATTGCCCAATCTGCACTTCGCTCATAATTCCTCACCCTCAACATTCCCAGGTGTTGACATCTCTCTCCCACAACCAGACCTGCTTGGCAGTCCTGGGCTGCCACCCTTAATGATTCCTGGCCCACGACCTTTGCTGGCCCTCGCTGAAAGGAAACCGATCCTCGCGGGAGAGATCAGATCCTCACAGGGAGATCAAATCTCAGGTGCTCAAAGGGATTAGCAGCAGCGAGGGCAGCTCCTCCCTTCAGGCTGGCACCACCTTGGCCTCCGTTTTCTTGAGCACCCAGATCTTAAAAGGAGACAAGGAGACAGAGAGTGAGGTGGGCGGGCGGGATGGGCACCCTGGCAGGGAAGGGCAAGGGATGGGAGTCGTGTGGAACTGGGTGCTGGCTCCTTTGGCAGAAAGCAGGAAAAGCGTTTGTGTCCAATCCTGGCCACCTTGCCTCAAAAAGGACATTGGGGAGTTGAAAAAGCTTCCTAAAAGGGCAACAGAAATGCTAAAAGGAAGGGCTTCTCCATGCAGCACATACCGTATTTTTCGCTCCATAAGATGCACCTAGTTTTTAGAGGAGGAAAACAAGAAAAAAAAAATTCTGAACAAAACAGTGGATGTATGATTTTTGTGGTTCATGCTGTGGCCACAGACATGTGATTTGATGGTGAGTTTGGGGTAGCCCAATGCAAAAATCCTGTGAATCCATGTGGATCCGTGCTTTGTAACCACGTTTTTGTGCCACTGCGGCCCCAGGAAACAGTGGATGCGTGATTTTTTTGGTGCAGGCTGTAGCCATGGACATGCTATGTGATCTGATGGTGAATTTGGGGTGACCCAATGCAAAACTCCTGAGGATCCATGGGCTTTTACCTCCCCCCTCCCAGGCAGCCTCTTTTATCTCTAGCCTCCCTTATCTCTCTCCCAATCGCACTGATCAGCTGCTTCCTTTCAACACCCCCTTCTCTCTTGTTTGCATTAGTGTCTTTTCCTTAGCTGGAGCAGTTTTTTGCTCCTCCTTTTCTTCTCATTTCTCTCCTCATTGATTTAGTCTTCCTGTCTCCTCTCCTTGCAAGTTCGCTTCTCTTTTCCTCCCCCCTCCCAGGCAGCCTCTTTTATTGCTAGCGTCCCTTATCTCCCTCCCCGATCGCTTGCCGATTAGTGGCTTTGTTTCAACACCCCTCTTTCAAAAAAAAAAAAAAGGGGATGATCTGCTTTTTGCCCCAGGGACACGCATTCGCTCCATAAGACACACAGACAATTCCCCTTACTTTTTAGGAAGGAAAAAGTGTGTCTTATGGAGCGAAAAATACAGTAGTTAAACTATGGAACTCCCTGCCGCAGGAGGAAGTGACAGCCACCGACTTGGATGGCTTGAAAAGAAGATGAAAAGAAGATGCTCTGAATCCCAGTTGCTAGAGACCACGGGAGTGGGGAGCTGGTCCCGGGCCCGAATCCTGCTTGCAGGCTTCCCTATTTGGAGCATCTGGTTGACCCCTGTGAGAGCAGCAGGCTGGACTAGGTGGTCCCCTGGCCTGATCCTGCAGGGCTCTCCAGATGTTCTTTGTCCCTCCTATGGAGTCCTGGAAGAGCCCCCACTCCGAGGGAGGTCCTTGAGGAAGACTGCCTCCAAGTCCCCTGAGCCAAAGGCTGAGGGCAGCCAATCTCAGCCTGGAATTTCTCCCAACCTTTCACTGCTCCTGTGACTATTAGCCAAGCTGGAGGAGAGCTTTGCAAAGGCAGGAAGGAGCAGGGGGAGCCCCTTTGGATGCCGGAGAGTTTAGCATCTTTTCCAGCTCTTTTATCAAAGGAAATGGGGGTCTGTTATCACCCAACCCTTTTCTGCGATGTCTTGTCTCTGCAGTTCAGTCTGTCACACCACATCCCGCTTTCCAGGCAGGAACGACTTGTGAACCACGGAGAGTTCTTGGGGAACATATTATGGTCTGTCAGGGTCCTTAACAACCTCCCCTTTTTTGCAAACTCATGCAAGCAGTTCCGGAAACATGGAACTGGAAACATGAAGCTTCCGTCGATCGCACACCATACACTCAGAGCACATTTTCTCCCTTATTTATTCAGTTTATATCCCTCCCAGGGGTTGTGCTTATTGTTATACTGAAAAAAATTAATTAAAACATTTACAATATTATTATTATTATTATTATTAGTATATCGCTCTCAGGGAGGTTCACAACATAAAAATACCAGTGAAAAACACAAAATACATAATAAAAACAAGAAAAGAACAAACCAATAACCCCCACAACACGTTTAACAGGGTGTCAAATGTCGATCATAAACAATATTTAAAATATTATATCCCTCACTCTCAAATGACCCCTTTCCCCCAAGAATCCTGGGAACTGTAGTTTGTTAAGGGTGTTGGGAGTTGTAGTTCTGGTAAACCACCATTCCCTGAATTTTCTTTTTGGGGGTTGGGGAGGGAAGTGCTTCAAATGCACAGTACCTACACATCTCTCTCCTCTTCTCCTTCCAAGATGTGGCTCTGAGATGCTTCAGCTGGAAGGGCTGAGGGTGAGGCAGCCAAGAGCTGAGCGACAGGAGTCCAGCGAACAGGTGAGCCCTTCTGCATGCCAGGCACCTCCAGGCTGGAATTTCTGTCTGGGGCAGAGGCGGTGGAGGTGAAGGGTCAAAGGGCACCTGGACAGGGCATCCCTCCTCAGGTGTCTCCTGCAGGGTCTTGCATAACACCGGAGGGAGAGAGGGAGAAAGGCTGAAAGGCTCCAGAGGCTGGAACAGGTTTTTCCCCGCTGCAGGTTTGTCTAAAAGAAGGCGTGTTCTCTTAAAGGCAGGAGGCAACACCATGGAGACAGTGACTGCTCTGCCCCGAGTTCAGATCAGCCGGAGCTTCGGTTGCTGCTGCCATCCTTGGGGGAGAGGACGCCCTGGACTGCTTGACAGCCGCCAAGTTTGATGGGGGAAGACCTTCTGAAGGACCACCGCCACCTCCTCAACCAGGGAAAGGAGGATGAGCTGGTAAGAGGCAGCGGAGAATTGAGCTTTCTGGCTCCCCAAATCAGCTGCGTCTTCAGGAACCTCAGGAATTCCTTCCTGCTCTTGGCTCCAGAAGAAGGCTTGCTCCTCCTGGCCCAAGGCTAGCTCACTGGGAAAGCGCCCCTGAGCGCACAACCGAGGGGCTGGGGCTGGGGGACGGGGGACGGGACGACATTGGATGGCTTGCTCTTTTCTCCCTGTGCATTTCAAGGCTTTGGCAGGAATCCACAGGTGGATGTGTCCTCTTTAAAAAGGATGGATTCAGGCCAGGCGAGTCGGCCGAGAATGAAAAGGGGGACTGCAGCAAAAGGTTGCAGCATGCAGTGCTTCCAGGCGGGCTGAGCAGGAAGTGGGTCCTCAGCTCCAGGGGGTTCTGGATGAAATGCAGAACTGTAAGGTCCATTTTGATCTGAGCCCTGCCTGGGTCACCTTCCTGGGATCTATACCAGGAGGCGTGTGTTGGTTTTCCTAGACTTCTCAGTAGCTTTCAGTCCCATTCAGCACAGTGTCCTTCTGGGTATGTAGTGGGGTTTGGGGAGACTCAGCATTGCAGCGGTCCCACTCCTACCTTGAAGGGAGGGCGTAGAAGGAGGTTCTGGGCGACGCCTCCTCTGCCCTGCGGGTCTTGACTTCCTCACTCCGTTCTTTAAGAGCTACCACAGAGACTGTGCTGGGTGTGGGTGACAGGGCACGCTCTGTAGGAGACATCCAGCTCAGGTTGGACAGACGCCTTTCAGGGATGCTTCAGCCGAGATTCCTGCACTGCAGGGGGTTGGACTAGATGACCCCTGGGGGTCCCTTCCGACGCTACAGTTCTGCGATTCTTCCTGCCTCGGTAGACAGGAGACCATCTTGGGCAACTTCTTAAGCTCAGTGCTGGACTGGATGAGGGAGAATGAATTTAATCTTGATCCAGAGAAGATGCAGGAGCCTTAGGCAAATTGTTCGGCCGACTTTAATTTTGGACAAATGTTTCCTGGGGGTTTAGGGTAAACGCCTTTGATGGGGTTGCATTGAATCACAGAATTGTAGAGTTGTGGGCCCCCTAGTCTGACTCCCCGCAACTCAGAAATGCCAGCTAAAGAATCCCAGACAGTGGGCATCCAGCGTCTGCTTCAAACTCCCCAGTGAAGGAGAGCCCACCTCCTGCCCCCCAATTAAAGAGCAGGCTGGCATTTGGGGAGAGTTCCTGAACCTGGCATTGCTATTTTTGGATGTTTGGGGGGCAGCTGTGGTTGGATGTGCATTCAGCTTCAGGCTACATGGTTACCTTACCTGGGAGTAAGGACCACTGAACACGACGGGGCTTCCCTCGGCAGAAATGGGCAAGATTGCATGTTGAGGACACCATCTGTGCCCAAGGCTTTTGCCATGGTTGTGCATGCTGCGGCTGCTTCTTGACTAGACTACTGTAATGCATGTCATGTGGGGCTGCCCTTGGACGCGTTCTGGAAACTTTAGCTGGTCCAGAAGGTGCCAGCACTATTTTTGTCTGGTGCCAGGAGCTGGGAGCAGGCGGCTCTCATCCTTCATGGACTCCACAGTTTGGCACTTTCTGGCTAAATTCCAGATGCGGCTGCTGATCAAAGCCAGCTATTATTGCCTGAGCCTGGGATCCTCTAGGGAGCTCCAGGTCCACTAGGTGACCACCAGCAGGTCCACCACTGTGAGTTGAGGGCACCAGAGAAGGTCTTCCTCAGGCGCCTCCAGCCTCTGTGGTGAGACTCTCGCCACCAGAGTGAGGCCTTTGGGGTGCAGAAGACCAGTGAATGTGGTGCATCTTACAGAATGAGATATAAACACCATAACATCCAAGACGAATCATCAGCATATTATACAGGAGTGAGTCTTGGGGAAGGGAAAAGCAAGGAACAGGATATGCAAATAGCAGACGATGATCCATCATAACTCTTAGAGGAACTGTATGCAACTTAACTTAGAACTGTACCCCCGCAGCCAAAGGCCTTGCCCGCATTTCTGCTTCTTACGGTCTGGATGGAAAAACACGTCTGCCCTCCAGAGATTCAGAGCTGCTCCTGTCATGAGCCAGAGTTTCCTGGCCAACGTTTTCTTCAGTTCCACGGCTTCTGGGGTGATCAGCTTCACCGTTTTGGCAGTTTCCCCCCAGTCCCCCAAACTGAGCTCAGTAACACCCCGTTGAGGTGAGGAAACGGTCTGTAAGTTTAACTACAGTAGTGAAATTGTAGAATTGGAAGGGATCCCAAAGGCCATCTAGTCCAGCCCCCTGCAATGCATGAACCATACCTTTAAAAAGTCCCTGGCAGATGCCCACCCAACCTCTGCCTCAAAACCACCGAGGGAGGAGAGTGAACCACTTTCAGAGGGAGTCCCTTCCGCCATCGAATGGCTCTTACCGCCAGTGCTGAGTCGGAATCGCATTTCTTGCAGTTTGAACCCACTGGGTCAGGTGGATTCTGAACCAGCAGAAAACAAGCTTGCTCCATCTTCCCTGTGAGGGACAGAGATAAACACACGAACTCTTTCCACCCCCCCGCCCAGTGGAAGGACTGGAGACATCTGTCCACACCTTCATTTTTTGGGAGTCATCCGAAGGCCTTGGCTGCTCTCTAATGAAGTTGGAGTTCTTGTTATTAAATATACCAAGAAAAAAGCACAGCAAGAACTCAGGCCAGTATAAGTTTCAAGAGTGGGGAAAGCTCAAGATACACACACTTAGTTGTTACCTCTGAGAAACGTAGGAAATAACAGGATATATTTATATGAATTCTTCAACTTCCATGACCCCTTAAAAATTAGCTGATGAAGGTGAATACATTGAAACAGGGTCCTGTCCTGGTTTCTGATCCATAACTGACTTCTGCTCAAGGATTGAAACTAAGATCTTCACGTCAAATCTGACTATGGACTAACATGAATTTATCTCTACTCATAAACTCTTATCTCTAATACTGTAACAAATTACAGTGGTGCCCCACAAGACGAACGCCTCGCAAGACGGGAAACCCGCTAGACGAAAGGGTTTTCCGTTTTGGAGGCGCTTCGCAAAACGAATTTCCCTATGGGCTTCCTTCGCAAGACGAAAGCCCATAGGGAAATCTCCGGGACAGCGGGGAAGCGCAGCGCGTGTTCCCCACTGTCCTCGGACCTCCTCCGAAGGCTGGCGGTGGGGCGGAGAGACCTCCTCCCGCCGCCAGCCTTCGGAAGGCTCCTCCGAAGGCTGGCGGTGGGGCGGAGAGACCTTCTCCCCGCGCCAGCCTTCGGATGGCTGTCCTGAAGACTTGCGGTGGGAGGAGGGTTTTCCTTTCCACCGCCAACATTCAGAATGCTGTTCTGAATGTTGGCGGTGGGGAGGAAAAACCCTCCTCCCACCGCAAGCCCCGGGAACAGAGGAGAAGCGCTGTGCGCCTTCCCCTCTGTTCCCCTACCTGTCCTGAAGGCTTGCGGTGGGGAGAAAAGCCCTTCTCCGCACTGCCAGCCTGGCAAGCGGTCTCCATAGGAACGCATTAATCGATTTTCAATGCATTCCTATGGGAAACCGTGCTTCACAAGACGAAAAACTCGCAAGAAGAAAAAACTTGCGGAACGAATTAATTTCGTCTTGCGAGGCACCACTGTATTGTGTTATACATATCCTTATGAGTTTGAGTTTGTAATCTCTATTTGAGCTTGTAATTGTTGTCAGAATACATACTTTTGAATGGATTAGTTTTTGCAAATAGGGACCACTCCCACTATTGAAACTTATATTGGCCAGAGTTCTTGGTGTGCTTTTTTCATGGCTGCTCTCTCACCTGGGAGCGTCACCCGGTGCCTTGATGCCGTGCCAGGGCTGTGCCACGCAGGCCGGCTGTTCCTCTGGGGCAGCGGCGCCACTGCTGGCTTCCTCCACCAGGCTTCCCTCCGCCTTGCCTGCGTGCTGCATCGACGCTTCTGAGATCAGTCGCTTTTTGAAATGGGCTCATTCCCAACCTTCCACTGGAGGATCCTGTCCTGCGGCCCCAATGGTGGGAGTGAGGGAGGGCCACTGGGGCTCAAGTGTTGGGGTGATGATCTGTGGCAAGATGAAGGCAGATCATAACAACAACTGGGGAGGAGGGAGTTTGTGCCGCAAAGCTGGAAGGCTGAGCTCTCTACCAGGCGCTGCTTCAAAGCAAACCTGGCCACCATCTTGGCATCCTCTTGGTGAAGCTGTCATCTTCCTTCCACCATCATTGCCGCTGCCTCCAGGAGGGGCCAGCTAAGTGTGGAGGGAAGAGCTCACCTACAAAACAATCCCCCCCCCACTTGGCTCTTGGGTGGAATCTACACACATATAAAAAACACTGTGAAAATGTTTTTTTAAAAAAAGTTTTGAAAAACATATTGAATTTGACATGGCTCACCCTCGCCATCTAGTGTCACATTTGTGTATTGCACTTTGCAACACACTTAAACGTTTTACAGTGGTATCTCGGTTTTCAAACGTCTCCATTGACGAACATTTAGGTTTTTGAACGCTGTAAACCCAGAAGTAGATGCTTCTGTTTTTGGACGGTCCTTGGAAGTCGAACATGCCGCGTGACTTCCACTGAGCACAAGATCCTGAGACTATTGAGTTTTCGGTTTCCAAACGTTTCAGAACTTGAACGGTCTTCTGGAACAGATTACGTTCAAAAACCGAAGCACCACTGTATTTGCAGGCGTATAGCTGAGTCCTTACTTTGATTCATCTGGGAGCCCTTTTTGCCGTCTTTAAACTTTTTACAAAAAATGTTGCAAATACAAGCCAACCCATTGCTCTTAAACAACTAGCAATGCAGTCCAGTTTTCTTAAGTTCTTACTTTTTGGTCCAGTCCAGAACTCTTCTCTGTTTGGTCCCAGCGAGAGAGCGAGACAGACAGTGGCAAGTCCTTTCCCTGACCTCCTGGCAGCTTCTGAGACAGACCCAGACTCTCAAGGATGAGTTGTCCATTAACCCCAGACTCCATCTTCTCCCCACCTTTTCCCCACTCCCAGCTTTAGCTTCTGCTCTGTTCTCTGCAAAAATCACAAGACAGAGAAGCCAGGAGGAGAACACTTCAATCTCCTGGGACATTCAATACAGGGTGTCAGAGCAGCTGTTTTATTGCAAAAGAATTTCAGAAACAGACTTAAAAGGCAAGTTGTTGAATTACAACTTATCACTAAACTGAAAACTATGGAGAGAATAGAGATATTGGATTCTTGTCTCATTACACGTGATAATCTGCATACTATCCCTTGCTTTTTCCTGTAGGACTAATTGCAGTCGTTAACAGTCGTCAACAGGTTTACCATACCCATTGAGTTAATCACCCATCTCCTACTACCCTCCTGAGAAAAACCCCACCCTCCCACTATATACAGTCATACCTCGGTTACAGACGCTTCAGGTTGCGTTTTTTCGGGTTACGCACCAGCTGAAACCCGGAAATACTGGAAGGGGCTACTTCCGGGTGTCGGTGGCCGCGCTTGCGCAGAAGCGCTAAAGCGCACTTTGCGCATGCGCAGAAGCGCCGAATCACAACCCGCATGCGTGCAGACGTGCTGCTGCAGGTTGCGGACGCTGCAGGTTGTGAACGTGCATCCCACACGGATGACGTTCGCAACCCAAGCGTCCACTGTATATAGGTCTGGTGACTTCTGTTTCGGTGTATCTGAAGAAGTGTGCATGCACACGAAAGCTTAGACCCAGAACAGACTTAGTTGGCCTCTAAGTTGCTACGGGACAATTTTTTTAATTTTTAAATTTATTTCGTCTGCAAACAAAGCCATTCTGCAAATGCAAACCTCCACACAAGGTTTTGTGCACATTAAGCATAGCTTTTGCAGAGAGGCCTTATCCCCTGAACCACGTGTCTTTGCTGGAATAAAATAGCCATTTCGTTTTTTGAAGTGGAGAGGGCTAAACCCGCAGGTGCCCCCCCGCCAGGGCAGGCGATTGCAAGAGATAAAGATCCTGCCACAGAGGCAGGCGAAAGCTGTCAGCAAAATGCAACCATACCAGCCTAGCTTGCTCCTGGCCTTTAACGGGAGCTTGGTATGCAGGAACCAGGAAGGGATTAATTTATTTTAGCAGCTCCAGGTAAGCATTTAATCACCTGCTGTTATCTGAAGGCAGAGGAATGTAAACAGAACCTGCTCCTTTCCCCTTATGGGGTATGCAAGAGCCCGCATAGAGTCCAGAAGTGGGTTCCCTTTATTCTGGGTTCCTCCTCCCTCCTGCGTGGGGTGAGTGGGGACCCTGTTGCAACAGTTTAATACAGATCAGGCTTACTAGCTGCTTTGCTTCTCAATAATCTCTGCTTGGCCTCTGTTCTTTTCTCCTACCCATAGGGAACCTACTTAAGGACTCTAGATGGCTCTTGGGTACCCCATAAAGCAGGGGTGGGTAGCCTGGGGGCCGGATGTGGCCCAATCGCCTTCTCAATCCGGCCCACGGACGGTCCAGGAATCAGTGTTTTTACATGAGTAGAATGTGTCCTTTTATTTAAAATGCATCTCTGGATTATTTGTGGGGCGTAGGAATTCATTCATCCCCCCCCAAAAAAATATATAGTCCGGCCCTCCAAAAGGTCTGAGGGACAGTGGACTGGCCCCCAGCTGAAAAAGGTTACTGACACCTGCCATAGGGAACCCACTTCAGGACTCTATATGGCTCTTGAATACCCCATAAGCCAGGGGTAGACAACCTTAGGGCTGTGGCCGGATCCGGCCCAATCGCCTTCTCAGTCCAACCCGCAGACAGTCTGGGAATCAGCATGTTTTTACATGAGTAGAATGTGTCCTTCTATTTATGTATTTGTGGGGCCTGCCTTCAGGGATAAAGGAGCAGTTATTTTCTTATAGCCCTGCGGGGCTCGCTGGGCTCCTTCCCTGCATCTCTGGAGGCCTTGGCCTGATCCAGTCCCCGGCGGCCTTCCCAAGGTGTGGGTCACGTGTGTTTTGGGCCCCCCTTTCTGCGCTGTCGTGCTGTGGATGGGGGGCAGCGCTCTGATATAAGAAGCCCAAGTCGTCATGGCGATGGAGATGCGGGCGATGGAGACGGATGGGCCGGTCCTCGCTCTGAGCATCCTTCCCTGGGCCCCCCGGCCTCCCTGCCTGGCTCGGATTCTGCTCCGGAGGCTCCTCCTGGCTGTGGGGCACGGCCGCTGGCACCGTGGAGCCCGGTCCGAGGGGGCTCCGCTGGTTGCTGCCCTGGCCCTGGGGGGCCAAACGGTCGCCGTCGGTGGCCACCGCCAGCTCGCGGGGCCGCCTCCTCAGCATCAGCTTCATCAACAGCGGAGCGGCCCCCTCGACCCCCGAGAGGCTGCCCAGATGCCCCCAAGTGCGTGCCAGCATGGGGGGCAGGGGGACCCCCCAGGGGACGTGGAGACATGGGGGGCAGAGGCTGGAATTGGGGAGCCAACAGGCTTGGGAAGCAGGAGGGGGCCGGGGGGGGCCTTTGGCAGTGGCTGCATGGGGTGGGCAGGAAATAGAAATAATAAATAATAATAATAATAATAATAATAATAATAATAATAATAATAATAATAATAGTGTCATTTATTTGCCGCCCATCCGACTGGCTTCGCGCCTCCAGTTATTTTTAAATCAGTTTTTTTAATTGGATTCATCCAGGGCCCTAAACCCAGAGGTCCCAGGGCGGTTGGCAGAATAAAATCAAAATAGAAAACCACAAAATACACCATCAAAATAGAAAACAATCTCCCAGTAGCAACCCCTCCTCCCAAAAACCCCACACATTTTTAAAGGGCTCTCTCTGATTTCTTTTTCTTCCTCCCCTGTTTTTAATGTTTGACGTTTTCTTCTGTTTAATATTCTGTTGGGAGCTGCCCAGAGTAGCTGGGGAAACCCAGCCTGATGGGCGGGCTATAAATATATTATTATTATTATTATTATTATTATTATTATTATTATTATTACAATATCATCATAATTATTATTATTCCCCCCCTTTTTTGCAGAAGGGGGATTTTTGGTGCCACTGTAAACGCAAAGACAGCATGAAATATAGAAAGCATAACTGGAAACAAATTCAAAATCAGCCAAATGCCGGCTAGTCAGACACCATGAAGGAATTTCTTGCCTCTTCAGATCTGAACTGGGCAGATTATCCTACACTGGTTTTCCTATGATTGCAGCTAATTGTTGTGCCAGTGTTTGTCCTTAATTTCGAATTTCCACTCCTGGTGGGTCGCTGACTCGTTTTATTTGTCTCTGTTTTGAGTTTGGGGGGCACCAGGAATGCAAACGCAGGCATTTCTGCAACGGTTTCTCTGTTTTAATATTCTCAACCCCCCCCCCATTTTTACGCCCCTTTGAGACTTCTGTCCGTGTAAGCGGGAGAGAAAAATTAGCAAATAAATAAATGCTGTGTTGGGGACACTCAGAAGTGGCCAAAGGCATCCCTTCTGACATTTACAAGACATCTGTATTGGGAGGTTTTTAATGACTGATGTTTTTATTTTTTTTAATCTTTTGTTGGAAGCCCCCCAGAGCGGGGTAGAAATACATGGGCGGGGTAGAAACAGCAGCAACAACTTACCATCATCATCATCATCACATTGGTACCTTGGTTTGCATACGTTTTGGATTACAAACCCGTCAAACCCAGAAGTGTGTGTTCCGGTTTGCAACCTTTTTTTGGATTACAACCCCCCCCCTTTTTTTTGGATTACGAACCATTGGTGAAAGCGCGCCTTGAGTTACAACCTGTTTTGGTTTACGAACGGACCTCCGGGACAGATTCTGGTAGTAAACCAAGGTACCACTGTATTATTATCCCGGGGGCAGCAGGAGGAGTTTGGTTCCTCAGGTTCGGTTTCCCTTGAACGCTTCCACCCTGAATGACCTGCCGTGTGTGATCTTCTGATGAAGGGAGGCATACAAATTTAATAAATAATAATCATAACGATAGGAATAAGTGCATTTTCTTTGAAATCCTATTGTTTTGATGGATGTAATTTTCAAGGAAGCCTGTTAAGACGGACACCTTATTTTAAATTTTCCTGGTTTGGGATTCAGTTACAATTTGCGTGTGAATAATGCCTTTCCTTTGTGTTGCCAAAAGGGCCAGAAATTCAGAAGGGAGAAGGAAGGAAGGGGGGGAAACCTTTGTAAAGGATTGTAAAGGAGTGTCTTTCTCCACATAAACTGCTGTAGAAACAGGGTGTGTGTGTGTATAAATATATAAAAATATATTTATATATAAATATATATTGTGTGTAAGGGAATTGGTTTCAGTAGGAGTGACACATCAACTCCCTCCCCAGCAAAAAAAAAAAAAAAACCATTCTCCGAAAGAGGACCTTTATTATTATTATTATTTATTAAATTTGTATGTCACCCTTCATCTGTAGATCTCAGGGCAGTCCACAGCATAAAAATACAGGATGAAAACACAAAATGCGGAATAAAAACCAATTTGCCTAACAGCTTCACGCGCTCCTTGACATGCACCGCTAGATGCACATTTAGACATCGTTTCTGCAATTGGAACGGAATAGAGAGAGGCTTCCTCTCTCCACTGCCACAAAAGCAGAGGCCAGGTGACTGGTGTGCCTGCTCTCAAGGTGCAAAGGGTGGATCAGGGCCCTTCCGGCTGTGGTCCCGAGACAGAACAAGTGGTTGGGGCTTCTCCTCACTCCGGCTTGCTTTGCGCCAAAGCGCATGGCTCTGAGCACTTTCCCGCTTGTCCTGAGCTTTCAAGACACGTATCTGAGCGGGTACCCTCACCCACCCCCCAAATATAATTTTTATGAAGTTTCCAAAACTTCTCAAATAAATTTCAAATTAGATAGCAACTTTGTTTCCCAGACTGACTTCCCGCAGAGTTTTTATTCAAACCCTTACCTATTACGAAAACCCTCTAATACCATTATTTCATCATTTCTTCCGGTGAGAGGTTTTGACTTTGGCCCACCGCTTTGCCCCAGAAAGCTCACTCTTTAGCAATAAATCGGAAGGGGCTCGACTAGTATTATGCGCAGGGCCGGATTGAGGTTTGATGGGGCCCTCAGCTCCTGAAGCTAATTGGGCCCTTTCTATGTTCAGCTGTCCTTTGTCCACAACAAATGGTCACTGTTTTTTGTGTTGAATATATGCTATATGGTAATTGATGGACCTCATAGGTATCTCAAGCCATTTGCGCATGTTGCCCTGCAACCAGTCCATGCAGAATGTAGGTGCCCTATATATAGAAAGGAGCAAACCAGGGATATTTGAGGATGCAGGCTAACAGGTGGGGGCCATTACTTACATCAGGGGTGGCCAACTCCCTAGAGACTGCGATCTATTCACAGAGTTAAAAACTGCCAGTGATCTACCCCCTTTTTGGGGGTTCAGGTCCAAGTTGTTGAGTTTTTTCAGGGAGGAGGTAAAATGTTGAGCTTTTTTTAGGGGAGTTGTTCAGTTGTTCAGCTTCTTTGGGGGGAGCCAATGATCTACCAGTGATCTACCGCAGACGTCCAGTGATCTACCGGTAGATCACGATCTACCTGTTGGACATGCATGACTTACATCATAGGAGCCTACACAGCACAAAACATGGTTGCTGCGTGTAGGTTTTATTGTATTTGTTTTTTATCTTCTATTTTGGAAATGTACATCCATTTTTGGGGCCCC
Source organism: Podarcis raffonei (assembly GCF_027172205.1). Classification (NCBI taxonomy): domain Eukaryota; kingdom Metazoa; phylum Chordata; class Lepidosauria; order Squamata; family Lacertidae; genus Podarcis; species Podarcis raffonei. Next base: position 101,376,309 of record NC_070606.1, on the reverse strand, counting down.
CCAAGAGCATGGGGCCCTGAGCTATACCTTGTTTGGCTTATATGTAAATCTGGCACTGATTACGCGAGAGGGAGGAACACTTCTCTCTGTCCATTTCCTCCACCTGCAGCTCTGATGATGAAGGGACATTGATACTGATATACACTGATCTTTCCCCCCAGGATATATTTGGCTACAAGACTAAAGGGTGCCGGAGGGCCCTGTGCCTCGCTGGGTACGTCCTGTCCTGCGGAGTCCTCCTGCTCCTCTTCTACTGGAAGCCCGAGTGGGACGTGTGGGCCAACTGTGTGCCCTGCGACTTGGAAGAGGCCGACGTCGTGCTCTTGCGGACAACGGTGGGTGCCTTTTGCATCTCCCAGGCAGCTTCCCCAAGTTCTTATCCCCAGAGGTTGCAGCCAGGCGGGGAATCGCGGAGATTCCTCTAGGCCGAGTCTCCCACATCTCACTGGGCAGTAACCCAGGAATTGGTGAACCTGCGGAACTCACTCCCACAGGAGGCAGTGATGCCACCAATTCAGAGGGCTTTAAAAGAGGATGGGATAAACTTTGGGAGGGTTTTTTCTTTCTTTGGTGATCCCTCGTAGCCGAGCAAGATGGTCTTCCATAAACATGGTTTTAACAGTGAGTCTGTAAGTGACTGTGGAGGCCGATTCTGGATCCACACATCCTTCCACAGTGGGGACATTGGTTCCCGGGCGGGAGTTGATCACAGTGAGGGTTTTCCAAGCGTGCCTTCCTCTTAGCACGTTTCTCCCTTGCGTCCTGAGTTCGAGTGTCTTCAAAGCCCATGACTCCTTTGGTAAAGGCTGTTCTCCACTTGGAGTGCATGTTGAAGAATCATTGCTTCAACACTGGTGATCTTTGCTTCTTCCAGTATGCTGATATTAGTTCCCCTGTCTTCCCAAGTGATGTGTATAAAATGAGTAATCCGAGAATTTGCTTGGGCTCAGACCACCACATCACAGAGGTGCTAGATGTGTTATCAATAGTGTTATAAGAAAAACCTGCTCCTTTTCCCTTATGGGGTCCCCAAGAGCCCATCTAGAGTCCTTAAGTGGTTTCCCTATGGGTAGGAGAAAATAACAGAGGCCAAGCAGAGAATATTGAGAAGCAAAGCAGCTCATAAGCCTGATCTTTATTGAACTGTTGCAACAGGGTCCCCACTCACCACACGCAGGAGGGAGGAGGAACCCAGAACAAAGGTGTTTCTCCCTTGTGTCCTGAGTTCGAGTGTCTTCAAAGCCCATGGCGCCTTTGGTAAAGGCTGTTCTCCAATTGGATAGATCGCAGGCCAGTGTTTCCCAATTGTTGGTGTTTATACTACATTTTTAAGCTTTGCCTTGAGAATGCTAAAGTGCGGCCCTCAGCCTGGAAAGAGCAGGGCAGAAGTTGAGTGTGGAAGAGCCCTCAGGCTTGTATGAGTAGCTGCATTTTTGTCCTGCTTTAAACGGATTGTGATTACCAATGGGATTCACGCTGTGTTTTCCCTCCCCTAGGATGAGTTTCAGAAATATACCAGGAAGAAGGTGATCCACCTTGATTTGCAGAGCGTCTTGGACAGTGAAAAGCTGGACCACCTCCTTTTCGGCGCTGACCAGGATTCCGTCATCAGCCGGGCCATCATGAAGCCTGGAATGACGGTGAGCTTTCCTTGGCACAAGCCGGCAAATGAGTGATGGGCACCAAAAAGAGGCTTCTTTCCATCCCCTCCTTCCCTGCCCCTTCCTTTCTAGATCGGAGGAAATTGTTTTCTTCTTTGGCGGTCCCTCATAGCCTAATAAGATTGTCTTCCATAAACACAGTTTTAACAGTGAGTCCGTAAGTGACTGTGGAGGCCAATTCTGGATCCACACGTCCTTCCACAGTGGGGACATTGGTTTCTGGACAGGAGTCGATCCTGGTGAGGGTTTGCCAAGTGTGCCTTCCTCTTAGCATGTTTCTCCCTTGCGTCCTGAGTTCGAGTGTCTTCAAAGCCCATGACACCTTTGGTCAAGGCTGTGCTACCGACTTCCTTTCGTCTGCCCTGAATCTTCCAGCAAAAACCTTCCCTTTGCATCCCAGGGTAGCAGATGCGCAAATGAAGCTACAAGGCTCCTTTGCCCCAGAAGCTCTTTCACTGAGCGGAGGCTGTGATGCCAGCCGCCCCCTGCCTTGCCTGCTCCCCCAGGATGCTCCGCCAGGGCGGGGGCCGCTCAGGGGCAGGTGCGGCACTTACCTGGGTGGCACTGCTGTCTGGCTTGACAATGGTGCGGCTCACGCTGCCTTTGCTCTCGTCCGAGCTGGACTCCTCCATTTTCTGTAAGAAGGAAGGAGAAGAACACACATTGCGACTGGGAGAGTCTCCAGGACCAGATTAGCGGGTGGCAAAGATGGTGAAAGGTCTGGAAGCCAAGTCTTAGGAGGAATCCTTCAGGGGGCTGGAGATCTTTAGCCTGTCTTGACACGCTTTGGCTGAGATTCCTGCCTTGCACGGGGTTAGACTAGAGGACCTTTGGGGGTCCCTACCAACTCTACAGTTCTCTGTGTTTTTGAGAAGAGGTCCATGTTTGTGGAAGACAATCTTACTCGGCTATGAGTGATCGCCAAAGGAGAAGAAGAAGAAGGATGACGAGTCCTGCTGGATGAGGCCAATGGGGGCCTATCAAGGGCAGTATCCAGTTCTCACCGTGGCCAACCACATGCCTGGAGGAAATCTGCAATCAGGATTCGAACACGAGATCCATGTTCTCCCCTCTTGTGGCTTCCAGAAGCATCGCTGCCCCTCGACCCCCTCCCCAAATCCTGCCGGCCCTTGTGGGGAACGGGGAAAGGCAACTGTCCTCTGCCCACAATCTTGGGCTGCAACTCTTTCCGTGTTGCCACGCTGTGGGCTCCCTCCAGGGGCTTTTGCCAAGCAGCAGCGGAAGGACGGACACACCAATGGCACGAGATGCAAAAGCAGGTTCTGCTGATACTGGAGCAGATTGACAGATTGTGTTGCAAACTGACAGGAAAAACCACGTCCTGGAGCGAAGCCACAGGGCCTGAGTTTTGCTCTGGCTGTTAGGAGAGGGATGGAGCCGAGGGAGGGAACCTCTGGGGCAACGTTCCCACGCTCCTCCCTGCTGGAGGTGGCATGAGGACATGGCCTTCAGCCCCGTGAACGTGCCGCGGAGCGGGTCCCCGGTGCCAGCCGCGTGACCGCAAGGGTCAAGAGCCAGGAAGGGCAGCCTCCAAAATCAAGGCGGAGGGTGACGCAGTGTTTACGCCAGATTTCCTCTGACAACGGAACAATGGCAGAGGATCTTTGGCAGGCCCCAGACTCCTTTCTGAGGAAGCCCCGGGCTTTGCACTGCAAACCACAAGCGCTCTGCTCAGTGGAGTGTGTTTACAAACCACTTGTGTCCCCAGGGCCTCCCTCCATCGCTCAGTCACACCGTCCCAGGGTCCTGGCAGGCCCCCGGTGAGGGTGGCCTTGATTTCGGCGAAGCATGGAAGCAGGAAGTGGACCAGGAGGGGCAGCCAAACACAGGGCAACTTGTGCATTCCCAACACTTTGCTAGGCTAAGAAACCCAGGATGAACAAGGGCTGCAGATTCTTGGATGTTTCCGCTCACTGCAGTCAACTCTTCCTCCTGGAAGCTGTCCCTCCCGGGTGACCGTCGGAGGATAAGAGCCTGATGGATCCAGCCAAAGGCCCCCCTGAGCCATCATCCTGTATCCCAGTGGCCATTCAGATGCCTCTGCAAGCTTCATCTTCTTCTTTGGCCATCCCTCATAGCCGAGAAAGATTGTCTTCCATAAACATGGTCTTAACAGTGAGTCCGTAAGTGACTGTGGAGGCCAGTTCTGGATCCACACCTCCTTCCACAGTGGGGACATTGGTTTCCGGGCAGGAGTTGATGACAGTGTGGATTTGCTAAGTGTGCCTTCCTCTTAGCACGTTTCTTCCTTGTGTCCTGAGTTCGAGTGTCTTCAAAGTCCATGACACCTTTGGTAAAGGCTGTTCTCCAATTGGAGCGCTCGCAGGCCAGTGTTTCCCAATTGTCAGTGTTTATAGTACATTTTTTTAGCTTTGCCTTGAGATCTTTAAACCTCTTTTGTTGACCACCAACATTACGCTTTCCATTTTTAAGTTCAGAATAGAGTAGTTGCTTTGGAAGACGATCATCAGGCATCCGCACAACATGACCTGTCCAACGAAGTTGATGTTGAAGAATCATTGCTTCAACACGGGTGATCTTTGCTTCTTCCAGGACACTGTCATTCGTTCGCCTGTCTTCCCAAGTGATGTGTAAAATTGTATACTGTGTCTCGCAGAGGCTAGAGATGGCAACTGGTCCTCTGGACCCCAAAAGGATTTTCTGAAAATTCTTCCCTGGGGCAAATTTCCTGACTTCTAGGTCTCCCAGCCCTTGTCATGCCAAGGTCACTGTCAGAGCACACTGGACTTTGACAAAGACGACAAGCTTGCGCAGTGGGTCAAGGGCACCATCCTCGCCCCCTGCCGACACGGCAGAGTTATATGGGGCACAGCAGAGAGGTCCATATCTGCTTATGGGCTGGGATGCTTCAGTGGGCAAGCAGGGCTGTAATGGCTTGGCTCTCCCACAGAAGCGAGACACCGGCAGCAATTATCTCAGGTTTATTGCTCAAACACATAAATCACTCCGGAGCTCCTTCACTCCGTGTCTGACTCCCAAGTTTGCAGTTGCCAAGTCTAAACTCTGTCCCTTCCTCTGCCCCTTGGCTTCCACTCTTTCCCCCTCCTCTCACTGACCTTTTCGCGCCTGAGTTTTTGGGCTAGCTATTCCCGGCCTCTCCCCTTCTGTCTCTGTGCTATCTTCTGCTTGCTCTCTGAGGTCGGCTTCCCCTCCTCCCTCTCTCATTCCAGTTCACATTCCAGTGTCCTTATCTCCCTTGGCTTGCTTAGATTCCCAGCCTCTGTCAGCTCTGGAACAAGGGCACATTCAGAACCATGGAGCATTGTGGGAGCTGCTTGGGAACTCCACGGGAGGATCAGGACCCCCCCCCAAAAAAAACCCACCTCCCTGTTTACATGGGGAAGGTGGGGTGAACAACTAATAATAATAATAATAATAATAATAATAATAATAATAATAATTTATTTGTACCCACCCATCTGGCTGGGTTTCCCCAGCCACTCTGGGCGGCTTCCAACAAGGATTAAAAATACATCAAAATGTCACACATTACAAACTTCCCTGAACAGGTCAGCCTTCAGATGTCTTTCACGTTTGTGTACATAAGCATGTGGTTTCAAATGTTCCTGCTTCTTTTTTACTTAATTACAATGGTAACTAAGGAAATGCTGTTCCTCTACTCCTGATCTAACCAACCCTCCTTCACAACTACCACCCCCTCTCACTCTTCACTCCACCCTCCATCAGTCTCTCCTGAAAAGGCCAAAAACCATCTTGGCTGCGAGTCCTGGAAGACCGTCTCCCTTTCCCCACCTGGCCTGGGAGAGATGGATGGAAGGAGAGACTCCAGCTACAAAAGCTGAGGCTGCTCAACAGACTCTTTGGCTTAGGATAATTTGGGGGGGGGGGTTGCTGTAAGGTTTTGTATATTTATTTTAGATCTTGTTGTGATTTATGTGGTTATTCTTCTTCAATTTGGATGTGTATTCTACTGTTTTATTGTTTACGACTGCTTTGCTATTTATTACATTTGTGTGATGACTTTCACCCAAAGATCTCAAAGGTTGGGTGGCCATCTGTTAGGAATTCTTTTGTTGAATATCCTTCATTGCAGGGGGTTGGAGAAGATGACTCTCGCCATCCAGTCCAATGCAACAATTCAAGCATTGAAGCTACAGCTTTTTAATTTTTAATTTTGGATTCAGTAAAGTAGACCAAAGAAATATTCATAAAGACAGCATAGGGCGGAACATTATCATGAAACTTAATCATTCCGAAACATGAAAAATACCCAAAATTTCCCAAGAAATCTGATGATTTATATGTATTTGCTCACATTAATTTATAGGTATTTATAGGTATCATTTCACAATAAGTTAATTTAATCATTGTTCCCATTTGCCCCCCATCCATTCATTTTACAGATGCTTCTAAATAAATAACCGTAACCGTAACCGTAACCATTCATTGTTCTAACAGGTGAGATACATCCATGTACAAAAAATCCGTTATGTCTGGGACTTCACGGAAAAGCAGTTCCTGAGAGTCGGGTGAGTTTTTAACTTGACTTTTTTTTAACTTGGAGACTCTGAGGGGTTGGAGGGGCCCTGGCTGAAATTCCCTCTCACCTTTCTGCCTTGTCTCCTTCTAGGTCGCTGGAGGACTCCAACACTTGCTACGAAATCCATCACAAATTTGGAGACGGGCTGACGAGGAAGGAGAAGGCGCTCAGGTGTGGTGCACGGGGCAGAGCTGCTCCTCATCTAGTCCAACCTGCTGCAAAGCAGGAATCAATTTAATCCCTCTTTCTTTTTGTAATACATTTTTATTCCATTTTACAATTTAATATTCAACACATTTATCATATGAAAGAAAACAGAACAAAACAAAACTCTCCCCACCCTGCGACTTCCCTCAACTTCCCCTTCTGGTTCTTTAACTTCTGCTTAAATTTTTCCTTATTTCCCCTCTTTTAGCCGAATGCTCTTACATTCTTATTATTTTCATACCAAATTTTCTTCCAGTTACTTCTTACATTTAATTAATTTCCGTATTGTTGTTTCTTGACCTTTACTCTTGCTTTCTTAATTGTCAGTGTTTTACTCAAACCCTGCTAGTGAGTCCATTTCTTTACAATATTTCTGTAAATACAGCACAAACGATTCCCAGTCTTTTTTAAAATCTCTGTTGTCTTTGTCTCTGACTCTTCCTGTGAGTTTCGCCATTTCTGCATATTCCATAATTTTAACTTGCCATTCTTCTTTCATTGGTATCTTGTCTTATCTTGTCTTGTCTTTCCTTTCCTTTTTCCTTTCTTTTTTCCTTCCCCTTCTCCTTTTCCCTCCCCCTTTCCCCTTTCCCTTTCCTTTCTATCACTTCTTAAATACCATATTTTTCACCCTATAGGACTCACTTTCCCCCCTCCAAAAATGAAGGGGAAATGTGTGTGTGTCCTATGGGGCCAATGCAGGCTTCGCGCAGCTCTCCGCAAGCTGTGGGAGCCTGCGCCGGGCTCCCGCGCCTTGCGGAGAGTTCCCTGCTCTGGGGGCTGGGGGCCCTGCACCTGGGGGGGAAAAATAATTTCCCCCCCTTTATTCCCCCCCCAAAAAACTAGGTGCGCCTTATGGGACGGTGCGTCCTATAGGGCGAAAAATATGGTATGTCTCCACGCCTCTGGCACTATCCAGCGGGGAAGGAGCTTAGGAGATAATTTTCTGTGGGGGACCAACAACCTGGATGGCTGTAAAAGAGGATTAGACAAATTCATGAAGAGAGGATTATGGATGGGCTCCCAGCCAGGACGGCTCTGCTCTGCCTCCACAGATAGAGGCAGCAATGTTCCTGAATCCCTCCTGCTGGAAACCTCAGGAGGGGAGAGAGTTGCTCTTGTGTTCAGATCCTGCTTTGGTTGGTTTCCCTTTGGTGCATCTGGTCAGCCCCTGTGAGAACAGGATGCTGGACTAGATGGGCCCCTGGCCTGATCCAGCAGAGTTCTTCATATGTTCTTGAGATTGGACAGAAGGAGCAAGACGCCCGCCCTGCCAAGTCCCTGCCTTGCCCTGGAGGTCTGGGCTGCTTGTTCCTCAGGTCTAAAGGGGTCTCCTCATCTCTCCTGTCTTTCTCAGGAAGTTGGTTTGCGGCCCCAACGCCATTGAAATCGAAGTCCGTCCCATCTGGAAATTGCTCTTTAAAGAGGTAACGGGGATCCCTTTATTTTGGTTATCTGTTAAAGTTACTGTATTTTTCGCTCCATAGGGCGCACCTAGTTTTTAGGGGGGGAAATCAAGAAAAAAAAATCTTATTTCCCCCCCAGCCCCAAAGAGCAGCGTACAGGCTGTGCGCAATCTCTCCCTTCCGGAGGGGTTGCGCGCGTCTATGGCACAAGCCAAGAAAGCCAGCGGGATGGGTCCCGCTCACTGTTTTGGCTTCCTCTTTAGCCCTGCGCAACCTCTCCCTGCCGGAGGGGCTGCGTGCGGCTATCCCTGAAGCCTGGAGAGCGAGAGGGGTCGGTGGGCACTGACCCCTCTCGCTCTCCAGGCTTCAGCGAAAGCAACGCGAAGCCTCCGGAGCACGGCGGGAGTGCTCCCTCTGCGCTTCGGAGGCTTCGCGTTGCTATCGCTGAAGCCAAGGAGCCTGCATTCGCTCCATAGAATGCACACACATTTCCCATCAATTTTTGGAGGGGGAAAAGTGCGTCCTATAGAGCGAAAAATACGGTATATGCCACTCTTCCTCCGAAGATTGCAGGGAAAGAGGCAGCAGCCATTGCAGTGGCAGGGTGGATGGGCGGAGAGGTTGTGCTAAGGCTCCTGGAGAGACCGATTTATTTGTTGCACCTTTTCCTCCGAGGAGCTCATGGTGGTGCGCATGGCTCTTGGGCCCCCACAACAACCCCGTGAGGTAGGCTAGGCTTAGAGAAGGCAGCGACTGGTCCCCAAGGTCACGCTCAGTGAGGAGCATCATCATCATTTATTATTTCTACCCTGCCCATTTGGCTGGATTTCCCCAGCCACTCTGGGTGGCTTCCAACAAAAGATTAAAATTACATTAAAACATCAGGCATTAAAAACCTCCCTAAACAGGGCTGCCTTCAGATGTCTTCTAAAAGTCTGGTAGTTGTTCTCTTTGACATCTGGTGGGAGGGTGTTCCACAGGGCGGGAGCCACCACCGAGAAGGCCCTCTGCCTGGTTTCCTGTAACTTGGCTTCTCTCAGGGAGGGAAGCGCCAGAAGGCACTCGGAGCTGGATCTCAGCAGAACGATGGGGGTGGAGATGCTCCTTCAGGGATACTGGGCCGAGGCCGTTTAGCGGGGATTCGAACCCTGGTCTATCCTAGGTCCTAGTCCAGCACTCTAACCCCTGCGCCACACTGCCTCTCTAGTTGGCAAGAGGCACAGCATGGAGTCCTGGGACGCTCGTCGGTCAGAGATAGGCAGGCAGGCAGACTGACGTTCTCTGGCCCGTGTTCTCTCTGCAGATCCTGAACCCTTTTTACATCTTCCAAACCTTCACGCTGACCCTCTGGCTGGTCCAGGGATACATCGAGTACTCCATTGCCATCATCATCCTGTCCGTCATCTCTATTGCCCTCACGGTGTACGACCTCCGACAGGTGAGTCTGCCGCTCAGGGCTTCTCCATGTCTGAGTGCTCTTTTGCTGCTTGGGTTTTTTTTTGCTCCAGAGATTTCCCAGCAAAAACCTGCTCTTTAAAGCCAACTTGGAGCAAACAGCAGTCTGTGGAAAACCCCAACGGCCATTTGTTGCGCTTCAGTTTTAAAGAGTGAGTTTTCACAGGGGCAAAAAAGGGGGGGCACTCAGACACAGAACTTGAAAGCCTGGAACTCAGGACAAGAGGTCCCTGCTGCCTTTAATCCGTCAGATTTGTATAGAGCTTTAATTCTAAGCAAAGGATGGGAGTGCCTTAAGCCTCCTGGAAGACCTCGCCCTCTCTCACGCCGCAGGGCACCACCCTCTCAGAGGCACCTCTTCCACTCAGCCTTTGGTTTATTTGGCCAGCTTTTCTGCCTGGCTTTTCCCATCCTGCTGACCCCCTTAGCCATATTGTGCTGATGGAAGTTGCATGAGAGAAAGTGGAAAGAGAAAAGTTTCCCTCCCTCTCTCCTAACGCTAGAACGCATGGGAATGTTGGAAGATTCAGGACATGTTTTTTTAAAAATAAAAAAATCCTGCTTCACACAGCACATGGTTGAATTGTGGAACTCCCTGCCACAAGGTTTCCCACAGTCACCTGCTTGGCCTCTGTGAGAACAGGATGCTGGACTAGATGGGCCCCCTTTAGCCTGGTCCAGCAGGCTCTCCTTTTGCATGTGATTGAATTTTACCCACTAAAGAGGAGCCAGCTGGAAGGCAACCCCCCAGGGACCAGCCTTCCCTGCTCAGACATGCTCAGCGCCTAAGTCTCTTCTTTCCGCAGCAATCAATCAAGTTGCACAACCTGGTGAAGGAGCACAACAAGGTGGAAGTCCTGGCCTGGACCAAGAATGAAGGTGTGTGGGTGTGTGTTTGTATTGGGGTCCTGAGACAGCTGCCTTCTTCTCCTGACCCACAGCCTCCCCTTCCTCTCCTGGCACTATCCTGCTTCCCCATCTCCCCGCACTGGGCAGCCTCAAGGCCTTTAAAGGAAGGGTTCCCAAACTTTTCTGGGCCACCCGGGGCCGGAATTACACCCATGGCCGGATAAGCTAAACAAGCTGTAGCTTCAGGCCCCACTCTCTTGGGCCCCCTGGAAAATTTAAAGGGAAAAAAACTGGATGTACCGTTCCAAAATAAAAGATAAAAAGCAAATACAGTGGCACCTGTATTGTTCCGGAGGCCCGTTCGCAACATGGAAAGAGTGCAACCTGAAGTGCCGTATCTGCGCAGGTGCACGGTGCAATTTAGCGCTTGTGTGCATGCGCGAGTGGCGAAACCTGGAAGTCACCCTTTCCAGTACTTCCGGGTCGCCGTGGGATGTAACCTGTAAGAACATAATATGAAGCAAACATAACATTGAGGTATGACTGTACAGTGGTCCCTCGGTTTATGAACTTAATCTGTTCCGGAAGTCTGTTCTTAAATCGAAACCGTTCTTAAACCGAGGCACTCTTTCCCGAATGAGGCCTCCCGCCACCAGTGCCCTTCTACCATTCAGATTCCATTCTTAAACCAAGGTAAAGTTTGCAAACCAGGACACTACTTCCAGTTTTGCTGAGTTTGTGAACCAAATCATTCGTAAACAGGACTTTTCTTAAACCGAAGTACCACAGTAAAATAAAACCTACATACAGCAACAGTGTTTTGTGTTGTGTAGCCTCCTATTTATTATGTGCAAATGGCTTTAGATACCTATTAGGTCCATAAATTAATATATGGCACATATTCAACATAAAAAACAGCGGCAATTTGTTGTTGACAAAGGACAGCTGGACATATACAGGGCCCCATTACCTTCAGGAGCTCAGGACCTCATCAAACCTAAATCCGGCCCTGGGGCCACTCCGCCTTTAAATCCAAAAACAGATTGGAAAACTGGGCCCTAACCAGGAAATAATAATAATAATAATAATAATAATAATAATAATAATAATAATGACGACGACACCCTGTCTTTCCCCCTGAAATAAATTTCAATAGGGACAAGCATAAGGTTCTATCCAGACTTTTAGGCCCAGCTCAGCGCTTTAAAGCTCTGCGCCTGAGCGGTTGCTGTTGCTGTTTGTCCCGGCACTTATCCTGGGAAACCTGCGCTTTAACAGAGCCCCTTTTCCCGCAGGGAGCTGCAAGGTGGAATCCTGCCAGCTGGTGCCAGGAGATGTCCTTCTCTTGGAAAGCCAGAAGTTTTCTCTGCCCTGCGATGCCATCCTGATAGAAGGGAGCTGCGTGGTCAATGAGGGGATGCTCACAGGTACACAGAACTGTCCTGGCCTCCCTTTGCCCTTCTCCCACGCCCTCCTTCTGCCCGCTCTGCTTTCTTTCTCACGCAGATGAAGGGATTTGGAGGGAGGCAGCCTGAAAGGTGAATTTAAAAGGGGGCAGGTAAATTAACCTGTGGCACTCTCTCCAGCAGGAGACAGTGATTTGGCCGCCAAATAGAAGGGCTTTAGAAGAGGATGGCGCAAACTCATGGCGGGGGAGTGGGCTGCCACTGGTTCTACTCTGCCCCCACAGTCAGAGGCAGCGATGCTTCTGGATCTCAGTTGCCAGAGGAAAGAGGGTGATGGTGCTCAGATCCTGCTTGCCCGTTTCCCATTGGGGCATTTGAGACCTTCGGGTGTAGGGCAGTGTAGAAATAAAAAATAAAAATAAACATTTGGATGGCCCCTGTGAAAACAGGATGCTGAACTGGATGGGGATATTTTCACCCCCTCCCATTGCAAGAATCCCCCGATGTTTTCAGAAAGGAGGGGGCGGAAACTGCTCTTCGCTTCTTCCACTCCTGCCTCACTCTGTGGCAGTCTCTGTGTTATCTATGTAGAGATGAGACAGTTGTGGGTCCAGTGCACTTAGACCTGCTGTCCAGGAGTGGAAGGTCTCTGGAAGTGCTCCAGTTCGCCTAGTCCAGTTGGGGCAGATCCAGATATTGAGCCCAGTCGCTGACACTGGCTCAAAGGCATACTGACACTTCTTACCTTTTTAAGTAACGTATTTTTCACTCTATAGGACGCACCCGACCATAGGACGCACCTTGTTTTAGAGGGGGAGAGCAAGAAAAAAAATTCTCCCGCTCTCTGCACAGCGCCCCTTCCATTTCTCCTCCCGCTTAGCTGAAGGGGCGCTGCGCAGCTCTCCCTCTCCCACATTGCCTCCTCCTTCAGCGAAGGCAACCCGAAGCCTCCAGAGCGCAGCGAGAGTTCCTTTGGCTTCCTTTCACTATCTTTGAAGCCTGGACCCCTCTCGCTCTCCAGGCTTCAGCAAAAGCAACGTGAAGCCTCCGGAGCGCGGCGGGAGCGCTCCCTCTGCGCTTCGGAGGCTTTGCGTTGCTATCGCTGAAGCCAAGGAGCCTGCATTTGCTCCATAAGACGCACACACACACACCCGTAATTTTTGGAGGGGAAAATGTGCGTCTTATAGAGCGAAAAATACGGTACAGCCTTTTCGGCCGAGGGGAACACAAGATTCATGGGCACCATCCCCTTGGCAGCTCCTTCCGCTCTCTGCAGTGCCACCTCAGTGTGTGCCATTGCAAGGAAGACAACGCTCTCCCCTTGCCTGGCCCCACCCTTAGTTTTCTTCCCCTTGTATCGCATTGCCGTTTGTAAGCTCCTTGGGGCAGGGCCTCCCCTGAAGCGCTGTGCATGTCGATGGCTCTGTGCAAAGTAATCACCATCATTAGTAATAATCCATGCATACTGATTCAAGCTGCAAGAAAGGCAGTTTTGCGTAGACATTAGGAAGAACCTATTCTGGTTCTTCAAGATCCTGTTTGATGGCGGAACGGTCTCCTTTGGGAGATGGTGGACTCTCCTTCCTTGGAGGTTTCTAAGCAGAGGTTGGGTGGCCATCTGTCTCGGATGCTCTAGCTGAGATTCCAGCCTTGCCGGGGGTTGGTCTAGATGACTCTGGGGATCCCTTCCAACTCCACGATGCCATGATTCTGTGGCGATGTCCACTGAGCGGGTGGGATTTGGGCTGCGTTTGCAGGCGAAAGCGTTCCCGTGATGAAGACCCCCTTGCCCCAGACGGACAACACCAAGCCCTGGAAAGTTCACAGCGTGGAAGACTACCGCCGACACGTCCTCTTCTGCGGCACAGAGGTCATCCAGACCAAGCGAGCGGGAAAAGGCCCTGTCAGAGCCGTTGTGCTGCAGACAGGTGAGTCAAGCAGCTGTTGTGTAAAAAACCCTGCTCCCTTTCCCTTATGGGGTATGCAGGAGCCCCATAGAGTCCTTTGTAGGTTCTCCATTGGTTGGAGAAAATAACAGAGGTCAGGCAGAGAATATTGAGAAGCAAAGCAGCTAGTAAGCCTGATCTTTATTGAACTGTTGCAACAGTTTCCCCACTCACCCCACACAGGAGGGAGGAGGAACCCAGAAGAATGGTGTGCAAGCCTTTATATAGACTTTTGAAATTGCCCACCCTGGAGCCCAAGACCACCCCCCAAAACATCATACATGCCTCACAGAAAGAGGTGGTCGCCAGCAGAAACTGGAGTGTGTTGCTTCTCTCCTGTCTGCCAGGATACCTGATCCTGCCTGATCTGATTGCCTTTTCTGGGTAGCCGCCCAGAGTGGCTGGGGAAACCCAGCCAGATGGGCGGGGTACAAATAATAATAATAATAATAATAATAATAATAATAATTCCTTGGAGATGGTAAATCCTTAGTGCCTGAATCTCTTACGCATATTGAGAGTGTGCTCAGCTGAACAGATACTTGCCAGACTGTACTTGGAGGAAGGTGTAAGACGCTGCAATTGGAAAGCTTTCCCCATTTCCTTCCTCCTTGCAAACACTGTACTGTTTCAGGCACTACACTTATGCATGTGTGTTTGCCTTGTACATTTATGTATTTTTATATATACCATATATTTCGCTAAATAAGACCATACGATGCACCTAGTTTTTGGAGGAGGAAAATAAGAAAAAAAATATTCTGAATCCCAGAAGCCAGAACAGCAAGAGGGATCGCTGCTTTTGCTGCACAGCGATCCCACTTGCTGTTCTGGCTTCTGGGATAGCCGCGCAGCCTGCATTCACTCCATAAGACGCACACACATTTCCCCTTACTTTTTAGGAGGGAAAAAGTGCGTCTTATAGAGCGAAAAATACGGTGTGTGTGTGTGTGTGTGTGTGTGTGTGTATGTGTATGACCTTAGAATTCCTATAACACAGCTTTGTGATTTTGCACCTCTTTAAGGTAGGGAGATGGGTGACCCTGAGTGTGTGGGGGCGGAGAGAGAAATCAAAGCTATTTTTGCAATTAGGACTCTTGCCAGTTGGTCCCTGGAAAGGTCATGGCCTCCCTTTTCCCTTCGTTCATGCCCTCCTTCTGCCCCCACCCCCGGTTTCTTTCCCATGCAGATGAAGGGATTTGGAGGGAGGCGGTTTTGCAGGTGACAGGGGTGTGGTGGTGGGGGGAGTGGAAAGTTAAACTATGGAACTCTTCCTGAAGTCAAGCATGACTCTCCTTTCTTGAAAGTTGATGGCGCATGTGATGAGTGCATGCAAAATCCTAAATTGAGCTTGTCTCACCTGGTGCCAAGAGGAAGCGCTTTGCTTTTGAATACTAAGAATAGCATCCAGGGAGGCGGGAGAATGTAGACCTGCAGGTTGTGCCAAAGAGCCTCTTCTCCAGGCCTGATTCTGGTGCCCCGAAAAGGGTAACTGTGTCTTGGGCAGCTCAGTGATAAGCAAAACCTTTATCGTCAGGAGTATTTAATCCGCTCTGTGGAGCGGGAAGGGGGTTCACTGGCATCCAGGAATGAGAGATGTCCCTTTCCATGGCCTTTTTTTGGCCTTTCCACCCCCATTGTTCTGCCCGGACACAGAGGTCCAGCTCCGAGGGCCTTCTGGCGGTTCCCTCCCTGCGAGAATCCAAGTTACAGGGAACCAGGCAGAGGGCCTTCTCGGCAGTGGCACCCGCCCTGTGGAACGCCTTCCCTTCAGAGGTCAAGGAGATAAAAAATTACACAACTTTTAGAAGACATCTGAAGGCAGCCCTGTATTGGGAGGTTTTTAATGTTTGATATTTCTATTAAGTTTTTAGATATGCTGTATGTTGCCCAGGGTGGTTGGGGAAATGCAGCCAGGTGGGCGGGGTATAAATAAATAAATAAATAATAATAATAATAATAATTATTATTATTATTATTATTATTATTATTATTATTATGGCAGGAGATGCATGTTTGGCCCACCCCACAGCCCACTCTGTGGGCTCTCCCCACCTGCCTCCCTGTGGCTGGTTATCACGCAAGAGGATTAGCACTCTCTTCCAATACTTGGAGAGGGAGGCAGGTGGCGCTGTGGGTTAAACCACAGAGCCTAGGACTTGCTGATCAGAAGGTCGGCGGTTCAAATCCCCGTGACGGGGTGAGCTCCCGTTGCTCGGTCCCTGCTCCTGCCCACTTAGCAGTTTCAAAGCACATCAAAGTGGAAGGAGATAAATAGGTACTGCTCCGGCGGGAAGGTAAACGGTGTTTCCATGTGCTGCTCTGGTTCGCCAGAAGCAGCTTAGTCATGCTGGACACATGACCCAGAAGCTGTACGCCGTCTCCCTCGGCCAGTAAAGTGAGATGAGCGCTGCAACCCCGGAGTTGTTCGCGACTGGACCTAATGGACAAGGGTCCCTTACCAATATCTGGAAGGAGGAGCAAGCCTTCTTTCTGCTGCTCCAGAGAATAGAAGCTGAACCAAAGGATTCAGGCTGCAAGAAAGGGGGTCCTGGCTCAACCACAGAAAGAACTTTTGGAGGGTGAGAGCTGTTCCACAGTGGAAGGGTCTCCCTCGGAAGGTGGTGGCCTCTCCTTCCTTGGAGGGTTTGAAGCAGAGCTTGGACGGTCGTCTCTCAGGGATTCTTTAGCCGAGATTCCTGCATTGCAGGGGGCTGGACTAGAGGACCCTCGGGGTCCCTCCCCACTCTATGGTTCTATTGCTGGGAAAGTGTGCCTGCCCTCTGGGTTCCTTCCAAGTCACTGTTCTTAGAGCTAGTTTCATATGAGGCTGTTTCTGGGACCGCAGGCGCATGTCATCTTACACACTCCAAAGCCATAAGAAATCCAGTCATAAACACCTTTATTAGAATCACTGACCTGCAGAGGGTGGTCTGGGCCAAGCCCCTGACAGACGGCCAGCTGCATTTGGGCTCCATGGAGCTTCCTCCCGAGTAAGCACGCAGAGGATCGCAGCCTAAATCCGAGCGCAAGAAGGATGGAATGTGGGGCTCTTACCTTGAATGCCAAGTTCTCTGGGAAGCCAAAGGACAAGGCGTGGGGATAACTCCTTGGGCCGAGTCTGTGTCCTGCGTTCGAGTGTCGCCCATGCCACGTTTTGCTGCAGGTTTCAACACCGCCAAGGGAGACCTGGTGAGGTCCATCCTTTACCCCAAGCCCCTGAACTTCCGCCTCTACCGAGAGGCCTTCCGCTTCATCGTGGGCCTGGCTCTCATCGGCATCCTGGGGCTGGTCTACACCATCGGGGTGTACGTGAGCCGCAAGGTGAGTCTCGGAGAGACAGCATGGTCTAGTGGTTAGAGTTCTGGGCTAGGACCCAAATCCCCATTGGGCCGTGACACCCACTGGTTGGGACCTTTTCTCTGCCCCTCCTACCTCACAGGGCTGTTGTGGGGATGGAAAGGGGAGGAGGAGGATCAGGAGGGGCTCCTTGAGTAGCCTGGAGGAAAAGGTGGGTTTGAACGCAATGAATTAATAGATGGGGCTGGGCGGGGGGGCTTGGATGGAGCCCCTTAAGGCAGAAGTGCATGGCTGACCCGCTGACCACATCTGTCCGGTGTGCGTTTGTGTCCTCCCAGCAACCCGTCTCGGACACGGTGACCATGGCGCTCCTCCTCATGACGGTCGCGGTCCCTCCGGCCATTCCGGCCGCCTTGACCACCGGCATCGTCTACGCCCAGAGGAGGCTGAAGAAGAAGAAGATCTTCTGCATCAGCCCTCAGAGGATCAACATCTGCGGGCAGATCAACCTGGTCTGCTTCGACAAGGTGCCGTCTCTGGGGAATTCCCTTGGCCTTTCAAAGTCCAAATCGGCCAGATTTTGTCATAAAACGG
This sequence comes from Podarcis raffonei, assembly GCF_027172205.1. Classification (NCBI taxonomy): domain Eukaryota; kingdom Metazoa; phylum Chordata; class Lepidosauria; order Squamata; family Lacertidae; genus Podarcis; species Podarcis raffonei. The sequence goes on along the minus strand of NC_070606.1, from coordinate 101,358,942 downwards.
GAGAGTTGGAAGGGATCCTAAGCGCCATCTGCCGCAATCCCTGATGGAGGGACACCCCAAGTCTGCTTGAAACCCCCCAAGGAAGGAGAGACTTGGAATCTCTTTCCCTGTAGTTTGAATCCTTTGGTTCTGGTAATGCGGTAATTTGGGTTTCAGGCACTGCTTTTGCCAATGCATTGCAGGGTAGAGCCCAGAGAGGACACTTTGCCCTAGGACACAAACTTTATAGGGAAAATATACATCATTTTGGCTCTTTCATCCTCTTCCCAACCGCTGTCTGCCACCCCATCATCTCTCATCCAACCAGTTCTTGGAAACACTTTCTCAACCCCTTTTTTAAAAAATGTACATGCAGAGACATGTTTCTCATTCCTAACCTTCAAGGATTAAGAGTTTGGGGGTCTGGCCGCACTCTTGGGTTCGTGACTCTGGCCTTGCTGGTAATGGGCTTTACAGAATTTCTGCCTCAGGCCCCAGGAGGGACCATGGCTTAGTACAGCGGTCAGCAACCTTTTTCAGCCGTGGGCTGGTCCACAATCCCTCAGACCTTGTGGTGGGCCGGACTATATATTGGGGGAAATTGAACAAATTCTTCCCCAGCCACTCTGGCCAGCTTCCACAAAGACCCAAAATACACTAAGATGTCACACATTAAAAACTACCCTAAACAGGGCTGCCTTAAGATGTCTTCTGAATGTCAGGTAGTTGTTTATCTCTTTGACATCTGATGGGAGGGCGTTCCACAGGGTGGGCGCCACCACCGAGAAGGCCCTCTGCCTGGTTCCCTATAGCTTTGCTTCTCGCAATGAGGGAACTGCCAGAAGGCCCTCGGCGCTGAATCTCAGTGTCTGGGCAGAATGATGGGGGAGGAGACACTCCTTCAGGTATACTGGGCCTTTGAGGCCGTTTAGGGCTTTCAAGGTCAGCACCAACACTTTGAATTGTGCTCAGAAACGTACTGGGAGCCAATGTAGGTCTTTCAGGACTGGTGTTATGTGGTCTCGGCGGCCGCTCCCAGTCACCAGTCTAGCTGCCGCATTCTGGATTAATTGTAGTTTCCGGGTCACCTTCAAAGGTAGCCTCATGTAGAGCGCATGGCAGTAGTCCAAGTGGGAGATAACCAGAGCATGCACCACTCTGGCAAGACAGTCTGCGGGCAGGGAGGGTCTCATCCTGCGTACCAGATGGAGCTGGTAGAGAGCTGCCCTGGACACAGAATTGACCTGCGCCTCCATGGACAGCTGTGAGTCCAAAATGACTCCCAGGCTGTGCACCTGGTCCTTCCGGGGCACAGTTGCCCCATTCAGGGGTAACTGCCTTGAAGCCTTTGGAAACCCCCAGAGGCACCCTGTGGGTGCCAAGGATGCTTCACGCCTCCAGCGCTTTCATTCCTGGAAGGTTTCTAGTCCTCAGGAGTTCTTTCCTCAAGGCTCAGCGGCACCCAGGGGCTGGGCTTCCACTGGGCAAGGGAGAAGGAAGCTTGCGCCCCACGGAGAGCTTCCCGGTTCCCCCAGGGGCCTTCCTGTCTCTCTCTGCCCCCCTCCCCGCTTTGTGGGTCCATCCCTCGCCTTCCCCCTCCCACAAGGAGATCTGTGCCTGAGCTGAGCATCGGGGCCTCCGCCTTCTGACCAGGGATGTCCTGTGTGTGTTCCCCCCACCTAGACTGGCACGCTGACAGAGGATGGCCTGGATCTGTGGGGCGCCGTCCCCTGCGAAAAGAGGAGGTAAGCCCCCTAGAATGGTAGCGTTGCAAAGGGAAGTTGGGGTTGTCGTTGTGGTATCCCAGTGATCATCTGGTCCAACTCCCCGGGGTGGCCAGAAAATTCCTTTTAAGTGAACCTGAGTACAGAGAGATTAATGAAGAAGCGCTGCCCAGCCAAGGGGGCTGCAAAGCCTCAGGCACAAGGTGGGGCCTCTGCTTGGCTCCAGCCCCAGAGGGAGAGGGGGTATTTTGCTGCTGCCCAGCTTCCTGCTGCCAAGGAGAGGCTTCGGGGAAATCTAGCAAGCCAGCCCTGCTCCTTTGCAGACTCCGGCAGCGGAGAACAGTGGAAGGTTTAGTCCTTTTGGCAGCGCCTGCTTTGGGGACGACAGTAGATTCATTTCAGAAGTCTTTCACTTCTTAAATACAGAAGATTAAGGTGCCAACGGCCCATCTAGTCCAGCAGCACAATAATCTTTCTTTGGGTACAGTTCCTTCCTTCCTTCCTTCCTTCCTTCCTTCCTTCCTTCCTTCCTTCCTTCCACTCCTCTCCTCCTCCTCCTCCTCCTCCTCCTCCTCCTTCTACACCCCTTTGGCTCAACGCCCTGTGTGAGGGAAGCCCTAAATCTTGTTCTGAAGGAGCCACTGTGTGTTTGGCCTCTGGAACGAAAGGATTAAGGAGGTTATGTTGACAGTTTCCAACAAGGGCCAGATTGTTTGTGGAGTAAAGACTGGTGCGGAGGGGGTGAGCAGTGACTGGAAGGCGGATTTAGGCGCTCCAAAGCCTTCCTCCTGACTTACTTCCCCCTAACTTGGAGGAGCGGGTGGGGATCATTCCCTGGAAGCCAGCAGGATGCAGGACCTCGTCCTTCCTGGGAGACCAGCGAGAAAGTGAGAGATGGAAAGGTTGCTGGAAACCGCAGGAGGGGAAAGGACTCTTGGGTTGGACTAGATGATCCATGAAAACAAGAAAATCAAGAAAAAATTACAATACTTCAAAACATACCAAACGTTAAAATGCTGAAACAACAAGCACACCAGCATTTCTGAGCCTCTGATTCAGCGAAATCTTTCCACTGGGGAAAGCAGACATTTTGCATCCTTCCTTGGCCTGGGGGTGGACTAAACTTCATTTTTACTGCTCTCTTTTCCTCGCCCCTGAACTCCAGGGCTCCAGAGCTCTATGACCTCTTTTCATAGACCACTCTGAGGGTTTGCTGTTCTTGGTTTTTTTTTTGCAATAAAACAATGCACAAATTTTATGAAACAAATAAATAAACAAATGGATTGGTTTACCCCCAGATTGGGCAATCTGCATTTTCAAGGGGGAGACCAGCGGGAGGGCGGACAAGGCAAATGAAATAGGCTTTCAAAGAGCTGCAACTGTGCAGTAAACTCTGCTGTGGGGTAGCCCTTCGCCTTAGACCCAAAGACGGGCTTCTGCTTCCGCCCTGGCAGCCTTGCTGCTCCAGACAACCCTTTGAGGCTCCTCTTGTCCAGTTGGGCTGCAGAGCTTGGACCCCAAGCAATGCCTGCTGTGTTTTGGGAGAGAGTTTTTATTTATTTATTTAATTTTTATACGCCGAGAAGAAAGAAAAGACAAAGAAAAACAGAAATGAAAATGAAAATGAACACAATATTATTTACAAAAAAATGACGCAAAAATTGGTCTTTGAACTATAGACCCAACCTCCCATCTGTTTCTTACTTCAATTATATATTGCTTGTTGCCAATACACACTTTTATCCTAATTTGACTAATTCTTAATTTATCTTAAATCTGATGTCTTTCTTAAAGCTACTACTGAAATTACTCGAATGCTGCGACAGAATTTAAATTACTGTAATTATTTTTCAAATGCACTTTAAAGACCTCCTGTTTTGGTTTATTCTTTATTTTTCTGATAAACTGTCTAACTCTGCATATTCTGTCAGTTTTTGAATCCATTCATGAATACAGAGGATTTTATCACTTCTGTTTTGCAGCAATAAGAACTCTTGCTTCAACTGTAGCATATAAAAATATACCCTTCGGTTTTTTTGTGGGATATCCAAATCTGTAATTCCCAGCAGATAAGCTTCTGGTTTTCTGTTAAAAGAGATCTTTAACCTTTTTTGTAATTCTGAACGGACGCTCTCCCCAAATACCTGGATTTTCTTACATAGCCACCACATGTGATAGAGAGTACCTGATTTGCCTGGGAGAGAGTTTTGAAGGCGCCCTGGCTAGTGTGGCTAATCGGCACCCCGGACTCTTTCTCCCTCTGGCGAGAGGGACCCTGGGGCTCATGCTCTGCTTTCCCTCCCAGCTTCCAGGCTGTGCACAGCTTCTCCAGCGGCTGCCCGCTGCCCTGGGGGCCCATCTGCAGAGCCATGGCCACCTGCCACTCCCTGCTGGTTTTGGACGGGAAGATCCAAGGGGATCCACTGGACGTCAAGATGTTTGAGGGCACCAACTGGGTGAGTCGACTTTCGCGCTCAGGGCTGCCGAGCAGGAAAGAGCTGGGAAGGCAGGGAGGCAAAGGCAGGGCATAATAATAATAATAATAATAATAATAATAATAATAATTTTTGTTTAGTCATGTTTGCCTCTTTGTGACCCCCTGGACCAGAGCACACCAAGCCCTCCTGTCTTCCACTGCCTCCCGCAGTTTGGTCAGACTCACGCTGGTAGCTTCGAGAAACTGTCCACCCATCTCATCCTCTGTCATCCCCTTCTCCTTGTGCCCTCCATCTTTCCCAACATCAGGGTCTTTTCCAGAGTGTCTTCTCTTCTCATGAGGTGGCCTGAGTATTGGAGCCTCAGCTTCACGATCTGTCCTTCCAGTGAGCACTCAAGGGAAAGACATGCTAAGAGGAAGGCAGGCTTGGCAAATCCACACCGTGATCAACTCCCGTCCAGAAACCAATGTCCCCATTGTAGAAGGACGTGTGGATCCAGAACTGGCCTCCACAGTCACTTTCGGACTCACTGTTAAAACCGTGTTTATGGAAGACAATCTTACTTGGCTATGAGAGATCGCAGAAGAAGAGGAAGCTTGTCCTCATGCCACCTCCAGCAGGGAGGAGCGTGGGAACGTTGCCCCAGAGGTCCCCTCCCTCGGCTCCATCCCTCTCCTAACAGCCAGAGCAAAACTCAGGCCCTGTGGCTTCGCTCCAGGACGTGGTTTTTCCTGTCTGTTTGCAACACAATCTGTCAATCTGCTCCAGTATCAGCAGAACCTGCTTTTGCATCTCGTGCCATTGGTGTGTCCGTCCTTCCGCTGCTGCTTGGCAAAAGCCCCTGGAGGGAGCCCACAGCGGGGCAACACGGAAAGAGTTGCAGCCCAAGATTGTGGGCAGAGGACAGTTGCCTTTCCCCGTTCCCCACAAGGGCCGGCAGGATTTGGGGAGGGGGTCGAGGGGCAGCGATGCTTCTGGAAGCCACAAGAGGGGAGAACATGGATCTCGTGTTCGAATCCTGATTGCAGATTTCCTCCAGGCATGTGGCTGGCCACTGTGAGAACTGGATACTGCCCTTGATAGGCCCCCATTGGCCTCATCCAGCAGGACTCATCATCCTTCTTCTTCTTCTCCTTTGGCGATCACTCATAGCCGAGTAAGATTGTCTTCCACAAACACGGACCTCTTCTCAAAGACTCAGAGAACTGTAGAGTTGGAAGGGACCCCCAAAGGTCCTCTAGTCTAACCCCGTGCAAGGCAGGAATCTCAGCCAAAGCGTGTCAAGACAGGCTAAAGATCTCCAGCCCCTCAAGGATTCCTCTTAAGACTTGGCTTCCAGACCCTTCACCATCTTTGCCACCCGCTAATCTGGTCCTGGAGACTCTCCCAGTCGCAATGTGTGTTCTCCTCCTTCCTTCTTACAGAAAATGGAGGAGTCCAGCTCGGACGAGAGCAAAGGCAGCGTGAGCCGCACCATTGTCAAGCCAGACAGCAGTGCCACCCAGGTAAGTGCCGCACCTGCCCCAGAGCGGCCCCCACCCTGGCGGAGCATCCTGGGGGAGCCAGCAAGGCAGGGGGCAGCTGGCATCACAGCCTCCGCTCAGTGAAATAGCTTCTGGGGCAAAGGAGCCTTGTAGCTTCATTTGCGCATCTGCTACCCTGGGATGCAAAGGGAAGGTTTTTGCTGGAAGATTCAGGGCAGACGAAAGGAAGTCGGTAGCACATAGTTAAACAATGGGACTCCCTCCCACAGGAGGCAGTGATGGCTGCCAGAGGGTAGGACCGATTTATGGAGGAGGAGGAGGAGGAGAGGGCTAGCGATTCTGCTGTGCCTCCACAACTGGAAGCAGTGATGCTTCTGAATCCCCATTGCTGGGAACCACAGAAGGGGAGAGTTGCTCTTGTATTCAAATCCTGATTTCTGGTTTCCCACTGGGGCATGTGGTCGACCACTGTGAGAACAGGATTCTGGGCTCGATGGGCCACTGGCTCTTCCTCTGCTCTTAAGAAATACATAAAAGCCAGCAGGGATCTTCTGTTGCCATTCTGACCTGGGAGGCATGGAAGGAGGCAGTTTAGAGACAGGCAAGCCCAGGGATCAGGACCAAGCCAGAAAGAACTTTCTGTGGATAATTTTAAACAAGGAAAAGTCAAATGCACGACTGCAGGGGGAACAGTGGACCGGCAGCAGCTGCTGGCGGTTGTTCTCTTTTAGGGCAGAGCCACACACCTTCGCATCCTGGCACCGCAGTGCTCAGTCAGTTGCCCCAAAGCCCGCAAGGCAGACATGAGCACCATCTCTCTCTCTCCCAAGATTGTCTTCCCAGCCATTGGTGTTCAGAGGCAGGGGATGGTGAGGACTGACTGAATTGATTGGCAGTCCTTCCCTGGCAGGTCCCAGGAGTGGGCTGCAACCTTTTCAAATTCAGTATGAAAACAAATTACAGGCAGAGGAAGAGGGTGGGTCCTGGCAAAGAACAGAGAAGGTGTCAGGTGCACCTCTGGGGGGGGGGAGTTCCACATTTGGGGGGCTGCTGCAGAGAAGGCCCCCTTCCAGGTTTTCAGCACCCCAAATTTCGGTGGTGGCAGGACTAACCAAGAGGGTCCCCTCTGCCAGTCTTGACACCCAAGGGGGTCTCTAGGGAAGGAGGTGGTCTCTCGTGTTACTTCTGGGTTTCGCCGCTCATGCATGCGCAGATGGTCAAAATGACGTCACGCGTATGTGCAGAAGCGTCAAATTGTGACCCGCGCACACACAGATGCGCGGAGGCAGGTTGCGTTCGCTTCTGGATGCGAACGGGGCTCCGGAACGGATCCCGTTCACATCCAGAGGTACCGCTGTACCTCCGTGAATGTGTGCCTTGTCTAGCGTCCATTCCGGCGAATGTCCGTGGCAAACCCAGAAGTACCAAAACTGGTTACTTCTGGGTTTGCCACTCGCACATGCGCAGAAGCGCAGAAGTGCTTTGCCCTGCGTCCGTTTCAGCTATCGTCCGGGGCTCTGGAACAGATCCTGGTCACAAAACAAGGTGCGACTGTATGCGGCTGTTTTAAAAAGGGGCTCGTGTGAGTTCTGAAGGCAAATATGAGCGCTGCATTTTGAGTCTGTTGATGTTTCCAAGCCATCTTCAAAGGCCTCCCCGAGTAAGGGCACATTGCCCTAATCTAATCTGCTCCTTCCACAAGACTTCTGTCTTTTCAGGATTCACTTTCAGTTTGTTGGCCCAAACCCAGCCCATCGCTGCCTCCAAAACCCTCTCTGGCATCTCAGCTCCTTCTCCCAATTCAGATAGGTCAGAGAGAGAGGGCGGGGTGTCATCTGCGTATCGACAACTCCTTCTTCCCCACCTCCCAGCAGCTCCATAAAGAGGTTCAAGAGTGGGGACCGAGAATGGGGGGGGGGCAAGATGGATCCTTACAGGGCACCACAGGACAACTCCCATGGGACCAGCCATGGACAGGGCTCTAGAGGCAGAAGCAAAACTGCTGATGTACAGTCTGCCCAGCCCTCCTGAGATGCTCTAGAAGGATGCGGTGGTCCATGGGGCTGAATGTCAGGAGCTCGGCCTACTCTTGAGTAGGACCCTGGCAGAGACACATACCCGACTGGCATGTTCCCTCCCTCCTGGTCGATCATTCAGGAGCATCAAGGGCTTTCTTATGCCCGAACATCACAGCGACCGATGCCAACAGACACCGGCACACTTAGGGATCCGCATTTTGCGTGACAGACCTCAGCAACTCAGCATTTTGGCCAATCTACTTTATTTACATATAAACACACAAGGAGCACTGCAACACGGCTTCCTCTCTCTCTAGCATCAGAGAGCAAAGAGAGAAAAAGAACAAAGGACAATAGTCCCCCTTCACGGAACACAGGAACACAAACATCCTGTCTCTGTCACTTCCAACTCTATGGAGTCAAAACATACACCGTCATGTGATAGACAACAATCCCATGACCGCAATCATGGAGCAGGAATTCTAACACTGAAAGCCACTGCAAGATCAATAAAAATACACCCACCCATCTCTCTCCCGACAAATGCCCTCAGCCGGGGCGACCAAGGCAGCCTCAGTGTCCTGGCTGGGCCAGAAGCCTCTAGACTGAACTGGTTCCAAATCTTCAGTCTCCTCCAAGCACATCTGAAACTCGCCCCCAAAGGGAGATAGTAGCCAATGGGTGAGAATTATCTAATACTTCCGTGTCCAGGGAGAGCTTCTGAAGGAAGGGGCACATCACCATCTCCTTCAAGGCGGGCAATACTTCTCCTTCCTCCTTGGACCCACCCAGCCATGAGGGGCAAGGGGGGCTGGCACTTGGGCACCCTTCTTGAAGCAGCTTCTCTGCATCTTCAGGATGCCGTAATATTTCTTTATTTATTGTTTCATTAGTGAAAATTACAGTGTAGAAAAACCTCAAACCAGTTAATAAAAAAGATAAAGGAATTATCGTCAAAAAAACCGTACAGGAGTAATTTAAAGTTAAAGCCACAGGAAAGCAGATTAAAACTCATGCCAACTTTCTAAGCGTGTGGGTGCAAATCTGAGCAGTTTTGTCCCTAAAGCGCCTGGCAGAGTTTCTACAACCACCAGGGACTCTGGCGGGGTCAGAGCAATGCTCTCTTGGCCAGACGACCCAAACCCGTTGACCGGTCGGAAAAGCTCTGCCGGACTGCCGCTCGGGGAGGCGGAGAAGTCCGCTCTTTGCCGCTGCCGCCGCATGTCAGGGTGTGGCAATGCAGCCTCCCACATGTTGCAGCCATCGACCCTCCTGTTTCGTTGCACGCAGGTCATTAGAGAGCCAAGGCAGCCTACGTTCTTCACAGTGACGGCGGGACCGTTCAAGCGCAGGCCATCCAGGCTACCTCTGATCCTGGAGGTAGTATAGAATCATAGAGCTGTAGGATAGTAGAGTCGGAAGGGGCCTCGGGGGGTCATCTAGTCCAAGCCCTGCAATGCAGGAATCTCAACTCAAGCAGATTCAAAACCTCCAATGAGGGAGTCCGTTCCACTGTCAAACGGAGTTTACGGTCAGAACGTTCTTCTGGTGTTTAATCCGATTCTCCTTCCTTGCAATGTGAATCCATTGGTTCAGGTCCTACAGTTTGGACCAGCAGAGAACAAGCTGCCTCCCTCTTCCATGGGGCTGCCCTTAAGATACTGGAAGATCACTCTAATGTCACCTTGCAGTCTCCTGCTTTCGAGGCAAAACATACCCAGCTCCTTCAAGTGTTCCTCCTAAGTCTTGGTTTCCACACCCTTGATCATCCTGGGCGCCCGCCTCTGCACACCACCCAGCTTGTCAAGTTTCTAGCCCTCATCACACCTATTAGTTCAGCCCCTACGCAGATGCCTTGGGTGTCGTGGTGCTGAATAGAAGCCACCCGCTTGCGGGGAGACCTCGCACTAAGAGCCTCCTGTTCCCGCCACCCCCAGGCCCCCTTGGAAGGCATCGCGATCCTGCACCAATTTCCCTTCTCCTCCTCTCTGCTGAGGATGTCTGTCATCACGCAAGAGATTGGGAATGACATCTATGACCTCTACATGAAGGGAGCCCCGGAGACGGTGGCCGGCTTTTGCAAAACCAACACCGGTAAGGCCCCGAGATCCATGTCCCTGTAAGGTAAACAAGGTAAAGGACCCCTGGACGGTTAAGTCCAGTCAAAGGCAACTGTGGGGTTGTGGCGCTCATCTCGCTTTCAGGCCAAGGGAGCCGGCATTTGTCCACAATAAGTATCCACACAAACAGCTGGGTCGGACTTCAGGGGGAGCCGTTTTAAATGTCCGTCTCCGAGGGCCTTCTGGCAGTTCACTCCCTGTGAGAAGCGAGGTTACAGGGAACCAGGCAGAGGGCCTTCTCGGTGGTGGCACCCGCCCTGTGGAACGCCCTCCCATCTGATGCCAAGGAAATAAACAACTAGCTGACTTTTAGAAGACATCTGAAGGCAGCCCTGTTCAGGGAAGTTTTTAAGGTTTGATGTTTTATTGTGCTTTTAACATTTTGTCAGAGCCACCGAGAGTGGCTGGGGAAACCCAGCCAGATGGGTGGAGTATAAATAATAAATTATGATTAAATCATTATTATTTTAAACAAGCACATCCTTGGTTAGCTGCCTCTGCTGCTCTTTGACTGGCGCCTCTCTTCTCTCCCCCTCCTCCCCGCCCGGCAGTCCCAAAGAACTTCCTCAGGGAGCTGAAGTGCTTCACGTCTCAAGGCTTCCGCGTCATTGCGCTGGCTCACAAGGAGCTGCGTCTGAACAGGGGCGTCAACCTGGACAACTTGGAAAGGTAAGGCTGGCTGAGGTTGGGCCCCCGGGGCTGATGCTGGCCTGACTCCACCAGGCATGGGCTCCATTTATATCGTTCATTATCAAGAGCGCAGTCATCTCCCTTCCGTGTCAGGGGTCATCACCACTTACCTTTCTGCCGCAATTTCCAGGCAGGGTCTGCAGTTTAAGGCTCAGGGTCTGCACGCCCCCCCCCCACCCACCTTGCTTCCTGCTCTGGAGCTTTCCTCACAAAAACTTGCATTTTGAAGGTCAGTTGGCGCAAAGAGCAATCTGCAGAAAACACAAATTGACATTTGCACCGACTGGGCTTTATAGAGCCAATTTTTGCAGGGAAAACTCCAGGGTGTGTGTGTGTGGGGGGGGACCCCATCAGCCCTCAGACACAGAACTTTTAAGCATGGAAAGAGCAGGGCCAAAAGGTAAGTGTTACAGGATTCTAAGGTCTCATATATATAAATCATATGTTCATAAATTTACAAGGCAAACACATACATAAGTATGTAAACTACGTGTCTGAAATAGTACAGGAGAGAAATCCTGAAGCCATTTTGACTCTTCCAAATGGACCTCAAATGTTTCTCTGCAAGGAGGAAGGAAATGGGGAAGCCTCCCCACTGCCTCTTTGCTCACAAATCCTGTCTTAAGGGCATATCTGTGTATGAATAGGGTGAGCCTGTGACCTGGAGTCAGGAACTGAGCGGGGCTGTCTTACCCACAGGCACTAGGGGTGCTGCCATCTCAGGGGCACCAGGCTGAGAGTCCGGGGCCCGAGAGTTGGGTCTGGGGAAGAGCCCGTCCGTCGGTTGGAGCTCTGCGGTGGGGGCTCTGTGCTGCAAGTTGGGGAGCGAGTGAGCCAGCGAGACGCTGAGGCGGTTGGCACTATTTTTCTAATAACGTGGATGAGCCTCACTGGCAGCCAGCGGCATAGTGGGGGACGACTTCATAGAGGACTCTCTGTGGGGCCGGCCACCCCAAGGCCGTGCTCCAGAGCAGCCCCCAAGCCTCTCTGAGCCTCTTCAGAAGCCCCTCACTCTCCCCTCTTGCCTCCCAGAGACAAGATGGAGTCCGGCCTGACCTTCTTGGGTCTCCTGGTCATGGAGAATCGGCTGAAGATGGAGACTCAGGCTGTCCTGGAAGAACTCAGCTCTGCTCGCATCCGCAGCGTCATGGTCACAGGTAGGTAGGTTGTGGTTGTGTGGTTGTGCGTTTGTGAAGGGTTTGCAAGGGGTTCTCCCTCACTGGGGTTTCCCAAAGGCTTTAACTGGGGGGGGGGGAGACCAAGCCTTTATTGATGCAAACATACGTGGGGCTCAGTCTCTCTAAAAATCATAGGCGGGGGTGGAGGCAGGCTGAAACTGCATTGTAGTTGACAGATTTCCCAAGAAACGAAGCTTTTCTTTTGTGGTCGTATACTGGCATTTGCAAACCTTCGGCTAAATGCACGCAGCGTTTGAGCTTTCGAGTCCGATTCTCCCAACCGATTAAGCCGTTCTGGATGGTGTCAAATAGAAACAAGATGGTGGTTCAAAGGGGGGTTCGGTTCAAGTGTTTTCGGCCACCTGCAGACTGCCAGTATTTTGTGGGGTGCTGGTGTGCACATTTCAAGCCCAGGAAAGTTCTCTCTTGGCCCAGAGCCACAAAGAAACACACTTTTCTTCCCGTCTGGAAAGTGACCGCGAAACCCATTGAAAAATGTGGGCTGAATGGATGATGAATGGCGAGACGTGTCAACACCCTATCAGAGAATCAGGATGAGAGAAGTCCCAGCGGCCTTTGGGCCTTCAAGAGGAAACCTTCAGTTAGTTACTGGCAATGGGAGGGAGAGTGTGCTGGTCCCGAGGGTTAACCGTGTGGCGAGGTCCGAGTCCAGTCCGAGGTCAAGGGTGCGGTATGGAGGCTGTCCGTCAAAGCTGAAGCTGTGTCCAAGGCAGGGAGTCGGGTGAGGTCAGGAACTCTGGCAGAAGAGCAGGACAGGGTGCCGGCAGGAACGGGCTACCAACAATGTTGCTCCTGCAACTTGGGACTGGGGCTGGCCAGCTTTTATCTGCCCCGAGGCATAGGGCGGCCCCAATCCTCAGGTGACTCGCCTCTCCTGGCCTGGAGGCGAGCTCTCCTCCTGTGGGAACTTAGTTCCCTCCGCCTCTCTGCCCTGAGCCTCTGCAGCTCAGGAGAGGCAGGAGAGTTACCAGACCCAGAGGCGACCTTAGCTTCCCCTGACGGGGCTGAGAGTGGAGCACCTGCAGGCAATGGGTCCTCCATCACCTCAGGAACCAGAGCAGACTCAGCTGGTGCCTGCACCTGAGGACCCAGCACAGGTGAGGACCCTTCGGGCTCAAGCCCCAGCCCTGGCTCAGCTGGTTCTGGAGGCGGGGACTCCTGTGCAGGCTGGGATTCCTCAGGTTCAGCCTCCGAGTTTGAATCCCAGGCCATCACACCCACAGACTTTCTCCCTTCCCCTCGCTTCCAGGTGACAATCTTCAGACAGCCATCACAGTCGCCAGGAACTGTGGGATGTTCTCCTTTGGCACCAGAGTGATCCTCGTGGAAGCCAGGGAGGCAGAGGGCTCCAACCGGGCATCCGTTACCTGGCAGCTGATAGAGGAGGTGTTCAATTCAGACGAAAACACGGTAAGGCAGGAGCTCCAGAGCTTTTTGAATAGCTCCAATCTGGGTGGAATGGATGTGCCCCCAAGCTTCTGACCCCGTTTGGCTGAGATGCTTCCAATTGCGCAAATTCTGAAATAAGTCACTGGGGCGTAATTCCTGACTTCCAGACTCCCGACATCTCCATTGACATCTCTGACGCTAATGGGAAAGACAGCGACTTCCACTTCGCCTTGAACGGGGACACCTATCACGTCCTCATGAAACACTTCGGCAGTCTCCTGCCCAAGGTACGCTGTGGGGAAGGCGGTGGGTGGTCCCTAGGGCTGGTGGCAGGGAGGGAATGAGGAATGGGCCCCCCATTGAGACCAGGACGCATCCTTAAGGGCGCTTCCTTGGAACCAGCCTGCAATGTGGGACTTTCTTTGGGCGGAAGGGGCCTCCAGGTGTGTGTCTTGTGAAGCAATAAGCGTCCTGCGCTTTCAGGGTGGGCTTGTACTGGACCGTCTTGATCTTCTGTCCACGACGCAAATGTTCTTTGGCGCTCCCAGATTTCTCCTGTGTCATTGACTCCTCTGCACGGCCTCCCTGGACTCCTCCGGGACACAGTTTCATAGAATCGTAGCATTCCGAACAGGAGGGATCCCCTAAGTGCCATCTAGTCCAGCCCTCTGCAGTGCTATGACATGACATAACATTCCCCTTTTTAAACTCGCAGCGGATGTGTTTGCTCAGGCTCACTAAAGCCTCTATAATAACTGTTCTGGTATTTCCCCCTTATTCCCTCATAAAAGATAAGACGCGACACAGTCTTCTATAAAAGTATAAAAAGAGTTTACTCACTCACATTCTGTTCACAATCGGATCCCAGAAGGCAGACTTGTCTTAGAAAAGTAACATACACCTGGAAACTATCTCATAAGAAGACAGTCCCTTTGTCCTCTCTTGGCTGGAAGCCAAGAGGGCATCTTTGGCTAAGCAGAAGTTACTTCTTCGATGCATGTAGTCACAGAGAGAGAGATGGCTGCCCTGCCCTGTGCTTTTGTCGTTACCTGCACAGGTGAGGCCATGCCCACCTCTAGTCACATGCAGAGGAAGTTTGTCCCAGCCCAGAAGGAAACAGGAAGTTGACCTGCTGGCTGGACAAATATTCCTCCCCATGTGTAAACATGTTCACTCTAGGAATGTTTTACTTGACTGCTCTTGTGTTTCACATCCCACAGATCCAACCTCTGTTAATAATAATAATAATAATTTATTATTTATACCCCGCCCATCTGGCTGGGCCTCCCCAGCCACTCTGGGTGGCTTCCACAGAAACCAAAAATACAGTAAAATATCACACGTTAAAAACTTCCCTGAACAGGGCTGCCTTAAGATGTCTTCTGAATGTCAGGTAGTTGTTTATCGCTTTGACATCTGCTGGAAGGGCGTTCCACAGGGCGGGCGCCACTACCAAGAAGGCCCTCTGCCTGGTTCCCTGTAGCTTTGCTTCTCGCAATGAGGGAACCACCAGAAGGCCCTCGGAGCTGGACCTCAGTGTCTGGGTAGAATGATGGGGGTGGAGATGCTCCTTCAGGTATACTGGACCGAGGCCGTTTAGGGCTTTCAAGGTCAGCACCAACACTTTGAATTGTGCTCGGAAACGTACTGGGAACCAATGTAGGTCTTTCAAGACAGGTGTTATATGGTCTCGGCAGCCGCCCCCAGTCACCAGTCTAGCTGCCGCATTCTGGATTAGTTGTAGTTTCCGGGTCACCTTCAAAGGTAGCCCCACGTAGAGCGCATTGCAGTAGTCCAAGCGGGAGATAACCAGAGCATGCACCACTCTGGCGAGACAGTCCGCAGGCAGATAGGGTCTCAGCCTACGTACCAGATGGAGCTGGTAAACAGCTGCCCTGGACACAGATTTGACCTGTGCCTCCATGGACAGCTGTGAGTCCAAAATGACTCCCAGGCTGCGCACCTGGTCCTTCAGGGGCACAGTTACCCCATTCAGGACCAGGGAATCCTCCACACCTGCCCGCCTCCTGTCCCCCAAAAACAGTACTTCTGTCTTGTCAGGATTCAACCTCAATCTGTTAGCCACCATCCATCCTCCAACTGCCTCCAGACACTCACACAGGACCTTCATCGCCTTCACTGCTTCCAATTTGAAAGAGAGGTAGAGCTGGGTATCATCCGCATACTGATGGACACCCAGCCCAAACCCCCTGATGATCTCTCCCAGCGGCTGCATGTAAATGTTGAAAAGCATGGGGGAGAGGACAGAACCCTGAGGCACCCCACAAGTGAGAGCCCAGGGGTCTGAACACTCATCCCCCACCACCACTGTCTGAACACGGCCCAGGAGGAAGGAGCGGAACCACTGTATAACAGTGCCCCCAGCTCCCAGCCCCTGAAGACGGTCCAGAAGGATGTTATGGTCGATGGTATCAAACGCCGCTGAGAGATCCAGCAGAAAACATTCAATGAAGGAGATGCCACTAGATGAGGCTTAGAGTCCCTTCAAACTCTACAGTTCTATAATTCTGTGTTTATTTGGTGTGGCGTTTTTTTCCCTATCCACAGATTCTTCTGAATGCAACAGTGTTTGCCAGGATGTCTCCAGCACAGAAGTCCAGCCTCGTGGAAGAATTTCAGAAGCTAGAGTAGGTTCCTTGCTTGCCATCGTGATTCTGGGAGCGGAGCTCAGGGGAGAGGGAGAAGGACCTTTTTGCCGTCACAGTAATGTTTAAGCTATTCCTTGAATATAATCCATTCTTGATTTACCTTTTGCATCGAATACCCTCATACCCTCCCTGTCATTTTTGCCATTTGCAGATATTCTCATAGTTTAACTTGCCATTCAGATTTTGTAGGTATAGTTTCATTTTTCCAATACCTTGCAATAAAAATCCTGGCTGCGGATGTTGCATACATAAAGAGAGATCTTACTTCTTTTTTTATTTCAGTTGACATTATCCCTAATAAGAAGGCTTCTGGTCGTTTTGTGAATGGGATTTTTAACATATTTTTTTTAAAAAAACAAAACAAAAACCTGAACTTTCAAATGATGTTCCCTCCTGTCTCCTAGCTACTACGTGGGAATGTGTGGCGACGGAGCTAACGACTGCGGGGTACGTAATTAGATTTGTTAATGATGATGATGATGATGATGATGATGATGATGATAATAATAATAATAATAAAGCTTGTGACCCACCCGGATCCCTTTCCCCACGGATGTGGCGGGTCCTAAGTGGAAACCAAAAGGCGATTCCTGTTGCTACAATTCTCTTGATTCCATCTGAGATTGAATGGGGGCGATGGCTGATGCTGATGCTCTTTCAGGCCTTGAAGATGGCTCACGCCGGGATCTCCCTCTCGGAGCAAGAGGCTTCCGTCGCGTCTCCCTTCACCTCCCAAATCCCGAACATCGAGTGTGTGCCGGAACTGATCAGGTGGGTTTTGCCTCCTTCGCTTCCGTGGCTTTGTTCCCGCCACACCAAACCTCTCCGGAGGTGCCTTGTGGGACCCAGTGTGGCTTTCCCTCGCTGCCTCCTTCCTCCTGTTGTATAATAATAATAATAATAATAATAATAATAATAACGGACCCCACTCACCCCACGCAGGAGGAACCCAGAACAACGGTGCGCAAGCCCTTATATAGACTTCTGAAATTGCCCACCCTGTAGCCCAAGACCCCCCCCCCAAAAAAAAACATCATCCATACATCAGAGAAGGAAACGGTCTGCCACACAAATCCTGATAATGGTCACTGATTGCTTTACCTGGGCAGCCTGGCCATTCTGTTGTGATGGTCAATATTTTAGTTTCCTGAATCCTGGTCACAGGCTCACCCTATTCATACACAAATATGCCCTTAAGACAGGATTTCTAAGCGAAAAGGCAATGGGATGGCTTTCCCCATTTGCCTCCTTTACTGCAGAGGAATACCGTATTTTTCGCTCTATAAGACACACTTTTTCCCTCCTAAAAAGTAAGGGGAAGTGTGTGTGCTTCTTATGGAGTGAATGCAGGCTGCGCAGCTATCCCAGAAGCCAGAAGAGCAAGAGGCATCGGTGCACACTGATCCCTCTTGCTCTTCTAGCTTCAGCGAAAGCAACGCAAGGCACCTTGAGCGCAGGGGGAGCGCTCCTGCCTCTTCCCCTAAGAGGCTTTGCGTTGCTTTCTTGTTTCTTGTTTTCCTCCTCTAAAAACTAGGTGCGTCTTATAGAGCGAAAAACACGGTATTTGAGGGCATTGGAAGAATCCAAATGGCTTCAGGATTGCTCTCCCATACTATTTCAGACACATCGTTCATATGTTTAGATATGTGTGCATTTATGAATTTTTATTCTGTATTTGAGACCTTAAAATTCTTATAACGCTTCCTTCTGTCCTGCTGCCACTGGCACTGCTGCCCTGGCCTCCATGCTGCAACAGGGACCGCATGGCTAACGTGGTGCCACCCACTGGGACTGGCACACTCCTGGCACTTGCCCTGGCAAGCCCAGCTGCTTGCTGAGTCTTTCAGCCCCAAGTTGTCCTTCTGCACTTGAGCTGCCTCTTTCTCTTCCCCAGGGAAGGTCGTGCGGCCCTCGTGGCCTCCTTCTCGGTGATTAAATACCTGACCCTGTACGGGATGGGCCAGTTCATTGGCACTGCTCTGCTGTATTGGGTACGTACATATGTAAACATTGACAGATGTAGATGTCAGGCGCTCGCCCTACACTCGAGTAGGACCAGGCAGAGACACATGCCCGACTGGCATGTTCTCTCCCTTCTGGTCGATCATTCGGGAGCTTCAAAAGCTTTCTTCAGCCCGAACATCACAGCGACCGATGCCAACCGACACCGGCACACTTAGGGATCCACAGAGTCTTCACAGCTTGCGTGACAGAGCTCAGCAACTCAGCATTTTGGCTAATCTACTTTATTTGCATATAAACACACACAGAGCACTGCAACATGGCTCCCTCTCTCTCTAGCATCAGACAGCAAAGAGAGAAAGAACAAAGGACAACAGTCCCACTTCACGGAACACAGGAACATAAACATCCTGTCTCTGTCACTTCCCACTCTGTGGAATGAAAACACACACCGTCATGTGATAGACAACAATCCCATGACTGCAATCACGGAGCAGGAATTCTAACAGTAGCTTCCTCCAAAGGCCAAATGGTGGGTGACTGACAGCATGTGCCCCTAAACTGTAGTTCTAACTTGGAGGTAGACAATGGCTTCAGTTGAAGAGAGTCCTTTCTTTCCTTATTTTTATTGCTATAATTAATTAATATACTAATACTATTAATTACATTCCCTCCAAGGAGCTCAAGGTGGTTTCTATCTTCTCCTCCTCACCCACAGCGAGCTGCATTTCTGAGTGAGGGATTTGAACCCTGGTCTCTCCCCAGGTCACAGCCAGATCCTTGATCCACAGTGCTTCCCGTCTTTATAAAAAGCCTCCACCTAAAGGAGCAATGGGTTTGTTGCCTGGGATCCTGTAAGGCAGGGAAGTGATTTTCCCGCAATGGAGCGTGGACCCGTGTGCGAATCCAGGCCCAGAAAGACATCTTTGGGTGCCGTTGCAAAGCCCCCTAGACTCTCCCACTTGGTCTGAGTTAATTCCATAACAATCCGAAGTAACAATCTGGGTAACAATCTGTCCACAAGCGGCAGGACTGAGAGCCCTCCGTGAACTCATTCTCTCTCTCTCTCTCTGCCCCACTTTTAGCAAATACAGATCTTTGGGAATATCCAGTACCTCCTTCAAGATGTCGGCATCACCCTAGTCGTGTGCCTAACAAGTAAGCAGATCACTGTGTTATGGGGTCGTGTATTTATCAGGCGAGTTCCCTTGGGGGTTTGGGGCCGCTGCTACAAGGAAGGTGCACAGTCAGATGTGAAACACGCCAATTCCCTCTTGAGCTGAAGGGAGCCTGAATTTGACTTACCCCAACCTGAATGAGCAAGGGACACGGGTGGCGCTGTGGGTTAAACCACTGAGCCTCTTGGACTTGCCAATCAGAAGGCCAGCAGTTTGAACCCCCGTGATGGGGTGAGCTCCTGTTGCTCGTATGGAGGCCAATGGCGTCCGGCACCCTTCTTAGCTGCGTCACTGCTGTCCGTGCCGGTAATAATCTCTTCCCAGCCTCTTTGGCCTTTGTAGCAGAGTTTACACAGCGGGGGAAACTGCTGCTTGTGTGGCCAATAAATCAGACTGCACACAGGCTTTCCTCTTATCTCCAACAGTCTTTAATGAGTAGAATAACATCGTACTTCAGCCCGGAGAAAAACCAGACATGATCTCCGCTTCTCGGTCAAAACCGAAAGAGAAAAACACACAGAGAAACACTCCCCTCTGTAAACATAGCCACGCCTCAGAATGTGAGACGTCACTCAGAACTTCTTAACCCTGTGAGTTCTGAGCCTCTCTCCACACCCCCTCTCGAATCACATTCTGAGAGGACTTCTGAGTGTTCAACACTTTCCCCATTGCCTTCCGCCCCTTCCTGGCATCGTTGTTAGGCACCTGTTGAACCTCACAAACCTCAGGTTCGCACTGTGCGAAACCAACCCACGCATTGGTGACCTGAAACCTCTCAGGTGGAATTCCCTTTGTAGCCCGTGAAGACCGCCTGGGCACAAACTGGGGTGCTCCTCCTGACCCACTGGGGCCAGCATTTGCGTCTTCCTCATCAGAAGACTCCCCCTCTGACTTGACGCGTCTGTGAGCTTTCTCCATTATGCGCACAGGAGATGAGGGCTCACTCTTGGACACTCCCTTAACAACCTGTGGAGACGCCCTACTCTGTTCAGGGACCTGGTCTCCACCAGCAGGTTCAGGCTCTGGCTCTCTTTCCTCCTCAGAGTCGCACAGACAATCTGAGTGAACGTCAGAGCTCGCTTTGCGCCTTGCCCAACCATCCTGCTCATAGAACTCAGCCTGTTTACTGACCAGAAGCTTGGTCTGATCACCTTCTGGATATGCGAACCTCCATCCCTTTGTCGCAGGCTCATATCCACAGAAGATCATTTCCTGGTACCTTGGGCCACCCTCCTGCTGCAGAAACTTTGGTACAGGCACCATGGCTCTGCTACCAAAAGTGCGAAAGAAATGCACAAGCGGCTTCTGTCGATGAAGCAGGAAATACGGGGTGTCACCTACCACTGAATTGTAGCACCTGTTCATCGTGAAATTGGCTGTCTTTACCGCCTCCCCCCAAAAACTTTGAGGCAAACCAGAGTCATCCAGTAGGATCTCGGATGCTCGAACCAGAGCTTTACTCCTAAGCTCTGCCACGCCACTCTCCTGAGGAGAAGTCACTTTGTGACGTATCCCTCTCTGGCGAAAGAAACCCTTTAGAGCAGACCCAGTGACCTCTGAACCTCGGTCACACTTGAACCCCTGCACCTTGGTGGAGAACCTTAGTTCCACCTCTGCAACCCAATCCTTGGAGCCTCTGCAGATGTCCTCTCTGGTTGTCACGGCAACAGACTCCCCCCGGCAGGAAGACTTGCCCACGACCTTCACAGCTTCCGTAGATGCAACTCTCTCAGTTGCCTTGGAGACCGGACTTATCTCAGCGTTCCCACACAACTCCATAGCTCTTATCTCTCCTTGCTGCAGGTGGCCGGCCTTGAAGCCTTTAGCTCTTTGCAGCTTCCCAGGCTCACGACGTAAACAGCTCTTGGCAGCTTTTGGAGCTTTCAGAGGCGTCTCTGAGCTTTCACTGCTCACTGCCCCCCCACTTCTCACGGGGCTCCCAGGACGCTTTCCTGCACCCCCTCTGGTGGGTAAAGGGCTCCCAACACTTGGCCTCTCTCCTGGCTCCTCACACAGACACGTTGCAGCATCCACACAGCCCCCAGGCTCAGCATTGCCAGCAACAGCAACAGTAACAGCAACAGTCCCTTCGCCCCCCCGTGAGGGCTCACAGCTCTTCCCAGCTGTGTGTCGGCTTTCAAGAATGTGGCCGGCGCCATCTTGCCTCTCCCCTTCGGATGCAGCCCCATCTTGGCCCTTGCTTCCCACCCCAGCTTCACAAGCTTCACGGAGTGCTAGCCAAGCAGCCTCAGGCCTCTCAGCATCCAGGACAACCGGCACCAGATGTGCATCCACATTCTCTGCCAAAAAAGCAAGCACACGCTTCTCAACTTCACTTTGCTCTGCAGCTCTTTCAGTCTCTGCGTTCCCAGTAGCCTTCAGTGGGCGCTGTACAACATCCCACAGCTGCTCCCCAACTAGCCAAAACTCTGCTTGAAAACTCCACTGCAGCCAATTATGGCTAGTCAGTTTCTGGCATGGCAGCTTAAGCTGAGCCATTTTCCTTCTCCCCCGGGGCTGAGCCTACTCATGTAACAGAAGCTCCTCAGCTGGCTTCTCCCACACGCAGGCACATCTCAGCAACAGCTTCCAAAGCTTGGCTGACCTCCCATAACCTATGGAGGCCAATGGCGTCCGGCACCCTTCTTAGCTGCGTCACTGCTGTCCGTGCCGGTAATAATCTCTTCCCAGCCTCTTTGGCCTTTGTAGCAGAGTTTACACAGCGGGGGAAACTGCTGCTTGTGTGGCCAATAAATCAGACTGCACACAGGCTTTCCTCTTATCTCCAACAGTCTTTAATGAGTAGAATAACATCGTACTTCAGCCCGGAGAAAAACCAGACATGATCTCCGCTTCTCGGTCAAAACCGAAAGAGAAAAACACACAGAGAAACACTCCCCTCTGTAAACATAGCCACGCCTCAGAATGTGAGACGTCACTCAGAACTTCTTAACCCTGTGAGTTCTGAGCCTCTCTCCACAGCTCGGTCCCTGCTCCTGCCAACCTAGCAGTTCGAAAGCACGTCAAGTGCAAGTAGATAAATAGGTACCACTCCAGTGGGAAGGTAAAGGGCATTTCCGTGCGCTGCTCTGGTTCGCCAGAAGCGGCTTAGTCCTGCTGGCCACGTGACCCGGAAGCTGTACGCCAGCTCCCTTGGCCAATAAAGGGAAGGGCAACCTTTCTAAACTCTTCGCTTTCTCCATGCCATCTCTTCCTCCCCACAGTGAGCCTGACCCACGCCTACCCCAAGCTGGCCCCCTACCGACCCCCCGGGCGGCTCCTCTCCCCGCCGCTCCTGCTCTCCATCATCCTCAACGTCCTCTTCACCCTCACCGTCCAGGTCTTCGCCTTCCTGTATGTGAAGCAGCAGCCCTGGTACTCTGTCCTGCGCAGCCACAGGTGAGGTCCCCATCCAAAGAGCGCACCTCCCAGGGAGAGGCTTAGACATGGGCTGGGGTGGGGGGCTAGGGGGGCGTTTCCCTCTTGCTGGTGTCTAAGAGTAGAGGCTCCCCTTATTCCCAGAGGCAGCAGTGGGGCTGGAATCTCCCTTGGAACTCACCCAGGCCACATCTCATGGAGAATACCTCCAATTTGCTCACGGCGAAGTCATACGAGATCCTCTCTCGGTGGAGCCTTCCTTCTGATCTGTTTGTGGGGAGGTTAGATGCCTCATCCTTTTGAGCTGCAAAGTATCTCCTTAAAATAAAGAATTGGGAGGTGGTGCTGGGTGCTGAAGGGGCAACAGGGTTTAGTGAGCAGGAAGAACCTGTGACGGGGGCAGTTCAGACTCTGAGGCTGGAGCAGAGGAGTGGGTTCAAGAGGCTGCTGCAGAATCCAGAGAGGCTGCGATATGTGAGATGCGATCCATGAGAGGCAGTCAAGTACAACATTCCTTGTTTTCCTAGAGAAGACATGCGAGGGAATGTTTGGTCCAGCCAGTCGAAACTTCCTCTTCCTCCTGGCTGGAGCATCCTTGCTTTGCAGGTGACTAAAGGTGGGCTTGACCAAACCTGTCCAGGTAACAAAAGGACGAGTCACGAAGCACACCTCTCTCCCTTTGACTCCCATCTTTGTTTGACCAGCTTCTAGCTAGGACTGCTCTGCTAGCTCTCAGCTAACAGAAGCCCTGGGATTATTCCCCCATATGGGGTAGATATGATGTACATATTCATAACTAAGTCTGCCTTCAGGAATCCAACTGTGAACTGATGTGACTAGACTTCTTTCATCATCTTTGAATAAGATTGTGGCCTCTCTATTCATTTAAGAGGGATTCAAGGTAACTTACCAGGAACGTACAATTCAATCTGAGACGGACTGAATTGTATAATAGTGAGAGGCTCACACGAGCCTGCAACCAGCTATCTGCTGTGTGTGTAAAAAGGGGAATGTAAACTCTGCTTAGTAAAGGATCTTGCTAGTGCAAGTTAGGAAGGATATTAATTAACAATATATCCTCTCTTGCCACCCTGAATATTCCCACAATCTCCCCTTCCCCTGTTCTCCCAGAATAAGGAGGGAAGCAGAACAGAGACCAAAGGTGCTCAGGCGCAGTTTGAGGCGGCTTGGGAAACATCCGGGAGAGGAGGAGCCTTAGGTGGAAGGCAGGGACCTTCAGCCTGGCAACGGTTCCATGGGGCCAAGACCTGCTGGGAAGGGTTGCTGAGACCACTAGGCCGAGTTGCCTGCCATTTCCTTGAATGAAGAGTTAACTTGGCCAGCATCTGCCTCTGCCTCTTCATTCTGACCTGCATCTGACCAGGACAATGAGGCAGAGGAAGTAACTCCGGGGGGGGGGTGTCTTCCTTCCAGGGGGTGCCCTACCGCAGACCACCCTGTGCCCCTGGGCAACGGGACGGCCAGCAACGCCACAGCCCCGGAGCACTCCGTCCTGAGCTATGAGGACACCACTCTCTGGCCACTGGTCACCGTCAACTGCATCATCGCAGCCTTTGTCTTCTCCAAGGGGAAGCCCTTCCGGAAGCCCATCTACACCAACTGTGAGTTAACGGGGAGGGGGCAGCGGACCCTCACGCCCTTTTCTGCCTTTTCGGTTCATGATGACTTCTGCCCCAGCCAGCCCAGCAGAGACCCCAGAACTAGCCTCGCCAGGGGTCTGGTTGTGGGCGCAGCCCAGGGAGCGTTTTCCTGCAGTGCTCAGAGAGCTTTCCATGCATTCTCTCTTTGCTCCTTATCACACTCCGTGGAAGGAAGTGTGATGGTTCTAGGGGTTGCTCGTGCATAAGCCGGTGCAAACACCTGGCTGGGTTGCCTGAGTGAACCTTTTCTGTCCGGACAGCCACTCACCCATGGCTGTTTCAAACGCTGGCAGAATCCGTCAGTGGGCGTTTCTTAAACTTCTTCCAGCAAAGAAGCTCTTTGACGCCTAGTCTCCTCCTACTCTCCCTGCGCGGAAGCCTTCTGCGCAAGGAGGGTGTGGGCAGTGGAGGACCTCTACTCTCCCCGCTGGTCCCCGGCAAGGAGTCATGGGACCGCCTCGCCGCTTCCCCCATCTGCCCCCCTTCTCCACTGGTGCTACGCTGATTCTCTTCCCCAGAAGATGGGCTGCCTCTCCCCATCCCGGGGCACTCTCTGGAGTCCCTCTGGAGCTTGCTCTCTCCCTCCGGCACTGATGGCAGTTCCCTGACAGGAAGGAAGGAAGGAAGGAAGGAAGGAAGGAAGGAAGGAAGGAAGGAAGGGCTCATCAACATTGTCACTTGACCCATATTTTGACTGCATTTTGTACCAATGGCTGGACCTTGTGAAAATCAGATCTTACCTGTTGAATTGAAGCTCAGGGGAGCAAGATTTCTGCTCCGATTTTCCGTGCATCTGACTAGGTCGAATGATTCAACGGGTTCAGTTCTTGGACTCAGGGGAATTAATCAGTGCAAGATGTGATCAAAATATGGGCCAGGCAAACATGGAAGAAAGGAAGGAAGGAAGGAAGGAAGGAAGGAAGGAAGGAAGGAAGGAAGGAAGGAACCCATTGTGGTGGCAGCAGGAGCAGCCCCAGTGACCAGTCGCCCTTCCTGAGGTCCAGGGGCACATGGGAACCTGCTTGGTTATAACAATAACAATAACAATAACAATAACAATAACAATAACAATAACAATAATTTATTATTTATATCCCGCCCATCTGGCTGGGCTTCCCCAGCCACTCTGGGCGGCTTCCAACCAAATATTAAAATACAGTAAAACATCAGTCATTAAAAACTTCCCTATACAGGACTGTGTTCAGGTGTCTTCTAAAAGTCCGGTAGTTGTTGTTCTCTTTGGCATCTGGTGGGAGGGCGTTCCACAGGGCGGGTGCCACTACCGAGAAGGCCCTCTGCCTGGTTCCCTGTAGCTTTGCTTCTTGCAGTGAGGGAACCACCAGAAGGCCCTCGGCGCTGGACCTCAGTGTCCAGGTAGAACGATGGGGGTGGAGACGCTCCTTCAGATACTGTTGTTGCCTCCCATCTCCCGTTGCTCTTCCTGATCCTAGAGGCCCCCCGATTCCTGGGCTTCACTGGGGGCTCTTCCTCTTCTTGATTCCCCAGATATCTTCTCTGGCCTGCTGTGTGTCCAGCTCGGAGTTTCCCTTTTCCTTTTCTTCGCTGACCTGGACCCCATCTACAGAGGAATGGAGGTGAGTCGGAAGTGCCTAGCGGGAGACTCCAAGGGAGGGTGGGAGGTGAACCCGGAGCTCCCCTCAGCCGGCACCAGATTGAAGCGCCATGCTCTGCGCTTGGGGCAAAACGCAGAGCCCTGGGCCGGGCTGCAGGGGTGTGGGGTGTGGAAGGAGGGGGCAGATGCCAGGCAGGCTGACCTGAAGGCGCTGCGGAAGCTTAACCAGCTTGCAACCTCTTTCCTCACAGTTTCTCTGCACCCCAACCATCTGGAGGGTGTATGTTCTGCTGATGCTTCTGGTGGCCTTCTCCGTCTCGTTCTTCGTGGAGGTGAGCAGGCGAGCGTGATTTCAGGAGTCTGGCTGCTGGCCCATCTAGTCCAACGCTGTCTACACGGACTGGCAGCAGCTGTCCACGGTTTCAGGCAGGGGTCTCTCGGTCCCAGCGGGGATTGAACTTGAGAGCTTCTGCTTGCAAGGCCAACGCTCAGCCTCTGAGCTACAGCTTTTCATTTCCCCAGGAACTGGCTCAGAGTTTTCCCTTCCAGCAGAGCGCTCCCTCCTCCCAGGGGTTGTGGGAATCTGCTGGTGGTGGTTCAGGGGATGCGGAGGAGATTTGGGGGGTTAAAGAGGGTCGGGAAAGCGATCCCTCGGGCTCAGCATCCTCCTCCTGCTCACCAACAGATGATGATGATGATTAATTAAATTGATATACTGCCCTTCATCTGAAAATCATAGGGCGATTTACAACATAACAAATACAAAATGAAGACACAAAATCCCAATAAGCCCCCTACTCCAAACACATTTTAAAGGGCATAGCATGTTGTTCATCCCAACGCCTGGTTGAAGAGGAACCTTTTCGCCTGGTGCCTAAACATGTGTAATGGAGGTGCAAGGTGAACTTCCCTGGGGAAAGCATTCCACAAGCGGGGAGCCACCACAGAAAAGTCCCTCTTCTCATGGGGCCACCCCTCTTGCGGAGCAGGCACACGACAACAGGCCTCAGAAGATGATCTTAGGATCCGGGTCGCTTCACGTGGGGAATATTGTGGTCCTGAGCCATTTCAGGCTTTAGAGGTCAAAAGCGGCGCTTTGAATGAGGCCCGGAAACTAAGTGGCAGCCGGTGCAGCCGGGCCAGGATCGGTGCAATAGGATCAAACCGTCTTGCCCCCGGTGATTAAACTAGCCACTGAATTCCCAATGAGGCAACTTTCCCCTCATAAAACAAGGACCGCAAATAGAGCAATATTGGACCTCTGAGAAGTAAAAGCATGCATATGTACTCAGTATTTGGTTTGGGCCCCTTTTGCATCAATTACTGCCTCAATGCGGCATGGCCAATCAAGCACAGTAATCCCATGGGCATTGAACAAGGTTTTGGTACTTTTGGCAGTGTGGGCAGGTGCCAAAGTGCTGCTTTGAAAATGAAGTCAGCATTACAATTAATATTCTAATTTTCTGAGATTGTTAATTTGGGGTTTTCATCAGCTGTAAGCCATGATCATCACAATTATAACAAATAAAGGCTTGACATTTCTCGCTTTGCATGTCATGAGTCTATCTCATATATGAGTTTCACTTTTCAAGCTGAATTACTGAAATAAATGAACTTTTCCACGATATTCTAATTTTCCGAGTTTCACCTGTATAATACCAAGTAAAAATGCTTCTGGTGTTTTTAAGAATGGATGGGCCCCTTTCTCATGCTCCCATGTTCTTTGCAGGACGGCATCCTGCAGAACCACCGCCTCTGGCTTCTGATCAAGGCCCTCTTCCGCTTCCGCTCCTCCAGCCAGTACCGGAAGCTGCAGCGGCAGCTGGAGGAGGACGCAAAGTGGCCGCCCACCAGCCAGAAGGACTTTGCAGAAGAGCCCAAGAGTGGCACTTACGTCAACCCCGTCTATGATGAGGCAGGAGAGAACTACCTGGAGAGGCCGCAGGCTGGCCCAGGAGGACTTGCCAAGAGGGACTTTTTGTGTGTGGAGAGACTGATGGAAACCCACGGGAGATCGTGCTCCTAGGAAGCCCCTCTGACGGTGCGCACAGAGCCTGCCTTTGCTCATCGAGCTCAAGGAGGTTTGCCAGGGGGGCATTTTGCTGTTGGCTCTGCCTGAGTGGGGAAATCTAGGGCTTGATCCTGTGCCCACGCAAGAGATCTCAGCCTCTTCCACAGGGACCAGGCTGCTCCAGCGGAAGGGACACATGAAGGAACACCGTCCGCCATGTGGAAAACAAAGACAACTCTGTATTTTTGCTTTCCAAAAGAGAATAAAGTGGGTTTTTTTTTCTCTTTTATGATCGTTGCCAGCCATTTATTTGGGGTTCTGCTACTTGCAAAAATGTGCTGCAGAGTTGGTGCATCTGTGTGTATATGGAAGGCAGGACAAGATTTGGGGGGTTTGGGGAGGAGAGGGAAGACTTCACAGGCATTAAGATGAACGTCATTGAGTTGTCGGGTTGGAAGGGACCCCAAGGGTCATCTAGTCCAACCCCCTGGAAGGCAGGAATCTCAACGACAGAATCCCTGAGAGATGGCCGTCCAACCTCTGCTTAAAAGCTTCCAAGGAAGGAGAGTCCTCCATCTCCCAAGGTCATCCGTTCCGCTGTCAAACAACAATCACTGTCAGAAGCCTGTTCCTGATGTTGGGTCGGAATCACCCTTTTGGTAACTTGAAGCCCTGGGTTCGGGTCCTGCCTTCTGGGGCAGCAGAAAACCTTCCATGGGGCAGTCCTTGAAGTGTTTGAAGACACTGGCTCTCGTCCTGCATCTCAGTCTCCTTTTCTCCAGGCTCATCCCGACCCGACTCCCTCGACCATTCCTCATAAGGCTTCGGTCCTAAATTCAATCATTCTCTCTCACACAGTCAGAAAGTTGGTGTTTAACGTGCTCATCCTCCATGTTGTTATAGGAATCCAAAGGTCTCAAATATAGAATAGGTAAAGGTAAAGGGACCCCTGACCATTAGGTCCAGTCGTGACCGACTCTGGGGTTGCAGCGCTCATCTCGCTTTATTGGCCAAGGGAGCCGGCGTACAGCGTCTGGGTCATGTGGCCAGCATGACTAAGCCGCTTCTGGGGAACCAGAGCAGCGCACGGAAACGCCGTTTACCTTCCTGCCGGAGCTGGACCTCTTTATCTACTTGCACTTTAACGTGCTTTCGAACTGCTAGGTTGGCAGGAGCAGGGACTGAGCAACGGGAGCTCACCCCATTGTGGGGATTCAAACCGCCGACCTTCTGATCGGCAAGTCCTATGCTCTGTGGTTTAGACCACAGCGCCACCCGCATTGATAATTGCACAAGGCAAACACATATATATAAACCACATGTCTAGAGCAGTGCAGGACAGCAATCCAAAAGCCATCTTGGCTCCCCGAAAGACCCCACAGGGGCAGAAAGCCATCTGGGGAAGTTCCTGAAGGGATTCCTCTCCTAGATCAAGGGACCGCCTTGGCCTTAATGGTCGTGGTTTGCCCAATGCAAATGTTTTGTGTAAACTGTGGCTGGAATTAGGTGAAACTTGCTTAATCCTCAGGAATATCACCCCTTGGCCTGCCTGAGCCACAGAAATCTGGTGTGTGATGTGATTTCTGACTCTCCAGGCCAAAATGCCAAAGCCAACTGTTATAAGAAAAAAACTGCTCCTTTATCCCTGACGGGGTACCCAAGACCCTATATAGAGTCCTTATGTAGGTTCTGTATCGGTAAGAGAAAATAACAAATCCATATTCTCTCTTTGGCCTCTGTTAAACACAATTGAAAGTTGGTACCAGTGACTGGGGTGATAAGACAATGGGTCAAGGTCGGAAATATGAAATTGGGGAAAAACAAGAGAGGAACAAGTAGGAAGAAGTAAAAGAAATATTTCTCCCGACCAGCCAGAACATGGGAAGTCCCCTCAAAAATTTTAATTTGGAATGTATAATTGTCTTTATTATTTGTATTATGCTGTGGCAAGATTTGATAGAGTTGACCTGAATTGCCTTCCTTGGCTTCTTCCACTTGGCTACGTCTCCAGTGGCAAATCTCGATCCATTTTGTTGCACAAAAGCCGATCCATTTTGCAACGCCAGTCTGTCCAAGCCAGTGCCGGATTTATGTACATACGTAAAGCTAAACAAGCTCTAGCTTAGGGCCCCACTTTCTTGGGGGCCCCCAAAAAATTTAAAGGAAAAAAAAACTGGATGTACATTTCCAAAATATAAGATAAAAAACAAATAAATTAAAACCTACTTACAGCAACAGTGTTTTGTGTTGTGTAGGCGCCTATTTTGTTATGTGCAAATGGCTTGAGATACCTATTAGGTCCATCAATTACCATATAGCATATATTCAACACAAAAAAAGCGACAATTTGTAGTTGACAAAGGAGAGCCGGACATATAAAGGTCCCCATTGTTAAATATGTAAAGAGTTTTGAAATATGTCAGAAGGAAAATAAGAAAAGTTCATCATGCCAGATTTAAAGTGTTCATAAGTGAAGTAGCCAAGGAAATTATTTTAAAAAGAAAAAAATCAAATAAATTCAGCTATAACAATTAGTTGTTTAACAATACAATTAGAAACGTTTCCTCTCTATCTGTGAATTTGGCCCCACAATCTTCTTTTGGGTCTTGAAGAGTAAATCAGTTATCGAATGAGTGGTTTCCGTACTTCGTTGAAGGTTCCTTGCCAATAGTCATCAGTGGAAAAGCATGAATTCATCAGAAATACATTAATTCTGGTCATTTTGAATATCAGCCAATGTTCACTGGCTACAAGATTCATTAGATAGGAAGAGAGGGGAACCAGCGCTAGCACAGTGGTTTAATCGTTGGTGGTGGTGCTCTTGTGTGCAGATGCTGCTGCAATTCCTCCTATTGTGAGAAATAGCAATGGTTCGTTAATTCAAGGCTACATGCCCTGCTATCTGCAGGCTCAGGGAAGAAAGGAGAACGACTCAAAGGAGCAACAGAGACATAAGCAGAGCCTTTCAATATGCAAGCCCCAGTTGAACACACAAACACGGCCAGGCTAAAGGTGCAGCAGACCACCAGGAGAAGCCAATTCCCCAAATTCTTTGTGCACCCTTCATGCTCATCCAGGGCTGTCTTACCCATGGGTGCTAGGGGTGCAGGGCACCTGGGCGCCGGGCTCTCAGGGGCGCCAGGCCGAGAGTCCGGGGCCCGAGAGTTAAGTCCGGGGAAGAGCTCGCCCGTCGGTCGGAGCGCTACAGCGCGCTCTGCTGCTAAGGGCAGCTCTGCGCCACGAGTTCGGGGGCAACCGAGCCAGCGAGACGCTGAGGCAGCCGGCCGGCTCTGCCCTTCTGCGTGCCTGGGCCTGGGCAACCGGGCAGAGGGGGGTGACTGGCAGATCTTTGTACTCCGGCGCCGCATATGCTCAGTCTCACACAGGGCTGGTCATCTTGCATGACCTCAAGGACGTGCTTTACAACCAAGGATGAGTGCTGAAGCACTGATATGAAACGGCAGGGGACTTCTTCGTTCCTTTAGCCACCCCAATTGCCAGTCAACCATGCCATTCTAGTATAGCTAAGCCCAGGCCCACCCTGAGGAACCTTACTTGGTGTGTGGTGAGGGTGGCTTACCTGGGCAAAATCCCTCTTCTAAGGAAAGGTCGTCCACAGCCATGTCACTGTGGACGTCTTCGCCCCGCATACCTTCGAGGATTATCTAGAGAGAAGCAGCATCTTTGGTCAGGATCCTAGCCAGGCGAGGCTCCCGTGCTGCTGGTTACACCTGCAGATGCATCACCTTACCGTGTCCCCCTTACCTGCATGTTTTCTCCATGAGCCACACTGACTTCACCTCTGTGCCACTGGTCCCCTTTGTTCCCGGTTTGACTCCAGAGCAGCACAGGCGCGGCGCCACCAGAGATGACTAAAATGCGCAGTGCCATTGTTTGAGCTGCCCCGTACATGTGATACCAGAAGCGGAGGCAGTGGGGCCTGGAGGAGTCACAGACGGGGCTGACCAGGTGTGTGGTGTCCCCTGTGTTGGTGGCACTGCCGTCCAGGTAGATAAAATGGCCCTCTGAAAAAGAAATTCACATGTGCAAGAGACAGACCCCTACATGGTCTGATGGCTGGGGGGTCGGCAGCTGCTATGCCACCCGTGGGTCTTCCAAAGTGGTGGCGCTGAGTGCAGCAGAAAACAGGCCACACAGTGACCTCATCTAAAGGTAAAGGTAAAGGGACCCCTGACCATTAGGTCCAGTCGTGGCCGACTCTGGGGTTGCGGCGCTCATCTCGCTTTACTGGCCGAGGGAGCCGGCGTACAGCTTCCGGGTCATGTGGCCAGCATGACTAAGCCGCTTCTGGCGAACCAGAGCAGCGCACGGAAACGCCGTTTACCTTCCCGCCAGAGCGGTACCTATTTATCTACTTGCACTTTGATGTGCTTTTGAACTGCTAGGTTGGCAGGAGCAGGGACTGAGCAACAGGAGCTCACCCCATCACGGGGATTCGAACCATCGACCTTCTGATCAGCTAGCCCTAGGCTCTGTGGTTTAACCCACAGCACCAGCAGCAGCCCTCATCTGGTAGGTTGCTATTATTACAAGGAGAGCAGGATTCCAGCTTCCCCTTTTGCGTCTGCAATCCCTGGTGGAAGCCTCTGGAATGTCTAAGACTGGTGGGCTCATGAGGGCGCAAGGGTTTCTTATCTGTCCTGCTCCCCCAGTGGGGATGCCCTCATCCCTCCTCACCTCCTGAAGTGTGGTCTTGGGTTGGTCCAGTGTTTAGCGAGGGCGTTGGGCCTTTGTGCCGCCTCCAGTTAAAGGCGTTGGAGGCCAGCTGTTTCCAGGAGCAGAAGTCCACATCAAAAGAGCAAGAGAAATTGCATCGAATGGAGGAAGCTGACAGAGCAAGAAGGAGAAAGGTGGATGTGTCCATCTTCAGCCTGATGTAGAAGGCGCTCCCCTAAACCTCTTTACGTTCCCCATTCATGCTCAGGCTGGTGCGCGGCTGGTCTTGCATCATCTCAGGGTCACGCTTCACAACCCAGCGTGAGATTTACAATACTAATAACGTGCTGACGTAAAAAGCCAGGGATGTTTCTCTCCCCTTCCTCCTGCCATCCATGGCCACTAAAATAGCCCACACTAATAATAATAAGGTCCATGAATAACAACACCATAGAGGTCCCGGGCCCTAAGAAAGTCAGACTATCCTCCGCCAGGGCCAGGGCCTTTTCAGTGATGGCTCCAACCTGGTAGAATGCTCTGTCCCAGGAGACCAGGGCCCTGCAGGATTTCACTTCCTTCCTCAGGGCCTGTAAGACAGAGCTATTCTGCCTGGCTTTCAATCTGAACTTAGTTTGATCTTTTATTCCCCTTCCCTCCTCCTCTCCTTTTTATGAAGATTCCCTGCTCTGAGACCCCACAGCTAATTCTCCCCTGGTCTCCGCGCTGGCCCAAATAGGACTAATTTAGCCAACTAGCCCTGGTGATCATCTAATGTTTATTGGATGGATTTCCCCCCTAAATTGATTTTTGAATTCTGAATTTATTGTTATTCACGTTTTATACTGTATTCTAAGCTGCTTTTTGTTGCATCAATTAAGTGTTTTAGATTTGTTTTTCTGAATCGGGAAGGGCGGGGTAGAAATAAAAAATTATTTATTTATTTACATGATTTAATAAGGTACAGCCAAACTGGAACAGACTGGGGAGTCTCACCTGGGCAATCTTCCGCTTCTATCGAGAGGTCATCCACAGCCACAACACTCTGGGAGTTTTCCCCCCACACCCCTTCCAGGAATATCTAGGAAGAAGAAGCATCTCTAGTCAGTTTCAGGGGTGGACAAGACTCAGGTGCTGCTGGTCACACCTGTGGTTTCATTACCTGCAAACCTCTTCCCTGAGGTACACTGACTTCACCTCTGTGCCACTGGTTGCCTTTGTTCCCAGTCTGAGACCAGATCAACTTAGGTGTTCCAATATCAGAGACCACATAAACGCGCAGCGCCATTTTTGGGGATGTGCCATACATGTGATACCAGAAGGAGAGGCATTGTGGTTTGGTGGGGCTGCACTTTGAGCTGACCAGGCGTGCCACCTCTTGCGAGTTGGTTTGGTTAACTTCCAGGTAGATGTAGTAGCCCTCTGAGAAAGAGAAGCACATAGGAATGTGAGGAATCCTTACATTACCTGATCCCTGGTGAGCTGAGAGCTGCAGTGCCGTAGGACTTCTGAAGTGGTGGCACTTGATCACCACAGAAAACAGGTAATAGTAAAGGTAAAGGACCCCTGGACGGTTGTCCAGTCAAAGGAGACTATGGGGTTGTGGCGCTCATCTTGCTTTCAGGGAGAGGCAGCCGGTGTTTGTCCGCAGACAGCTTTCTGGGTCATGTGGCCAGCAGGACTAAACCACTTCTGGCATTACGGGACACTGTGACGGAAACCAGAGAGCATGGAAATGCTGTTTACCTTCCTGCCACAGCGGTACCTATTTATCTACTTGCACTGGTGTGCTTTCGAAGTGCTAGGTTGGCAGGAGCAGGGACAGAGCAACAGGACCTCACTCTGTTGTGCGGGTTTGAACTGCCAACCTTCTGATCAGCAAGCCCAAGAGGCTCAGTGGTTTGGACCACAGCGCCACCCGTGTCCCAGGCAATTGTGCCTCATCTGGCAGGTTACCACCAGCGATTGGAGGAGAAAGTTTGAGCTTCCACTGCTGCATCTGCAATCCTTGGTGGAAGGCTCTGGGGGGCCTGAGGCTGGGTGGCCCCTGGATTTCATGGAGAGTGTGAGCGTCTCCTATCTGCCCGTCTTCCCTGCCCTGGAGATATTGATCCCTCCCTCACCTCCAGAGGTGTGGTCAGAAGATGGGCCTGTGCCGGGTGAGGCTGTTGGGCCTTTGTGCCGCACCCAGTCAAAGGTGTCGAAAATTGATTGTGTCCAGGAGCAGAGGCCCTCATCAAAGGAGCAGGGGAACTTGCACTGAAGAGGAAACTCTGGAAAAAACAAGAGGAGAAAAGGTTGAGGGGCCTCCCTGGAAATGTCAGTCCAGCAGGACCGAGTGTGCGTGCGTCCAGCTTCTGTATGCAGTCACCCCTCTTGGAACTGAAGGGGCACTACCAACCCCTTGGTCTGTTGTGGGCCACAGAAGCCAAAGTACACATAAGAGGAGCAAGAGAAATCATAGTGAGAGTGGGAAAGGTGGACATGCGTCCTTGGAAGGCCCATTAAAGAGGCCCACAAGGGACAAGAGCTGCACGCAGTGGGCCCCGTGCAGTCTCTGTGTTGCTCTTCCTGCAGCTGGGTGGCCACTGCAGATCCATTGTCACAAGAGGGTCACGGGAAGCCCAGAACGTGAGGAGGGAAGGGCAGTCTGGTCCCTGCATCATCAACAATGCGTTTGGAGAAGAACCTCCAAGGATGAGTGAGAGCTTTTGCTTTTCATGTGATGGGCTTATCTTAACAGATGTTTCAGCATCTCGTCAATCTTCAGTGAAGAGAAGTACTGAAGGATGTGTTAAGATGGACCAACCATGTCACATTGGTACCTTGGGTTACAGACGTTTCAGGTTACAGACTCCGCTAACCCAGAAATAGTACCTTGGCTTAAGAACTTTGCTTCAGGATGAGAAGAGAAATTGCCCGGCGGCAGCACAGCGGCAGCGGGAGGCCCCATTGGCTAAAGTGGTGCTTCAGGTTAAGAACAGTTTCAGGTTAAGAACGGACCTCCAGAACGAATTAAGTTCTTAACCCGAGGTACCAATGTATAAGCAAAAGCTCTCGTTGATTATTGCAATGTTTTCTAGACTCACAGTTAAGGAAATAATATATCTAATACTTTGGGAACTGGGCGAATCCAAGGTCAGCGGAGGAGAGATTCATAACCTGAAATGTAGGCTTTGGTACCTTCTCCCATTGTCCTAGAGGCCCCCCGCTTTCCCCAATGCAGCCGATTACCACTGTTGACCCTGCGCTCCTTCTGTGGACTTCCAGGGCAATGTCTTCAAAAATGCAGAATGCAGCAGGAGAAGATTTCAGTGTGGAAGACCACCTCCAAAACCACTCCTGATGCTCCTCAGTGCTCTGCACTCCCCTTAACAAGAATCCAGGTGTGTATCCAGAGGAAACATTGGAAAATGAAGCAGAGAACGGAAAGGCCAGCAAAAGCCACAGGGGAAAATCAAGGGGATCTTTATGCCAGGGAAGCTCACCTGTGGCTGGAGGGGCTGTGCTGCTGCTGGTGGTGGTGGTGATGGGGAGAGGTGTGAGAGCTGCTGGGGTCAGTCCTATGTGGAGAATTGGAAATGGAAAATGTGTCAAACCAAAATGGTTAGTTTCCAAAGGTATTGATGCCAGTTATGCAGGAGACTCCAGGAGAAGCCGGTGCCTGAAGCCTCCTTCTGGGTTCCAGACACGCAGCCTTCTGCTTGGCTGATCTTCCGAGACCAGGGACCCCTTGCTGGGACTGAAGAGGAGGCATGTTTGGCAGATTGAGCCTGTGACACAACCCAAGGTGGGCTGTGAAGAACTGACAATTGACATCACCAGCAGGATTCGTTAATGTATCTATTGCTGAATGTCAAAATAACCTACTGTGAAAAACCAATTAGACAAATATTAGCATATAAACATGAAACATGTATTGTAACAACTTGGATGTTTCTCTCTCATACACACAGAGCACAGCATTGCCCAAAAAACAAGCTATACCGGGAATATTCAGAGCTCTGATGATGCTCTGCTCTTCCATCTAGACACAGCATTGATCTTACCTGGGCAATCTCCCTCTTCCATGGAGAAGTCATCCACAGCCACGTCACTGTGGACGTCTTCCCCCGGCTCGCCTTCCACGATTATCTAGGGAGAAAAGGCATCTCCCATCAGCTTCATGGCCAGACAAGGCCACACCTGCAAGGGGCATGCCCTGCTGGGGTCTCCGTTACCTGTGCTTTCTTCCCTTGAGGCATGCTGACTTCGCCTCTGTGCCACTGGTCCCCTTTGTTCCCAGACTGTGACCAGATCAGCTCACGGGATCCGCCCTCAAAGGCCAAATAGACTCGCAGGGCATTTCTTTGGGCCGCACCGCGCATGTGGTACCAGAAAGAGAAGCAGTGGGGCCTGGTGAAGGTGTAGAAAGGACTGGCCAGGCGTGTTGCATCCCCTTCTTTGGCCACATGGCCTTGCAGGTAGATGAAATAGCCCTCTGGGGGGGGGGAGGAAAGAACCACACATGTAAGGGAGCTCCTGTGCAGAAGGAGCAGCACCTTCTATTGGCAATTTGCCACCAGGCCATGTAGAAGGAGGTGCCAAGTGCAGGACCCCTTGATATAAGGCCTTTGGAGGAAAGGCTGGCTGCCCCATTTCATTGAGAGCTCCAGGTGCCAGTCCAGGCCAAAGTGGCCTCCTGGAAGGCTTCTGGACATGGCGATAGTTTGACCTTCCTCACCTCCTGTGGTGTGGTTGGAGGACGGTCCAGTATCTGCTGTGTGTGTCGGACCTTTGTGCCGCGTCCAGTTAAAACTGTTGGAGGCCATTTGTCTCCAGGAGCAGAAGTCCAAGTCAAAGGAACAAGACAAATCTGGCTGAAGGCAAGGCTCTGGCAAAGCAAGGAGAAAGGTTGGTGTGGATGTTTGGAGGGGCGGGTTGTCCAGTATGGCAATTTGGGACAGGAGGACTCCATGGTCAGTGGGGCTGCAGTTCATTACCAGAAATACACAATTGGTTTCCTTCTCCCCCTGTCCCCATCCCCCAGACCACAGCTGAGGAACACGATCCAACTGTATGCCAGTGCTAATGCTGTCCTGGGCTTCCAGAGTGACACCTGCCAAAATGCAGAGTTCAGAAGGAGAAGCATTCAATGCTGAAGTCTAGCTCCGAGTCCACTCCTAATGTTCCCCTTAGCCAGCCGTATTTGTTTTTTTTAAAAAAATATATTTATTAAGAGTTTAAAGATTACAAAAAGAAAAAAAAGAGTTAAACAGAACAGAACAATACAATACAATACAATACAATACAAGAAAAACAAAAGCACTACTTATCTTAACAAAACAAAAACAAAAACAGAAACAATTAAAAACACATCCAATATTTCCATATCTTGTCTTTCATTTACTTGTTTCAACGACCTCCTCACACCTCCCTTTTTTGTATTCCAGTTCAGTTAGCTATTTCAGCAAATCCTTTCCATCTTTCTCAGTTTTTGTCCTATAATTTATCTTAACACAATCTAACCTTATTTTTCCCTTTAGTCCATTAACAATCTATTTTTACTTAACTCTTTATAACATTTCTGCTAAAGCCATATAACTTCATTCCAGCATCCTTCTAACATTCATTAATTTTACAGTGTTTCTGTAAATAGTCTTTAAATTTTTTCCAATCTTCTTCCACCTACTCTTCTCCCTGGTCTCGGATTCTGCCAGTCATTTCCGCCAGTTCCACTTAGCCAGCCGTACTTGAATCCAATCTAGTACCCAGAGGAAATCTCAGAAAATGTATCAGAGAACTGAAATGGTGGTGATCTTGACTCTAGAAAACTCACCTGTGGTAGGAGGGGCTGTTCTGATCGTGGTGTTAGAGGTGCGAAATGAGGTGGTTGACAATGTTTCTGCAATGATGAGAAACGGAATAGATTCTTTAATGCAACCTTCCCTCCCATGCTACCTGGAGCAGAAAGGAGAAGCCCTAAAAGCAGTCACAGAGTGGCTTCCAGAATGGTTTCCATAGAAAGTCTCAATGTTAAGATACTTAGTTTAGGGTGGAATTCAACGCTGTGATGTGATGCAAGTTCCACCTGGGAAAGCGCTGCAATTTGCTGGGTGAAACAGGGACTTCCGGGTTAGCGCCATCAACTAATGGCGGATTCCCTCTGAGCTCCGGGGGGAATCGGCTCCGCAGGATCGGGTCTTGCTGCTGCGGCGACGCGGGGACCCTTAAAAATCACAGGCGCTGAAGCCTGTGAGTGTGGTGACTCGGCGGGCACCATTTGCGACCCCCGAGCTGCGAAGGAGCCTTTTTAAAGGCTTCGGAACGGAGACGGGGTGAGCGGCGCGGTGCTGAGAGTCGACTGCTTCTCCTGCGGAGTGAAGCCGCACTGCCGTGGTCGGAGAGCACTGACTTCTTCTTGTGAGCAATTGGACTTTAAAGTAACAAGCCGTGAGTAATACGGAAATTGGATTGCAAAGAAAATTTTTATGAATTAGGTACGATCGGGGAAGGCGCAAACAGGAAGTCTGCCTCCCCTCCTTGTAAATAATTTAAAGCAAGGACCTGCTAACTAAGGTCAAGAGAAACCTTTTTTCTCCTTTTTTGGTAAAAGACTTTAATTTCACGGTTTGGCAGTATAAGAAATCTTACTGGAGGATAAAGAGCTAAATTTGGGAGCTGAAGTGCCACCCTCCCGGACCCGGGAGTGCTCCACGAGAGAGCCTGTTGATAAGGTATTGAAGAGTTTGACAGCTGTCAAATTAGCTGTCAAGACGGAAAAAGAGAACTTTGTTTCTGTTGTTTCTGCTGGCTATATTTGCTACAACTTTGTTATAATTTGTTGAAAACAAGGAAGAGCTGATACAAACTAACTTGATTTTTGGACTTGAACTGGAATGAATAACAAGGAACCAAAATCCCTCCAGAGGGGGTTTTGGGACATTACAAGAATGGCTGGAGGAGGGAAAATTCAGGCTGAATTGGACAGAGCATTTGTTCTCTTGGGAAAGTTACAATTAAGTGATACATCTTTGTGTTGATTAATTGCCTGCCTTTCCAACAATTAATCAGTACAGTTTGCACTTTACCAAAACCTCAGATGGGACGGAAGGATTTCTTAAGGTGGCCCATCATGTTATAAATAAAAGCTCTTGCTGATTCCTGCATTGTTAAGGAAAAGCCAATCTCTTAAGGTTTCCTTCCAGGGGGATTTGGGAATCGGAAGGTCAGTGAAACTGCAGTTTAAGACCAGGAATGCACAATATGGTTCCCAATCTAATATTCAGAGGAATCCTCAGAAAATGAAGCAGAGAACCAAAATGCCAGCAACACTCGCAGAGCAAATTCATGGGCATCTCGACTCATGAAAACTCACGTGTGGTAGGAGGGGCTGGTCTGATTGTGGTGCTGGCGGAGGAGCTGCGATGTGAGGTTGCTGCCGATGTTTCTGCAATAAAGAGAGCAGGAACTAATAGTTTCATCTTAGCTTGCGTCCCACGCTGTCTGGGGCAGGAGGTGTGTGGACCGAAAGCAGCCAGACATAAAGAATGCTTTTGTACACACAAAGTAGCTCAAGGTACTGAGACTGGAATTCAATGTTTTGGGTCCACTCACCAGTCCCCTGTGATTGTTTTCCCAATCTAATATCCAGATGGAAACTCAGAAAAGGAAGCAGAAAACTGAAATGTCAGCAACATTCTTGACCCTGGAGAACTCACCTGTGGTTGGAGGCACTGAGCTGATCATGGTGGCAGTTTCTCTCCATCCCCCATCAGTTCTCTCCATCACCCAATAATCACCCATCTCCTATCAATCACCCATCTCCATAACCCTCTTTATTCTCACCTGGGATCAGTGTGGCTGGTCTGCTGGTGGTGGCCGGGGTGGATGTTGCTGGTGTATGTCCTACGAGAATGAGAAATTGCATTTGTTCCTTAAGAATAAATCTCAGGTTAGTCTGGGGTTCAGGGGGGAAAGGTCCTTACTAAAAGGGCCCAAAGAGAGACACACATTGCACATAGGCAGACACAAAACACTTAGTTTCCAAATGTGTAAGGGCTCAGGATGTGGGACCCTCTGGGAGCAGCCAGTGACCAAAGCCTGGTGGGTCTTTCATCATCTGGGGACCTTGAAGGGACCAAGGAGGAGATGGGGAGGGCGGCAACTTTGGGAGGTAGACCAGGGTAGGCTCTGGTGAAATGACATCAGCAGCCGCATTCATTATGATCGGTATTTTTTATTGCCAATATAGCCTCCCAAGCAGTTGACAAATATAAAAAATCTGTTCTATAAACATTAAGAGGGTAAAGGTAAAGGACCCCTGACAGTTAAGTCCAGTCGCAGATGACTCTGGGGTTGTGGTGCTCATCTCACTCTATAGGCCGAGGGAGCCAGTTTGTCCGCAGACAGTTTTATCCGGGTTGTGTGGCCGGGTCGTAAGCCGCTTCTGGCAAAACCAGAGCAACACACGGAAATGCCATTTACCTTCCCGCCGGAGCAGTACCTATTTATCTACTTGCGCTTTGACGTGCTTTCAAACTGCTAGGTTGGCAGGAGCAGGGACCGAGCAACGGGAGCTCACTCTGTTGTGGAGATTCGAACTGCCGACCTTCTGATTGGCAAGCTCAAGAGGCTCAGTGGTTTAGACCACAGCGCCACCCATGTCCCCTCTATAAACATTGTTGTTGTTGAGTTGTTTAGTGGTGTCTGACTCTTCGTGACCCCCTGGACCAGACCACGCCAGGCCCTCCTGTCTTCCACTGCCTCCCGCAGTTTGGTCAAACTCATGCTGGTAGCTTCGAGAACACTATCCAA
This sequence comes from Podarcis raffonei, assembly GCF_027172205.1. NCBI lineage: Eukaryota > Metazoa > Chordata > Lepidosauria > Squamata > Lacertidae > Podarcis > Podarcis raffonei. The sequence continues at coordinate 101,317,999 of NC_070606.1, read as the reverse complement.
CCATCTTGTCCTCCATCGTCCCCTTCTCCTTGTGCCCTCCATCTTTCCCAGCATCAGGGTCTTTTCCAGGGAGTCTTCTCTTCTCATGAGGTGGCCAAAGTCTTGGAGCCTCAGCTTCAGGATCTGTCCTTCCAGGGAGCACTCAGGGCTGATTTCCTTCAGAATGGATCGGTTTCTTCTTCTTGCAGTCCATGGGACTCTCAAGAGTCTCCTCCAACACCAGAATTCAAAAACACCAATTCTTCAGCAATCAGCCTTCTTGATGGTCCAGCTCTCACTTCTTTATAAACATTAAGCACCCAAAATTTAAAAGCCAAGTTTGTTTCTCTCTCTCACACACAAATACTGCAGGGTCATTAAAAACAAAAAACCCACTTCAGCAAAACTGAATGTTCCGTTGACGCTCTCCTCACTCCCATACAGAAGCAGCCCCACTGAGAAGCTTTGGTTGTGGGGTGGGGTGGGATCTCACCTGGACAATACCCCTCTTCCATGGAGATGTCATCCACAGCCACATCACTGCGGAAGTCTTCCCCTTGCCTGCCTTCCAGGACTATCTAGGAAGAAAAGGAATCTCTGGTGAGTTTCATGGCCAGCCAAGGCTCAGGTGTTGCTGGACACACCTGCCGATGCCTCACCTGCGAGGGTTTCTGTTACCTGCATTTCTTCCCTGGGAGACACGCTGACTTCCGCTCTGTGCCATTGGTTGCCTTTGTTCCCAGTTCGGGTCCAGATCAGCCGAGGTGACGCACCTTTAAACACCACATAAACTCGCAGAGCCATTGCTTGTGCCGCGCCATACATGTGGTACCAGAAGGAGAGACAGCGAGGGCTGCGGGAAGTGCAGGTGGGGCTGGCCAGGTGGGTTGCATCTCCTGGGCTGACAGCATTTCCTTGCAGGTAAATGAAATAGCCCCCTGAAAAAGAGAGCCAGACGTGAAATGGACAGATCCCTATATTGTCTGGTCACTGGAGAGCTGGCGACTGCAATGCCACCTTTGGGCAAATTTTGGTCAAGAATTGCTGGCTCATGGTTTTCAAAGGCCTGTTTTTTGGGGTGAGGTCCAGATTTTGCCATTCCAATTTCAAACGGGAAAATTCCTGTGCACGGTGAAGGTGACTGCCTCAGAGAACTATGGAGTGGAACGGAAGCAAATTTTGGTCAAGAATTGCTGGCTCGTGGTTTTCAAAGACCTTTGGGCCACTGGCAGGAATAATGCTCTAGTCCAGGGGTTGCCAACTCCCAAGAGACTGCGATCTGCTTACGGAATTAAAAACTGGCAATGATGGGTTCAGGGCAAAGTTGTTGAGCTTTTTTCATGGAGGAGAAGTAAAGCCCCATTTTTTAGAGGTGCCAGGCAGCAAAGTTTTTGTTATGTACTAAGCAGGTAGGATCCTAGAATACAAGTATTGATTGACCTGCCCAATCAGGTTCCAGGAGGGAAGCAGAATCAGCCAATCAGATGGGACTCATTATGTAAATAATAATAATAATAATAATAATAATAATAATAATAATAATAATTTATTATTTATACCCCGCCCATCTGGCTGGGTTTCCACAGCCACTCTGGGCGGCTTCCAAAAGAATATTAAAATACATCAAACATTAAAAGCTTCCCTAAACAGGGCTGCCTTCAGATGTCTTCTAAAAGCCTGGTAGTTGTTGTTCTCTTTGACATCTGGTGGGAGGGCGTTCCACAGGACGGGTGCCACTACCGAGAAGGCCCTCTGCCTGGTTCCCTATAACCTCACTTCTCGCAGGGAGGGAACCGCCAGAAGGCCCTCGGAGCTGGACCTCAGTGTAGAACGATGGGGGTGGAGACGCTCCTTCAGATATACTGGAGCCTAAGGTTTTGGGGGAAATTCAATTACTGTTTTACAAGCTGCAATAGAGAGCATGAAATCACTGCAGGACTCCGAGTATATTTCAGATGCTGAGCTACTTTTTGGGAGGAGGACAGCCCCGTTTGAGGGGGATTTTGGGGGAGGAAGAGGAACAGCCATCCACCAACAGAATGCTGGGGAAACAAGCAGCCTCACTGAGTAAACTCCATCTTCTGTTCTGCAGATCGTGAAACAATGGTGGGCGGGGCGAGGGGGCAGGGCCAGATTCTATTTTGCAAACGCTAAGGAAAGGGACCCAGCGATCGACCGCGATCACTGCAATCGACCAAAACCTCCCAGGGATCTACCAGTAGATCGCGATTAACCTGTTGGACATTCCTGCTCTAGTGCAGCAGGGAATTGCACCCTCGTCTAGCAGTTTGCCAGCACTGTATGTTGAATAAGGTGCCCAGATTCCAGGGCTGCCGCTGCTGCAATCTAAGAAGTCTAAGTAATAATAATAATAATAATAATAATATTGATACTCTGCCCGTCTGCCTCTGCTGCCCCAGCCTCTCTGGGTGGCTTCCAACATAATAATAACACAGCAAACCTCAAGCATCGAAAACATTCTGCCTCCAGCTGTCTTTGGGGAGGTCTCACATTTCTTTTAGAATGTCAGGAGCAAATGGCTCTCTGGAAGGCTTCCTGCAGTGGCGACGGTCTGCCCCTCACCTCTTGAAGTGTGGTCATAGGGCGGTCCAGTGTCTGTTGAGGATGTGGGGCCTTTGTGCCGCTTCCAGTCAAATGTGTCTGAGGGCAGCTGTCTCCAGGAGCAGAAGTCCACATCAAAGGAGCAAGAGAAATTGCAGTGAACCCAGGGATCTGGCGAAGCAAGAAAGAGAAGGGTTCATGTGCATCCATGGAAGGCCCAGTCTCATCGGACTGGGGAAGGGTGGAATTGCTGGGTGAAGTGGACCAAATGCAGATGGCCACTTCTGTTCCACTGGATGCTGGTGGGTTCCCCGATGGAAACTCTGGAGGGAAGCCCACTTCATTCTGTGCAGCTGCCCCCTTCTCTCTCCCCTCCAGCTGATGGTCCCTTGTCCCCCTCCCTGCATGGACCCAGCTGGGAGGAGGGAGCTGCTCCCTGTTAGAGCCAGCCAGGCAAGGAAGATTGCCATCTTCTAAGGGACCAGGTGGTCCATCCCTGAGCAAGACAAGTAGGGGAGATGTGGGGTTTCTACCAGGGCAGAGCGCTGCTTCCCTCTTAGTGCTCCCCGCCATGGGCTCAGTCTCTAGGTTCCCATCGTGTCCACATACCTGGTGCCTGAGTTGGCATGGCTGTCCAGAGTGGGGTGGTGAAGAGAGGAGCTGAAGAATGAAGGACAGGGTCAACTTAGGGATGTGTCTTTGAGCTCACCAGTCACCCGCCTTCCTACTGATTAATTGATCGCTTCAATTTGTGCATTTCCAAAACCTCAACTGATGTGTGATACTGAATGGCCGTTGCTCAGTGGCAGAGCGCTGAGTGCAGGAGATCTCAGCATCAATCCCCAGCATCTCCAAGTAGGGTTGGATGAGTCCCCTGCCTGAAATCCTGGAGAGCTGCTGTCAGTCAGTGCAGACAATACTGGGGTAGATGGACTCTGTTCCCAAGATGGGTTCAGATAGGCTCAATCCAAAGCAACACAGGGGAAAAACCGGGACGCCATCTTCCAAGTCACATGACCCACATGAGATCACAGTCCTGGAAAGTGCTTTTCTAAAGGCATGGTGCTTCATAAGACCACAGCTCTGGAAAAGTCCTTTGGGGTGGCAAGAATGCAGCCCCAAATCACACGAGAGCACGGCACCCCAAATGGCCGCCGTGCTCTGCCATGAAAACATGGGACAGATGAGGGGTATGTGGTCACCAGGTGATAAGTCCCCGCTCGCTACCTGCTGTAGGTCTCTTAACTTATTGTTAATGGAAAGGCCACAGCAATGTAACAGGAGGAATCACACTGAACAGAAGGATCTGACAAACTGGGAAGCAAGCAAAAGGCAATCTCGCTGTTGCATTGTTCTCTTAACTCATGCGTAGGCAACCTAAGGCCCGGGGGCATGTTTGGCAGATTGAGCCTGTGACACAACCCAAGGTGGGCTCTGAAGAACTGACAATTGACCTCACCAGCAGGATTTGTTAATGTATCTATTGCTGAATGTCAAAATAACCTACTGTGAAAAACCAATTAGACAAATATTAGCATATAAACGTGAAACATGTATTGTAACAGCTTGGATGTTTCTCTCTCATGCACACAGAGCACAGCATTGCCCCAAAAACAAGCTATACCGGGAATATTCAGAGCTCTGATGATGCTCTGCTCTTCCATCTAGACACAGCATTGATCTTACCTGGGCAATCTCCCTCCTCCATGGAGAAGTCATCCACAGCCACGTCACTGTGGACGTCTTCCCCCGGCTCGCCTTCCACGATTATCTAGGGAGAAAAGGCATCTCCCATCAGCTTCATGGCCAGACAAGGCCACACCTGCAAGGGGCATGCCCTGCTGGGGTCTCCGTTACCTGTGCTTTCTTCCCTTGAGGCATGCTGACTTCGCCTCTGTGCCACTGGTCCCCTTTGTTCCCAGACTGTGACCAGATCAGCTCACGGGATCCGCCCTCAAAGGCCAAATAGACTCGCAGGGCATTTCTTTGGGCCGCACCGCGCATGTGGTACCAGAAAGAGAAGCAGTGGGGCCTGGTGAAGGTGTAGAAAGGACTGGCCAGGCGTGTTGCATCCCCTTCTTTGGCCACATGGCCTTGCAGGTAGATGAAATAGCCCTCTGGGGGGGGGGGGGAGGAAAGAACCACACATGTAAGGGAGATCCTGTGCAGAAGGAGCAGCACCTTCTATTGGCAGTTTGCCACCAGGCCATGTAGAAGGAGGTGCCAAGTGCAGGACCCCTTGATATAAGGCCTTTGGAGGAAAGGCTGGCTGCCCCATTTCATTGAGAGCTCCAGGTGCCAGTCCAGGCCAAAGTGGTCTCCTGGAAGGCTTCTGGACATGGCGATAGTTTGATCTTCCTCACCTCCTGTGGTGTGGTTGGAGGACGGTCCAGTATCTGCTGTGTGTGTCGGACCTTTGTGCCGCGTCCAGTTAAAACTGTTGGAGGCCATTTGTCTCCAGGAGCAGAAGTCCAAGTCAAAGGAACAAGACAAATCTGGCTGAAGGCAAGGCTCTGGCAAAGCAAGGAGAAAGGTTGGTGTGGATGTTTGGAGGGGCGGCTTGTCCAGTATGGCAATTTGGGACAGGAGGACTCCATGGTCAGTGGGGCTGCAGTTCATTACCAGAAATACACAATTGGTTTCCTTCTCCCCCTGTCCCCATCCCCCAGACCACAGCTGAGGAACACGATCCAACTGTATGCCAGTGCTAATGCTGTCCTGGGCTTCCAGAGTGACACCTGCCAAAATGCAGAGTTCAGAAGGAGAAGCATTCAATGCTGAAGTCTAGCTCCGAGTCCCCTCCTAATGTTCCCCTTAGCCAGCCGTACTTGTTTTTTTTTTTTAATATATTTATTAAGAGTTTAATGATTACCCTAAAAAAAGAGTTAAACAGAACAGAACAATACAATACAATACAAGAAAAACAAAAACACTACTTATCTTAACAAAACAAAAACAAAAACAATTAAAAACACATCCAATATTTCCATATCTTGTCTTTCATTTACTTGTTTCAGTGACCTCCTCACACCTCCCTTTTTTGTATTCCAGTTCAGTTAGCTATTTCAGCAAATTCTTTCCACCTTTCTCAGTTTTTGTCCTATAATTTATCTTAACACAATCTAACCTTATTTTTCCACTTTGGCCCATTAACAATCTATTTTTACTTAATTCTTTATAACATTTCTGCTAAAGCCATATAACTTCATTCCAGCATCCTTCTAACATTCATTAATTTTACAGTGTAAATAGTCTTTAAATTTTTTCCAATCTTCTTCCACCTACTCTTCTCCCTGGTCTCGGATTCTGCCAGTCATTTCCGCCAGTTCCACTTAGCCAGCCGTACTTGAATCCAATCTAGTATCCAGAGGAAATCTCAGAAAATGTATCAGAGAACTGAAATGGTGGTGATCTTGACTCTAGAAAACTCACCTGTGGTAGGAGGGGCTGTTCTGATCGTGGTGTTAGAGGTGCGAAATGAGGTGGTTGACAATGTTTCTGCAATGATGAGAAACGGAATAGATTCTTTAATGCAACCTTCCCTCCCATGCTACCTGGAGCAGAAAGGAGAAGCCCTAAAAGCAGCCACAGAGTGGCTTCCAGAATGGTTTCCATAGAAAGTCTCAATGTTAAGATACTTAGTTTAGGGTGGAATTCAACGCTGTGATGTGATGCAAGTTCCACCTGGGAAAGCGCTGCAATTTGCTGGGTGAAACAATCTCCCCTTGACTTTTCCCATCTTGTACTCTAAGTGTTCTGCTGACCACCACAACCCCTGCCAACACCAGGGGGCACACAGGATGTCTGGTGGGCACAGGAGGGACATTCCCATTGCACAAACTTAAGTATTCCCTCATGGATTCTGCTGACTGGTCTCCTGACGTGAACATCAGTGGGAGATTGCAAACCACAGAGATTGTTCCCACTTTGGTGAGGAAGCCATTGAGCCAAGAGGGTGAAAGAAAAAGCCAATTAAGTGATACATCTTTGTGTTGATTAATTGCCTGCCTTTCCAACAATTAATCAGTACAGTTTGCACTTTACCAAAACCTCAGATGGAACGGAAGGATTTCTTAAGGTGGCCCATCATGTTATAAATAAAAGCTCTTGCTGATTCCTGCATTGTTAAGGACAAGCCAATCTCTTAAGGTTTCCTTCCAGGGGGATTTGGGAATCGGAAGGTCAGTGAAACTGCAATTTAAGACCAGGAATGCACAATATGGTTCCCAATCTAATATTCAGAGGAATCCTCAGAAAATGAAGCAGAGAACCAAAATGCCAGCAACACTTGCGGAGCAAATTCATGGGCATCTCGACTCATGAAAACTCACGTGTGGTAGGAGGGGCTGGTCTGATTGTGGTGCTGGCGGAGGAGCTGCGATGTGAGGTTGCTGCCGATGTTTCTGCAATAAAGAGAGCAGGAACTAATCGTTTCATCTTAGCTTGCGTCCCACGCTGTCTGGGGCAGGAGGTGTGTGGACCGAAAGCAGCCAGACATAAAGAATGCTTTTGTATACACAAAGTAGCTCAAGGTACTGAGACTGGAATTCAGTGTTTTGGGTCCACTCACCAGTCCCCTGTGATTGTTTTCCCAATCTAATATCCAGATGGAAACTCAGAAAAGGAAGCAGAAAACTGAAATGTCAGCAACATACTTGACCCTGGAGAACTCACCTGTGGTTGGAGGCACTGAGCTGATCATGGTGGCAGTTTCTCTCCATCACCCATCAGTTCTCTCCATCACCCATCAATCACCCATCTCCTATCAATCAGGTAAAGGTAAAGGTACCCCTGCCCGTACGGGCCAGTCTTGACAGACTCTAGGGTTGTGCGGCCATCTCACTCAAGAGGCCGGGGGCCAGCGCTGTCCGGAGACACTTCCGGGTCACGTGGCCAGCGTGACATCGCTGCTCTGGCGACCCAGAGCCGCACACGGAAACGACGTTTACCTTCCCGCCGGTAAGCGGTCCCTATTTATCTACTTGCACCCGGGAGTGCTTTCGAACTGCTAGGTTGGCAGGCACTGGGATCGAGCAACGGGAGCGCACCCCGCCGCGGGGATTCGAACCGCCGACCTTTCGATCGGCAAGCCCTAGGCGCTGAGGCTTTTACCCACAGCGCCACCCACGTCCCATCTATCAATCACCCATCTCCAGAACCCTCTTTATTCTCACCTGGGATCAGTGTGGCTGGTCTGCTGGTGGTGGCCGGGGTGGATGTTGCTGGTGTATGTCCTACGATGAGAAATTGCATTTGTTCCTTAAGAATAAATCTCAGGTTAGTCTGGGGTTCAGGGGGGAAAGGGCCTTACTAAAAGTGCCCAAAGAGAGACACACATTGCACATAGGCAGACACAAAACACTTAGGGCTCAGGATGTAGGACCCTCTGGGAGCAGCCAGTGACCAAAGCCTGGTGGGTCTTTCATCATCTGGGGACCTTGAAGGGACCAAGGAGGAGATGGGGAGGGCGGCAACTTTGGGAGATAGACCAGGGTAGGCTCTGGTGAAATGACATCAGCAGCCGCATTTATTATCATCGGTTTTTTTTCATTGCCAATATAGCCTCCCAAGCAGTTGACAAATATAAAAAATCTGTTCTATAAACATTAAAAGGGTAAAGGTAAAGGACCCCTGACAGTTAAGTCCAGTCGCAGATGACCCTGGGGTTGTGGTGCTCATCTCACTCTATAGGCCGAGGGAGCCAGTTTGTCCGCAGACAGTTTTATCCGGGTTGTGTGGCCGGGTCGTAAGCCGCTTCTGGCAAAACCAGAGCAACACACGGAAATGCCATTTACCTTCCCGCCGGAGCAGTACCTATTTATCGACTTGCGCTTTGACGTGCTTTCGAACTGCTAGGTTGGCAGGAGCTGGGACCGAGCAACGGGAGCTCACTCTGTTGCGGAGATTCGAACTGCTGACCTTCTGATTGGCAAGCTCAAGAGGCTCAGTGGTTTAGACCACAGCGCCACCCATGTCCCCTCTATAAACATTGTTGTTGTTGAGTTGTTTAGTGGTGTCTGACTCTTCGTGACCCCCTGGACCAGACCACGCCAGGCCCTCCTGTCTTCCACTGCCTCCCGCAGTTTGGTCAAACTCATGCTGGTAGCTTCGAGAACACTGTCCCACCATCTCGTCCTCTGTCGTCCCCTTCTCCTTGTGCCCTCCATCTTTCCCAACATCAGGGTCTTTTCAAGGGAGTCTGCTCTTCTCATGAGGTGGCCAAAGTCTTGGAGCCTCAGCTTCAGGATCTGTCCTTCCAGGGAGCACTCAGGGCTGATTTCCTTCAGAATGGATCGGTTTGTTCTTCTTGCAGTCCATGGGACTCTCAAGAGTCTCCTCCAGCACCAGAATTCAAAAACACCAATTCTTCAGCAATCAGCCTTCTTGATGGTCCAGCTCTCACTTCTTTATAAACATGAAGCACCCAAAATTTAAAAGCCAAGTTTGTTTCTCTCTCTCACACACAAATACTGCAGGGTCATTAAAAACAAAAAACCCACTTCAGCAAAACTGAATGTTCCGTTGACGCTCTCCTCACTCCCATACAGAAGCAGCCCCACTGAGAAGCTTTGGTTGTGGGGTGGGGTGGGATCTCACCTGGACAATACCCCTCTTCCATGGAGATGTCATCCACAGCCACATCACTGCGGAAGTCTTCCCCTCGCCTGCCTTCCAGGACTATCTAGGAAGAAAAGGAATCTCTGGTGAGTTTCATGGCCAGCCAAGGCTCAGGTGTTGCTGGACACACCTGCCGATGCCTCACCTGCGAGGGTTTCTGTTACCTGCATTTCTTCCCTGGGAGACACGCTGACTTCCGCTCTGTGCCATTGGTTGCCTTTGTTCCCAGTTCGGGTCCAGATCAGCCGAGGTGACGCACCTTTAAACACCACATAAACTCGCAGAGCCATTGCTTGTGCCGCGCCATACATGTGGTACCAGAAGGAGAGACAGCGAGGGCTGCGGGAAGTGCAGGTGGGGCTGGCCAGGTGGGTTGCATCTCCTGGGCTGACAGCATTTCCTTGCAGGTAAATGAAATAGCCCCCTGAAAAAGAGAGCCAGACGTGAAATGGACAGATCCCTATATTGTCTGGTCACTGGAGAGCTGGCGACTGCAATGCCACCTTTGGGCAAATTTTGGTCAAGAATTGCTGGCTCATGGTTTTCAAAGGCCTGTTTTTTGGGGTGAGGTCCAGATTTTGCCATTCCAATTTCAAACGGGAAAATTCCTGTGCACGGTGAAGGTGACTGCCTCAGAGAACTATGGAGTGGAACGGAAGCAAATTTTGGTCAAGAATTGCTGGCTCGTGGTTTTAAAAGACCTTTGGGCCACTGGCAGGAATAATGCTCTAGTCCAGGGGTTGCCAACTCCCAAGAGACTGCGATCTACTTACGGAATTAAAAACTGGCAATGATGGGTTCAGGGCAAAGTTGTTGAGCTTTTTTCATGGAGGAGAAGTAAAGCCTCATTTTTTACGGGTGCCAGGCAGCAAAGTTTTTGTTATGTACTAAGCAGGTAGGATCCTAGAATACAAGTACTGATTGACCTGCCCAATCAGGTTCCAGGAGGGAACCAGAATCAGCCAATCAGATGGGACTCATTATGTAAATAATGCTAATAATGCTAATAATGCTAATAATAATAATAATAATAATAATAATAATAATAATAATAATAATTTATTATTTATACCCCACCCATCTGGCTGGGTTTCCCCAGCCACTCTGGGTGGCTTCCAAAAGAATATTAAAATACATCAAACATTAAAAGCTTCCCTAAACAGTGCTGCCTTCAGATGTCTTCTAAAAGCCTGGTAGTTGTTGTTCTCTTTGACATCTGGTGGGAGGGCGTTCCACAGGGAAGGCGCCACTACCGAGAAGGCCCTCTGCCTGGTTCCCTGTAACCTCACTTCTCGCAGTGAGGGAACCGCCAGAAGGCCCTCGGAGCTGGACCTCAGTGTAGAACGATGGGGGTGGAGACGCTCCTTCAGGTATACTGGAGCCTAAGGTTTTGGGGGAAATTCAATTACTGTTTTACAAGCTGCAATAGAGAGCATGAAATCACTGCAGGACTCCGAGTATATTTCAGATGTTGAGCTACTTTTTGGGAGGAGGACAGCCCCGTTTGAGGGGGATTTTGGGGGAGGAAGAGGAACAGCCATCCACCCACAGAATGCTGGGGAAACAAGCAGCCTCACTCAGTAAACTCCATCTTCTGTTCTGCAGATCGTTAAACAATGGGGGGCGGGGCGAGGGGGCAGGGCCAGATTCTATTTTGCAAACGCTAAGGAAAGGGATCGACTGCAATCGACCAAAACCTCCCAGGGATCTACCAGTAGATCGCGATTAACCTGTTGGACATTCCTGCTCTAGTGCAGCAGGGAATTGCACCCTCGTCTAGCAGTTTGCCAGCACTGTATGTTGAATAAGGTGCCCAGATTCCAGGGCTGCCGCTGCTGCAATCTAAGAAGTCTAAGTAATAATAATAATAATAATAATAATAATAATAATAATAATAATAATATTGATACTCTGCCCATCTGCCTCCATTGCCCCAGCCTCTCTGGGTGGCTTCCAACATAATAATAACACAGCAAACCTCAAGCATCGAAAACATTCTGCCTCCAGCTGTCTTTGGGGAGGTCTCACATTTCTTTTAGAATGTCAGGAGCAAATGGCTCTCTGGAAGGCTTCCTGCAGTGGCGACGCTCTGCCCCTCACCTCTTGAAGTGTGGTCATAGGGCGGTCCAGTGTCTGTTGAGGGCGTGGGGCCTTTGTGCCGCTTCCAGTCAAATGTGTCTGAGGGCAGCTGCCTCCAGGAGCAGAAGTCCACATCAAAGGAGCAAGAGAAATTGCAGTGAACCCAGGGATCTGGCGAAGCAAGAAAGAGAAGGGTTCATGTGCATCCATGGAAGGCCCAGTCTCATCGGACTGGGGAAGGGTGGAATTGCTGGGTAAAGGGGGGCAAGTGGAATTGCTGGGTGAAGTGGACCAAATGCAGTTTATGTGGTCCTCTTCCTGCAACCAGGTGGCCACTTCTGTTCCACTGGATGCTGGTGGGTTCCCCGATGGAAACTCTGGAGGGAAGCCCACTTCATTCTGTGCAGCTGCCCCCTTCTCTCTCCCCTCCAGCTGATGGTCCCTTGTCCCCCTCCCTGCATGGACCCAGCTGGGAGGAGGGAGCTGCTCCCTGTTAGAGCCAGCCAGGCAAGGAAGATTGCCATCTTCTAAGGGACCAGGTGGTCCATCCCTGAGCAAGACAAGTAGGGGAGATGTGGGGTTTCTACCAGGGCAGAGCGCTGCTTCCCTCTTAGTGCTCCCCGCCATGGGCTCAGTCTCTAGGTTCCCATCGTGTCCACATACCTGGTGCCTGAGTTGGCATGGCTGTCCAGAGTGGGGTGGTGAAGAGAGGAGCTGAAGAATGAAGGACAGGGTCAACTTAAGGATGTGTCTTTGAGCTCACCAGTCACCCGCTTTCCTACTGATTAATTGATCGCTTCAATTTGTGCATTTCCAAAACCTCAACTGATGTGTGATACTGAATGGCCGTCGCTCAGTGGCAGAGCGCTGAGTGCAGGAGATCTCAGCATCAATCCCCAGCATCTCCAAGTAGGGTTGGATGAGTCCCCTGCCTGAAATCCTGGAGAGCTGCTGTCAGTCAGTGCAGACAATACTGGGGTAGATGGACTCTGTTCCCAAGATGGGTTCAGATAGGCTCACTCCAAAGCAACACAGGGGAAAAACCGGGACGCCATCTTCCAAGTCACATGACCCACATGAGATCACAGTCCTGGAAAGTGCTTTTCTAAAGGCATGGTGCTTCATAAGACCACAGCTCTGGAAAAGTCCTTTGGGGTGGCAAGAATGCAGCCCCAAATCACACGAGAGCACGGCACCCCAAATGGCCGCCGTGCTCTGCCATGAAAACATGGGACAGATGAGGGGTATGTGGTCACCAGGTGATAAGTCCCCGCTCGCTACCTGCTGTAGGTCTCTTAACTTATTGTTAATGGAAAGGCCACAGCAATGTAACAGGAGGAATCACACTGAACAGAAGGATCTGACAAACTGGGAAGCAAGCAAAAGGCAATCTCGCTGTTGCATTGTTCTCTTAACTCATGGGTAGGCAACCTAAGCCCGGGGGCCAGATCCGGCCCAATCGCCTTCTCAATCCAACCCGCGGACGGTCCGGGAATCAGCGTGTTTTTACATGAGTAGAATGTGTGCTTTGATTTAAAATGCATCTCTGGGTTATTTGTGGGGCATAGGAATTCGTTCATTTCCCCCCCTTCAAAATATAGTCCAGCCCCCCACAGGGTCTGATGGACAGTGGACCGGCCCCCTGCTGAAAAAGCTTGCTGACCCCTGATCTTAACTTTCTGTAAAGGTTTTCTTTTAATAGTTCCTAAACTAAAGACATGGGTAGGCAAACTAAGGCCCCCCATATAGTCCAGCCCCCCACAAGGTGTGAGGGACAGTGGACTGGCCCCCTGCTGAAAAAGTTAGTTGGCCCCTGTCTTAACTCATCCCCTGTTGTACTAACACCCAGTTCCTCGGTCTCTGGCACTCCAGATCTTTGTTTCATTTCCGTTGTTTTGTCCAGGTTTCTTCAACCCTCCATTCATTCCATCCTCAAAGCAGGCCTTTGAGGCTGGTTAGGTTCAAAGTGGAGTGTGGTGGTCACAGGACCATCAAATCAGCTTCATAGCCATTAACTAGTTAATCTAGGATTCCGGCCTGTTCCCTCTGACCATCTTTGAATCAATAATTGTCCACATTTCCCCCAAATTTCTGGCTCACTTGTTTCTGGGATTGTTGTAGGAGGAGTCGTAGAACTGGAGACATCTGGAGGAATAAAGAAAATTATTATGTACTGAGAGTTGAAGAAACTGACCAGGTCAAGATGATTTGCCAATTATTATGTCCATCATCTTCTTTCATAGAGTCCCAGGCTATGACCCAGAAGTTACAAACTGACTTAAGGCCCATGTGAAAATGGGTCAAAAGAGATGTGGGTATTTGGGTATTTGCAAAGTCACAGGTGAGCTGAGGTGGCAGATTTTGGAGAATTCTCTTGGAAATGGAAATGCCAGCAGAAATTTCTGCGCTTTGCATGATCACTCAAGGTCAGGAACAGAAATCACCCAAGTGGATACTGTGTTTGCTATGGTTCTTTTTTCAGTTGGCAAACATTATGCAAATAATCACATGATTTTCCATGTTGCTTCTGATGTTCCCATTCCCTTGAAATGTAAATAATGTAATCAATAACATAAATCATGTAACTGATTACAGAAATAATTACATATGTTTCAACCATAGCAGAGAGTGAGAGGAACAAGCTAAACTGTAGTGGAATAATTTCACAATAAACCCAAAATGGGATGGAAACTGCTGCCTTCTTACATCCCTAGTTGAGATAGACTTGAGCAGCTGTAAGTGGATTAGCTTTAAATTAGCCTGTAAGGTAAAGGTAAAGAGACCCCATCCAGTCACGGACGACTCTGGGGTTGCAGAGCTCATCTCGCTTTACTGGCCGAGAGAGCCGGTGTACAGCTTCTGGGTCATGTGTCCAGCAGGACTAAGCTGCTTCTGGCGAACCAGAGCAGTGCACGGAAATGCCGTTTACCTTCCTGCCGGAGCGGTACCTGTTTATCTACTTGCACTTTGATGTGCTTTCGAACGGCTAGGTTGGCAGGAGCAGGGACTGAACAACGGAAGCTCACCCTGTCGTGGGGATTTGAACCGCCGACCTTCTGATCGACAAGTCCTAGGCTCTGTGGTTTAGACTACAGTGCCACCCGCGTCCCTAAATTAGCCTGTAAAGGTAAAGGTAAAGGTACCCCTGCCCATACGGGCCAGTCTTGACAGACTCTAGGGTTGTGCGCTCATCTCACTTAAGAGGCCGGGAGCCAGCGCTGTCCGCAGACACTTCCGGGTCACGTGGCCAGCGTGACGAAGCTGCTCTGGCGAACCAGCACCAGAGCAGCACACGGAAACGCCGTTTACCTTCCCGCTATAAAGCGGTACCTATTTATCTACTTGCACTTAAGGGTGCTTCCGAACTGCTAGGTGGGCAGGAGCTGGGACCGAAAGACGGGAGCTCACCCCGCCGCGGGGATTCGAACCGCCGACCATGCGATCGGCAAGTTCCAGGCGCTGAGGTTTTACCCACAGCGCCACCCGCGTCCCAAATTAGCCTGTACTAGAGGCTAATTTGTAAAAAGCCAAGGGATATCTTGTTGCATTAAGGTGTGGCTGCAGCTGTCCCAGGAACTGGCTGCATGCTCTGCTGTAACCAATATGTGAATTCAGTTTCCTCAAACACCTTTACAAATGTATTTGGAATACAGTGGTACCTTGGTTCTCAAATGCTGAAAACCCGGAAGTAAGTGTTCTGGTATTCCAACGTCTTTCAGAAGCCAAACATATGATGTGGCTGTTGGCTTATTGTTTCTGGGGCGCCTGCACTAATCAGAAGCTGCGCCCTGGTTTTCAAACATTTCGGAAGCCAAACGGACTTCCGGAATGGATTAAGTTTGGCACTTTTGTTTTTGCTACTTATGTTGCGTTTTTGTTTTTGAGGCTTTCTCGGTTCATTTGTTTTTGTGACTGTGTGGAACCCAGTTCAGCTACTGATTGATTGATTGTGTGACTGCAGAAATGGATAAAAGCCCCCCATTCAAACAATGCAGTGCAGGTAAGAAAAAAAAATTATTTTTTATCATCAACAATACTGTCTTATTTATTTTATCGTACAGTACATTGATTTTATTTTAGGGATCAATGGTCTTGTTAGATAGTAAAATTCATGTTAAATTGCTGTTTTAGGGGTTGTTTTTAAAAATCTTCATCCGTTTTGTATTCCTTTCTATGGGAAAGCAGTGTGCCTTGGTTTTGGAATGCTTTGGTTTTGGAACGAACTTCCGGAACGGATTAAGTTTGAGAACCAAGGTATCACTGTACTGAGCTTTTACTTCCCCTAAATTTGAGTGCTGGTGGTGCCACAGGACTGGCTACTCATTTCCTCCAAATCCCCCTTTATCCTGCTATAGTCGATCCACAAAGGCATAGGGAGAGGAACCCTTCGTTCTCCTGAAAGGGATTTATTTTTCATGAGAATAACTTCCAGGAATGTCCTGATATAATCAGGGCACTTTGATCTCCTGCTGCTGTTTTGCAAAAACAGGGCCCTGACCTTTCTGTGGGTATCACAAGCCCAGCGCTCAGCACCAACTCCTTGCTGTGAGGCAAACGTCACGAAATTATTCCTCTTCCAGTTAAGATTGAAACCCAGAGGGAAAGCTTGCTTACCGCAAAGCCCACTCCTGACAGCCACGTTGTCCAGCGCTGTGTCGCCGTCTTCCGTCAACCCTCGGATCGCCACAAAGGCCACCTTGTGAAGGGGAATTAAAGCAAGACAGCCCAGTCCCCAGTCAGACAAAGCAGCCTTGCCCAGAGAGTCTGAAGAAATGAACCTATGCTGCCAATTCTCGTAGTAGACCAGTATAAAGTAAGCAGCACATAAGCAGCTCTGTACAAGATCTACTACAGAAGCCACAAGCAGAAAACTCATTCAAATTGTGTCCAAAAGGAAGATTCAGTCTTTAAAGTTCCTTTAGCCAGGCTCCTGTAGATACCAACAAAGGTGAGTTTGTTCAAACGAAGTGTCAGCGATGTTATGCCCAAGAGTTAGACAGGGTGCCGGCGTTTGTCACCTGTTTTGCCCATGAAGCTCTCTCAATTTTTGGATTATTAATATAAGATTTAGAACGCAGAATGGTTTGATAGCATTCTGTGTGCCGCTTATGTGCTGCTTACTTTATATTGGTCTTGCCCAGAGAGTCAGCTGTGACTGGGCAGGACTCGAACCCAAGGCTTCAGGTTACAAGAGAGGAGATTCTGATTAAACATCAGGAAGAACTTTATGACAGGAAGGGCTGCTCAGCAGTGGAAGAAATTTCATCGGAAAGTGGTGGACTCTCCTTGCTTGGAGGTTTTTAAGCAGAGATTGGGTGGTCACTGTCAGGGATGCTTGAGCTGAGATTCCTGCCTTGCAGGGGGTTGGACTAGAGGACCTCAGGGAACCGTCCAACTACGATTCAACCATTCTATTGTTTTCTTTGTCTAATTGTCAGTCATGCTATTTAAAAATGTGGAATTCTTTTTAGCTGATTTTCAATTGCAATATTTTATTTCCTGATTTTTATTTTGTTTGGGGGATTACTGTTCTTGCAACTTTGTATCTGATTTTTCTAGCAGTATGTAAATTGATGCTTTGCAGAATGTGGAAACTCTCTGGGAGATTTTTTATTTGCTGTTTATCTGGGATACATTGAAAACTTACACTTTGTTTAAATATAAGTGGTATATATAAATTGTCCAAATAAATAATTTCTGCCATGTAATTTAAGGAAAGATGGTTATTTTGTTGTTGCTGTTGTTCTGCCAATACGGAGACAGAGGTTCTTGCCAATCTACCTCAATCCCACACAAATATCTACGAGTTGCTCCTGATCTAGCTTGGGAACGCAAGAAGGGTCTTCCTGGATCAGGCCCAGAAGGTGCTCATCTAGTGCAGCATTCTCTTCTGCCTAGGAGAACCCCACATTGCTCAACCCTGTTCTATATCACTACAGAAAAAGGCAATTAATGTATGGTTACCAATTTTTTTTCAATGAATCCGGGGACACTTTTTTTTTTTTTTTTTTTGAAGCTGAGTAGCAACAGGGAGTCAGCAGTGGGGGTGTTGAGGCAAAAGTGGCCTCCCATTTTTTCTCACAGGCCCATATAAGTTCAGCACAAACAGTTGGGCCTGGTGAGTATTTAAGGTTCCCAACCCTAATCTGCGGGTTGCCATCTGATTGGATTTTATTCTGATCCTGATCTGATTTGAGGATGTATTTTAATTGATTGTCTGATTTTATGTTAATGTGTTATACATTTGATGTTAGCCGCTCTGAGCCCGGCTTCGGCTGGGGAGGGCGGGATATAAATAAAATTTATTATTATTATTATTATTAAAAGACCCTGGGCCCAAGCACACATGCATATTGTATAAAGGTGCAAAGCCCTTCTTTTGCACCTTGTGAAACATAAATACACAGAGTTTTTTAAAAACTGGGCAACGGCGCACCGCCCACCCATGACTCCCGAGCCTTCCCCAATCTCCTTCCCCCTTTGTTTTGACACATCAGGGAGGCTCAGGAGTTGTGGGCGGGTGGCCATTGCCCAGGAGGGGTGCAAGGCACACGGTTTCTCTGCCAGGCAAGGTGCAAAGCCCCTCTTTCCCACCCTGTGAAACATAAATGCGCAGAGTTTTAAAAAAACTGGGCAATGCCCGCCCGCAACTCCTGAGCCTCCCCCGGTCAGTCAAAACAAAGGGGGCAGGGGGCAGGAGATCTGTACCGCCGGACGTCCCCAGGTCCCCTTTGGCAGTGGCAGAGGCAGTCAGCAGCCCGGAGCCAGCCTGGTCGTGCAGTTGGCTCTGGCTGGCTTCAGGAGCTGCTCACTGCCGTAGTCTTTTTCCTCTCCGGAAGTCCCCATATGATGTGTCTTGTGAGCAACACATTATATGGGGACTTTCAGCGAGGCAACATGGTGGGCGCCACAGCAGTGAGCAGCTCCTGAAGCCAGCCAGAGCCAACTGCATGTTAGGATATTTCCGTTCCACCTTAAAAGGGAGCAGGATGTTTGTGTCACAGCCTGCGTATTTTCCTGTCTCACAGGATGTTTCTGTTGTCTGTTCCTTTCGTTTTCGTTTTTTGCCTGAGCAGTCGGAGCAGACGGTCATGTCTTCTTTTGTTCTGACCTACGCTGAATAAACTGTAAATATGCTGTCCTGCTGTGCAACTTTTGCTGTGTGAATTCTGCTGATAGAGTGTGCACAAGCCTGAGGCTTTGTGTCGCTAAATTGCTGATACTGCGTGACTACGGATGAGCTCTTTGAAGTCCGGCACCGAGCTTGGGGGCTCAGATGGACTTTATCTCCCTGGCAGTATCCCAACACTGCACTACCAGGCTGGCTCCGGGCTGCTGAGGCTGCCGCTGCCACATTTCCCGGGAACAGATTTGCAAATCTGGGGACATTCCGGGGATGGAATTTGTCCAGGGACTGATTTGCAAATCTGGGGACTGTCCCCGGAAACCGGGGACGTCTGGTAACCCTAAATTAATGTAGTTGATGAACATGCAAGCATCATTCTGCTTTCTTCGTTCTCTTCACGCTCCCCAGTCATGTATACAGCACAGAGTGCTTTCATATGTCATACCTTGATGTCCCTCTCTCTCAAGAAATGCACAGATGTGGACCCATGCAGCCAGTCCGAGCTCTGAGCCCCCTTTCGATGCCACAACATGAATTCGTCCTCATCAGTCAAGATGACAACTTTCAGCTCGTTTGAATCCTCTGAGCCGGACATGTGATACCAGAAATCGATGCATATTTCCCTGGAGACCACAAGCTCCTGGCTCTCAAGGATGGTGGTGTCAAAGGGAAGGAGGTTGCTGGCTTCTTGGTAGATGAAATAGCCCTCTGGAAGGAGAAGTGAAACACACAGAAAGGTTGGGGGCCTCTGCTTGGAAGCAGAGTGCAAGCGCTTTGGGATGGAATGCAAGAGCTGCAGGCAGAGGGGTCCTGACAACAGGAATAACAGTAACAACAGCAACAACAATTTGTTATTTATACCCCACCCATCTGGCTGGGCTTCCCCAGGCACTCTGGGTAGCTTCCAACACAATATTAAAATACATTAGTCTGTTAAACATTAAAAGCTTCCCTAAACAGGGCTGCCTTCAGATGTCGTCTAAAAGTCCGGTAGTTGTTTATCTCTTTATCTGGTGGGAGGGCGTTCCACAGGGCGGGCGCCACCACTGAGAAGGCCCTCTGCCTGGTTCCCTGTAACTTGGCTTCTTGCAGGGAGGGAACCGCCAGAAGGCCCTTGGAGCTGGACCTCAGTGTCCGGGCAGAACGATGGGGGTGGAGACGCTCCTTCAGATATACTGGACCGAGGCCGTTTAGGGCTTTAAAGGTCAGCACCAACACTTTGAATTGTGCCCAGATACATACTGGGAGCCAATGTAGGTCTTTCAAGAGCGGTGGTGTGTGGTCTCGGCGGCCGCTCCCAGTCACCAGTCCAGCTGCTGCATTCTGGATTAGTTGTAGTTTCTGGGTCACCTTCAAAGGGAGTCCCACGTAGAGCAGTAGTCCAAGTGGGAGATAACTAGAGCATGCACCACTCTGGCAAGACAGTCTGCAGGCAGATAGGGTCTCAGCCTGCGTACCAGATGGAGCTGGTAGACAGCTGCCCAGGACACAGAAGCCTTGCCGGCAAAAGTTACCCTTTTCCAAACTCCATTCGGGAGACTCTGGGAGGGGCTGCTGCCAGCTGAGCTGTGCGTGTGAGCAGAAGTTTTGGGGGACTGGGCCCTGGGTCACATGACTTAGCTGAACAGGGTTTGGAATAGATAATAATAATAATAATAATAATAATAATAATAATAATAATAATAATAATTTGTACCCCGCCCATCTGGCTGGGCCTCCCCAGCCACTCTGGGCGGCTTCCAACAAAGATGAAAAATACACTAAAATGTCACATATTAAAAACTTCCCTGAACAGGGCTGCCTTCAGATGTCTTCTGAATGTCAGGTAGATGTTTATCGCTTTGACATCTGATGGCAGGGTGTTCCACAGGGCGGGCGCCACTACCAAGAAGGCCCTCTGCCTGGTTCCCTGTAACTTGGCTTCTCGCAGTGAGGGAACCGCCAGAAGGCCCTCGGAGCTGGACCTCAGTGTCCGGGCAGAACGATGGGGGAGGAGACGCTCCTTCAGATATACTGGACCGAGGCCGTTTAGGGCTTTAAAGGTCAACACCAACACTTTGAATTGTGCTCGGAAACATACTGGGAGCCAATGTAGGTCTTTCAAGACCGGTGTTATATGGTCTCGGCGGCCGCTCCCAGTCACCAGTCTAGCTGCCGCATTCTGGATTAGTTGTAGTTTCTGAGTCACCTTCAAAGGTAGCCCCACATAGAGCGCATTGCAGTAGTCCAAGCGGGAGATAACCAGAGCATGCACCACTCTGGCGAGACAGTCCGCAGGCAGATAGGGTCTCAGCCTACGTACCAGATGGAGCTGGTAAACAGCTGCCCTGGACACAGATTTGACCTGTGCCTCCATGGACAGCTGTGAGTCCAAAATGACTCCCAGGCTGCGCACCTGGTCCTTCAGGGGCACAGTTACCACATTCAGGACCAGGGAGTCCTCCACATCCACCCGCCCCCTGTCCCCCCAAAACAGTATTTCTGTCTTGTCAGGATTCAACCTCAATCTGTTAGCCGCCATCCATCCTCCAACCGCCTCCAGACACTCACACAGGACCTTCACCGCCCTCACTGGTTCTGATTTAAAGGAGAGGCAGAGCTGGGTATCATCCGCATACTGATGAACACCCAGCCCAAACCTCCTGATGATCTCTCCCAGCGGCTGCATGTAAATGTTGAAAAGCATGGGGGAGAGGACAGAACCCTGAGGCACCCCACAAGTGAGAGCCCAGGGGTCTGAACACTCATCCCCCCCCACCACTTTCTGAACACGGCCCAGGAGGATGGAGCGGAACCACTGTATGACAGTGCCCCCAGCTCCCAGCCCCTCAAGACGGTCCAGAAGGATGTTATGGTCGATGGTATCAAACGCCGCTGAGAGATCCAGCAGAACTAGGAAACAGCTCTCACCTTTGTCCCTAGCCTGCCAGAGATCATCAACCAGTGCGACCAAGGCAGTTTCAGTCCCATGATGAGGCCTGAATCCCGACTGGAAGGGATCCAAATGGTCCGCTTCTTCCAGGCGTGCCTGGAGTTGTTCAGCAACCACTCGCTCAATCACCTTGCCCAAGAATGGAAGATTTGAGACTGGGCGATAGTTGGCTATCGTGGCCGCATCTAAAGATGGTTTTTTAAGAAGCGGTTTAATAACCGCCTCTTTCAGCGGGTCTGGGAAGGCTCCCTCACGGAGGGAAGCATTCACCACCCCACGAAGCCCATCGCCCAGCCCTTCCCGGCTAGCTTTTATAAGCCAGGATGGGCAAGGATCCAGGAGACAGGTGGTTGGTTTCACTCGTCCAAGCAGCCTGTCCACATCCTCGGAGGTAACAGATTGGAATTGATCCCACACAACTTGACTAGACAGGACTCTAGCACTCTCCCGCCCCGGCCCTGCTCCCACGGTGGAGTCTACTTCTTCCCGAATCTGGATGGACTGGGTTTCGGACTGCGCAGGAAGTGATGCAAAGTCAGCTCATCATAGCAAACGAGCTGAAATATAATAGCATGGTGGGAGAAATGGAAAGTTATGCTGAACCACAGAAATGGAAGGGATCTCCTGTGACGAAGGAATCACAAGAATCCCTGACAGGTGGCTCTCCAACCTCTGCCTAAAAACCTCTAGCGAAGGAGAGAATTGCTGAGAAATGCTGTAAAATAACAGCAAAATCAGGACTCATTCTTACAAAGTCCTAATATATTATATAATATATATAATATATACTAATCATCCAAGTATATTACAGTGGTACCTTGGTTTAAGAACAGCTTAGTTTATGAACAATTTGGATTAAGAATGCTTTGGTTTAAGAACTGACTTCCAGAACGGATGACGTTCGTAAACCAAGGTACTACTGTATATAAATCCTGGTCTGAAACAAACAAAATGCTTTCCCCAAAGCTTATTGAGTCCACTGGTGGTGAATATTTGGGTCTTTGATGGCAAGGAGGGTTGGGGGGGTGCTATATAACATTACACCACAGCTCCCCAAATCCCTGGCCTATGATGTAAGTCATGGGCCCCGCCTGCTCCTTCAAATATCACTGGTTTGTTCCTTTCTATATATAGGGTGTCCGCGACTGGACCTAACGGTCAGGGGTCCCTTTACCTTTACCTTTTTACATTCTGCATGGACTGGTGGCATGGCAACATGTGCAAATGGCTTTCTGTCGAGTCTGTCAGCTGTTGAGTCCTGAGCACCCACACGACACAGAGGTAATATTTGGAGCTTTCGTTTTTGCTATCTTTTATTTTTAAAAATTGCATTTTTGTTTGTGTGGCTTTTTCATTTTTTTTGACTGTGACTTGTTCTTTGTTTTATGGGACTGACTTGTGACTTCGTTTTTGTGACTTGTTTTTGTGACTGCTTGGAACCCAGTTCAGCTACTGGTTGATTGTGTGGCTGCAGAAATAGATAAAAGCTCCCCCATCCAAACAATGACTATCATCAGTGCACGTAAGAAAAAACAAGAATTTTTTAATTTTTATCATCTACAATATTGTCTTATTTGTTTGATAGTACAGTACATTGATTATTGCCTTCATTTTATAGATCAATTGTCTTGTGAGAGAGTAAAATTCATGCTAAATTGCTATTTTAGGGGTTGTTTTTCACCATCTGGAATGGATTAATCCATTTCCATTACTTTCTATGGGGAAGCACACCTTGGTTTAAGGACACTTTGGTTTAAGAATAGACTTCTGGAAGGGATTAAGTTCGTAAACCAAGGTACCACTGTATAGGAAGCAGGGGCCTTACAACTTATTGTTCAAACTTATTTTCACCTGTATGACTGGTAGGTGTCCCCCATCTTTCTTTTTTTTAAAAAAGATATTTATTAGAGTTTCCAATTTTTTATACAAACAAAAAACAAAGAAAAAGATTAAAAAAAACCATATAGTTCAAAAAACATACTTTTCAATAACAAATTTCTCTGACCTCCTCATACCTCCCCTTCTTGTATTCCATTTCAGGTTATTTGTTCAGCAAATCCCTAACTTAAAGCATTACAGCTTATAATATCACCTTATTTTCCTTTTTTTTTTCATCCATGTTCCTTTATATCATTATATATGGTGTCCCCCATCTTACATTTGTGCAAGACCTACTTCCATCAGGATAATCTCCCTCTGGGCCTGTTCCGAGGGTCGGCGTTCCACCTCTACTCCGGATCCAGCTTCCAAAGCGACTGCTACAGGACGGTTTCCAGTTGCAAAAGGGATTGAGGTTGTCATTGAAGTCACAGCTGGCTAGGATGTCTGGAAGACAGAAGCAGGGCCGTCTTTACCCGGGGGTGCAAAGGGTGCAGGGCACCCGGGCGCCGAATTCTGGGGGGCGCCACTGCTGAAGCCACCTAAGCTCCTAACTATCTACCTGTTATGAGATAATAAATAATTTTGATCAAGCTAGAAAAACAAAACACGTATATACCTAGGTATGACTGAAATGTATACCTACTGCTTCACTAAAGGACTTTCGACTTTGTGCGCACATTTACCAAAGGCGCGCCACGCCAGTGGCGGTGCTTGTCATTCACGATGGCGGTGCTTGTCAGACTCAACAACGGCGCTTGTCATTCTCAATGGCGCCATGTATGCGAAATTAACTCTTACATCAAAATATTATGTTACGCATTGTATTGAGCTGCTATGCGGCAGCGCGGTGAGTCAATGGCACCTTTGACACGACTGATGTTTCTCCTAAGTAGGTGCCTAAACAATACTTATAAGTTTAAGTGTGGTGGTGTTGCATACTTAAGTATAAGTGTATTGTAAAGAAATGAGCAAACAAAAAAGTTTGTTTCTTTTCCCTCCCTTCTTTCATAAACAAGGCATAAGCATGGTGTCTGACATAAGCGTAATAAAAGTTAATTTGGGTGCTAAACTAAATTTGGGGGTGCTGGCCGGATCTTTGCACCCCGGCGGTGCATCTGCTAAAGACAGCCGTGCACAGAAGCATCGTGAGATGGAGGTGTGGGGCTCCGTGGGCCGCTGGGCAGGAGTGACGGGAGCCATTACACAAAGGAGAGGTGCCAAGAGAGGTGCTTACCTGTGTCATAAGCCCAGACATCCCTAGTAAGGGTTGGAACTCTTTCTTCTTCCCTGCTAGGAGAGATGTAAGCAGATTAGGTCAGGTGTGGGCAGTCTTGCAGGAATCGCTTTGCTTTTTAATCAGAACCCAGAGATCTAACAACCAGAGTCACAGAGAATGAAGAAAGCTTCAGGCTAGGAATGTGGGCTTGTTTTGACTACCAGGACAGAAGGCAACTGACAGTATCTCCACTCAAAACCCCAGCAGTTCTTCATTTCAGCTGCACACCGTATTTTTTGCTCTATAAGACGCACCAGACCATAAGACGCACCTAGTTTTTGGAGGAGGAAAACAAGAAAAAAAATATTCTGAATCCCAGAAGCCAGAACATCAAGAGGGATCTGGCTTCTGGGATAGCCTCTTGCTGTTCTGGCTTCTGGGATAGCCGTGTGAAGTCTCCGCGCGGCAGTGGGATGAAGACTCCCCCTGTCCGGAAGAGGCTGCGCGTGGCTAAGCTGCCCTCTGTCCCTTCGCCCACCTCTCACAAAAGCCAGCCAAGAGCCGCGCACTCTTTAAAGGGAGCACGGCTCTTGTGGGCTTTTCTACAAGGCGGGAGAAGGACTGCCCATCAGTGATGAAGGCTCCCCGCTGCCCTGCGGAGGCTTTGCGCAGCTAAGCTAGAACAGTGAGAGGGAGCGCTGCACAGCCTGGGATAACCGCTCAGCCTGCATTCACTCCATAAGACGCACACACATTTCCCCTACTTTTTAGGAGGGAAAAGGTGCGTCTTATAGAGCAAAAAATACGGTAATTTAGGGCAGGAGGATTTTTGGATTAAAGGAGGGGAATGTAAATGTGGCACTTTGATACCAGGGGCGTTGAATGGATGTATGGACAGCACACACACACACACACACCCCGCCAAGGAATGCCTGCCTGGGCTCTCCCTCTGTCTTCGCTACATTTCTCCAATCTTAAAACAGCTGCAGTAAATCTTCTCTCTTTTCCCCACCATCAGATCTAGGCAAATCCCACTCGCGGCATTGGAGCAAAACCATGTGCAGCTGGCCCTGGACTGAAGCTGTTAATGGTGACAGTGCTTAAAAGCAATAGGGGAGGGAAGGTGGGGTGGGGGGAAACAGCTCCCCCAACCTCCTGCCTTAGCAGAGAAAAATTATTTGTGGAAAGGGTAATTTGGAGCAAAGAAACTGTAAGCATGGGAAGGGTAAATCACTAGAGCTTTTTTTTTACTGCTGTTTTACAAAAAGGTGTAAACAACTATTTATATTTATACCCCACCTTATGTGACTGTGCAGTTTGCCTCCAAGGATTTAACAAGGGGTTGTTCATATCACTCCTTCACACCTTATGACATCATACATTTGTCTTCAAGATGCCACAAGAGACTATGCTAAATGTGAGGAGAGCAGAATCTCTTTCATGTAGGGGACCGTTAGCCATGAATATTTGCTCTCTGCAACCGTATGCAGACTGCTAACTAGCGGAATGCAAAATGTACATTGCCAGCTCTCCGTATAAAAGCATCTGTGGTTATTTATTTATTAACAATATTGACATAGCCATCTAACTTGATTGACTCCAGGGAAGGATACAATGCACAACAGAAGCAGAACATGCAATGCCATAAAAAGAGAGAAAGAAACACAACTATTTCGTGCCCAGGAGTCTAAAGCTGCCTGTTCAAGCAAGAAGTCAAGAAGCAGAAATAATAGAACAGGCAGAAGGATTTGACATAATGGGTAACTTGGCCGTTGACTCGGCGGAAGGGATGGAAATGTCCTCTTTCCAAAGTACATCCAGGGTCTGCCTTGGACTTAAGTTGTCAGCCAGGCCAAGAGCTTCTCTTCTTCCCCCAGAGAAGTGGGGAGAAGAAGAGGATCTGCACACCAACGCTTGCTGGAACAGGATGATTCCCGCTCCTTGACATGGGCAGTGGAAAAGTGCATTTTACATTTGGCAGGAGGATAGTTAACTCAGGATGTGGGAGACAGGATAACTTACCCTTTGATATCTGTCACCAAGAGGCAGAGGAGAAACCCGATAATCTGGAGAGACTGCAGGGTTCCCATGCTGCATTGGATGAACTAAAAACTCTTTCTGGTGCCTTCGATATAATCTTAATCCATCGCCTTTGCAAGCCAGGAGCAGAGTGAGAATGTCACCTGTCACAGCCACAGTCTCGGAGTCACCTGTCCGTAAGAGAAGCTGGGCTGAGCGGAGGCGGCCATAAAAACCCGTCTGGGCAGGTGTGAGCAAGCGGAAAAGGGGAAGGTGGCTGTTAGTTTTCACTCAGGAAGACCCCTTCTTTCTACCTACCCTAACAGGACTAGGGTCCCAATGCAGAGTGAAGTTTTAAGTTGGGCTTGGTGGCCAAATCTAGAAGGATGACTAAGAACCCAAAACCCCACTCCACCTGTGCAGATCTCCCAGGAAGCTGCTGTTCCCACTGGATTTGACCTGTTCCACTGAATCTCATGAAAGTTCCAGTACATACAGATCCTTCAAGTCGTAGGTGTCAGAGAAGCACAACTTGGTAAGTTACAGTGTGTGTGTGTGTGTGAGAGAGAGAGAGAGAGGGCTGAATTCACTAGATTTTTTTTGACACGCAGCCAAATCACACATACACACAAGCTCATTTACATGGGTTCCAACAGAGAGAATGGTCGTGTGGTCTGACCCTGCCATCAATGG
The DNA here is from genome assembly GCF_027172205.1 of Podarcis raffonei. NCBI lineage: Eukaryota > Metazoa > Chordata > Lepidosauria > Squamata > Lacertidae > Podarcis > Podarcis raffonei. The sequence continues at coordinate 101,290,894 of NC_070606.1, read as the reverse complement.
CATTAAAAGGCTCACTGTTTCCCCTGAACGGTAGCATCCCTCCAGACAGGATCTCAAAAGGGGGAGATGGTCTCTCTCAGGCCAACGTTGCCCCACCGGGGGCCCTCCAGCTGTATTGGACTACAAGTTCCGTCAGCCCTGGGCAGCCAAAATATCTGGAGGGCACCGGGTTGGGGAGAGGTGCCTCAGGCCAACGGCTAGCTGGGTTACAAGTTTTCAGAACATGCAAGTTGCCTTCAGGCAGAATGAACAGGACTCTTTTTGATCCAGAGCCGCTTTGCTAGCCCTAGGGATGTGGGCACATGTGGCTCCTCCTGTTTATTGATCATTCATCCTGAATTGCTTCCGGCGGAATATTTGCATGTCTTCCCGTCAGTCGTTTATTCACCTCATGAAATAAAAATAATGCCCGACTAGTAAGCTAGTGATGTATGGAAGCGAGAGCTGGACCATAAAGAAGGTTGATCGCCGAAGAATTGATGCTTTTGAATTCTGGTGCTGGAGGAGACTCTTGAGAGTCCCATGGACTGCAAGAAGATCCAACCTCTCCATTCGGAAGGAAATCAGCCCTGAGTGCTCACTGGAAGGACAGATCCTGAAGCTGAGGCTCCAAGACTTTGGCCACCTCATGAGAAGAGAAGACTCCCTGGAAAAGACCCTGATGCTGGGAAAGATGGAGGGCCCAAGGAGAAGGGGACGGCAGAGGACGAGATGGTGGGACAGTGTTCTCGAAGCTACCAGCATGAGGGAGGCAGTGGAAGACAGGAGTGCCTGGCGTGCTCTGGTCCAGGGGGTCACAAAGAGGCGGGCACGACTAAACGACTCAACAAGAACAAAGTAAGCTGGGTGTCTGCTGTTCCTCTTGGTTATGTAAGATGGAGAGAAGCATCTTCTTGTCCTCAGTTCTGTTGGAGATGTCTTCAACATTTTCCAGTGGGACTACCTGTCAAAGAAAGGAACAGGAGACGTGGGGGGAGTACGCTTTGTGCTCAGTGACTGCGCAGCCCTTTCCTGCAGCTCAGGCGCTTTTCCTTTCATCATGGTCCTGGGCAGGTGGTGGATGGAAGAGACAGATCAGCCTCGCTCGCTGCTGGGGCTCTGCCTCTTCACTTCCCAGAGTTTTCTCTTTTGAACTACGGCACACGGAAGCCTTTGCCAACTGGCTGCCCTCCAGGTTATCCCCAGACCAGAAAACCCACCAGCCCTTGCCAGAACCCACAGGGACCCTCCTACGGCATGGCTCACTTTGATTTTCTTTGCGGTCTCTGCACTCTCTCTTTAAAGTGTTTTTTAAATTAAATTCTATTCATATAGCACAAATAACAAAACAGAACTTTATGAGAGAAACACATAAAAACTGAACCGAATAAAGGCTGGCACGTGAAGTTACATATAATAATAATAATAATAATAATAATAGTAGTAGTAGTAGTAGTAGTAGTAGTAGTAGTAATTTATTATTTATACCCTGCCCCATCTGGCTGGGCTTCCCCAGCCACTCTGGGCGGCTTCCAACAAAATATTAAAATACAGTAATGCATCAAACATTAAAAGCTTCCCTAAACAGGGCTGCCTTCAGAAAAAACGATGACGCTAGTTATCCAGATCTCTGCAATAGGATGCAGACAGGTAAGAGGAAAGTACCATCATGAGAAATGAGAGAACAGCAGGTGTGGCCAACTCTGCATTATAAATACGGGGATGAATAACATCTGAATATGTCTGCAAACGTGACAGAAGGCTGGCAGCACCAATTCCCACCATGTGGGAATCAGACAGCCACAGTGCTTGGAAAGAGGCAGTCAGGTTGTGCATCCATAGCAGTCACAAGAGGAGGAATGACCACTGGAAGGAGCGCAGAGAGAAGAAACGCCGTGGGGCATCTGCAGCAGCACAACCGGACACCTTCATCTGCCCCAGATGCAACAAAACATGTCTCTCCCACATCGTTCTCTGCAGTCACAGCAGATGCTGCAACCTTAAAATAAAAAAAATCCTTCCAGTAGCAGCTTAGAGACCAACTAAGTTTGTTATTGGTATGAGCTTTCGTGTGCATGCACACTTCTTCAGATACCATGTGCATGTCAGTGTGCATGCACACGAAAGCCAATAACCAATAACTATAACAAACTTAGTTGGTCTCTAAGGTGCTTTGTTGTTGTTTAGTCGTTTAGTCGTGTCCGCCTCTTCGTGACCCCCTGGACCAGAGCACGCCAGGCACTTCTGTCTTCCACTGCCTCCCGCAGCTTGGTCAAACTCATGCTGGTGCCTTCGAGAATATCCAACCATCTCGTCCCCTGTCGTCCCCTTCTCCTTGCACCCTCCATCTTTCCCAACATCAGGGTCTTTTCCAGGGAGTCTTCTCTTCTCATGAGGTGGCCAAAGTCTTGGAGCCTCAGCTTCAGGATCTGTCCTTCCAGTGAGCACTCAGGGCTGATTTCCCTAAGAATGGAGAGGTTGGATCTTCTTGCAGTCCATGTGGCTCTCAAGAGTCTCCTCCAGCACCAGAATTCAAAAGCATCCATTCTTCGGCAATCAGCCTCTTTATGGTCCAGCTCTCACTTCCATACATCACTACTGGGAAAACCATAGGTTTTACTATACGGACCTTTGTTGGCAAGGTGATGTCTCTACTTTTTAAGGTGCTACTGGAAGGAATTTTGTTGTTGTTGTTGTTTCGACTATGGCAGCCCAACACGGCTACCTACCTGTGACTAGAACCTTCAAACAGTTTGACCTCAGCCCCAAAAGTGCACTCCTCTGTTGTCTCCCAAGACAGACAGATGCCAACAATCCCAAATTAATTGAGAGACTTGTGAAAGAGACAAATGTGACCTCTCTTTTTTATGCATTCAATAAAATCCCACCAAACTGAGACAAAAGATTTTACCTTTGCTTTTCCTTTTGAAAACCGGGTGTACCAGGTCAGTGTTTCATGTCGTGCAATTTCCCATCTATTGCTCCACCACAATCTCTGCTGCTGAAAGCGCTCTTGAGACTGACAAGGTAGCGTCCAAAAAGGAATGGAAAGCAAAAGGCCGGTTCTGTGCTGCCACCTGCTGGCTCGAAAACAGCAGAACATCCTCATTTGAACAACAACAACAACAAAAGACTCCTAAAAGTCCATATAGTTCAAGCTCTGGTTTTCCCAGTAGTGATGTATGGAAGTGAGAGCTGGACCATAAAGAAGGCTGATCGCCGAAGAATGGATGCTTTTGAATTCTGGTGCTGGAGGAGACTCTTGTGCAAGAAGATCAAACCTCTCCATTCTGAAGGAAATCAGCCCTGAGTGCTCACTGGAAGGACAGATCCTGAAGCTGAGGCTCCAAGACTTTGGCCACCTCATGAGAAGAGAAGACTCCTTGGAAAAGACCCTGATGTTGGGAAAGATGGAGGGCACAAGGAGAAGGGGACGACAGAGATGGGTGGACAGTGTTCTTGAAGCTACCAGCATGAGTCTGACCAAACTGCGGGAGGCAGTGGAAGACAGGAGGCCTGGCGTGCTCTGGTCCATGGGGTCATGAAGAGGCGGACACGACTAAACGACTAAACAACAACAATAAAACATTGAGACAACCCAAGAAATGCGATGAGGACACTTGCACATTGGCAAGTTGAGCTGGAGAAGTTGCTTACTCTTAGGTTTCAGCCACAAGATCATGTCACGCTGAAGACACCCCAGGGTTCCCAGGCTTCACAGATCAATGGAAAGGGTTTGCCAACCCCTGGAACACAATGTGGGTCCATCGCCTTAGGAAGACAGCAGCAGAATGAGAGCAGCACAGGGGACACACCGGGACGGTAAGAGTAGCACAGAAGAGCAGAGGCAGGCATGGACTTCTCCCTCTGGCCAGTAGTGAATAAACAGGACATTTTCAACCTGGAGACAGTTTTCTTATCTGCTTCCCTTGCAGTAGACATGCAGCAAAGGTCCAAGTCCAGAGCTATAATAGCGGTTTTTAAAAACAACAACAACCCAGAAACAACTATTTTCTTGCAATTGCTGACGAGATGCATCAAAGCTGTGATGGCCTGGGACTCGGGCTCAGACTTGGAACCAGAGGAGTCCCAGTCTGCACAGGTTCCCCTGCAACAAGCACCAGCTGGGCCAAGTCAGGGGCCTGAGCCTGCCCTGGCTCCAGATGTGGGGATGACCTTGTTGCCTCCAGCTGGGCCATCACTTACAGCTGCTCCACTACCAGTTGGGTCAGGGGAGGCTGAGGCGGCCCCTGGGACTAGTCATCCACCGACGTCTCCTGAGCTGCAGAGACTGAGGTCTGAGAGAAGGAGAGACCTGAGTACTCGCAGGAGGAGTGCTTGCCTTCGGGTGAAACAGAGAGGTGAGTCGCCGGGGGATCAGGACCGGCTGCTACCCTGACAAAGATAAAAGGCTGTCGAACCTTGCCCCAGGTTGCGGGAGCAACATTGCTGTATGCCAGATCCTGCACCTGACCTTTCCTGGTTTCCTGCCTCGTGTCCTGCCTTGGCCCTGTCGGACTGACTCCTAGCAGAACCTTTGGATTCGGGACCGGACATGGACCACATTTCATGGGTTACCCCCGGGCCCAGCACAAAATCCATCTATTACTGTCAATACAAACCATGCCTTGACAAAATGCCCTCTAGCCCAACCCCTGCGATGCAGGGATCTCAACAAAAGCATCCCTGGCAGATGGCCATCCAACCTCTGCTTTAAAATCTCCAAGGAAGGGGGCCCACCATGTCCCGAGGGAGTCTGGAACACGCTTTAAATAGTGTTTTGTTTTTCATTTGCATTTTTCTTACTTCTGGAAGCTGCACTTGATGACTCTTGATGAAAAGTGGTCTTAAAAAAAATATGAAAGCAAATAAATAAATAATTTAAGAATAAATGTTATTTGTATCCCGCCCTCCCCGGCCAAGCCAGGCTCAGAGCTGCTAACATCATATAAATAAGACGATATGCATAATACAAGCGATCAATCAATTAAGATACATCCCACAATTAATTCAAACAATTAAAATTAAAACTGGACAAGTGGCAATCTTCAGGTTAAAATACTCTCCAAGACCAACTGTTTCCCCTGATGTTATATAAATAAGGATGGCTAGGAGTGCACCCTTAAGGATTTGAGCTCCTTTGCTGTGAGTGAGATTGCATTGTGTAGGACCAGGGTGGAGGTTCTTGTGAACTTCCATCTCCAGCTGCGAGGTTTTGCTAGGCAAGAACACATGGCTCTCACCTCCGGAAATGTGTGTGATCTCTGATGTTCATCGATGTGTCCTTGAGATTAAAAGCTTTGAAAATGACTTGTTCCTCATTATGCTAACCTTCCATGAACAAGAAACCATGTTCCATGATGCATCTGCCTGCCTCCCTGTTCCCATTAGGGCTGGCACAAAACAGGAGGATTCTGAGATAAGAGACAAACTTTGTTCTGTCTGGAGTGGCAGAGAGTGGCGTGGGTCTCTGGTGTGAACTCTAATGGTCCCACAACGGCAGGTGGATTGGAATGAGAAATGGCCCGTGCTCAATTGCGCAGTAAACATGTGCTCTGAGCACATAGGAAACAGTTGGAGTTTCTAAATGATGGGGAGGAAAACAAAAGCCTCTTGCAACGTTTGAAAACCTCAGCTACTTTTCCATGAGATGTGAGACCACTGGAGAAGCTCACAAGATAATGAAGGGGGGAAATAGTGGTTTTCTGATCAGGAACTGCAATACACCTCCGTTCAATGATACAGTAATGGGCTGAAATGTGAGAAATTTTTTGGCAGAGAACAGAAATACAGACTAATCAGTCTAAGGGTCCTATCTTTTCCGATTTTTCTTCTGATACACGGAGAGAGAACAGAAATTGTAAACTTCTGTTTTTAAAGTTTGATTTTTATTTTTTTTAAAGATTATAGATGGGCAAACTATTCAAGGGCCACATTCTCTCGTGAGCAACCTTCTGAGGGCCACATTCCTGTGGTGGGAGGGGCTAGAGACAAGAGTGGGCGGAGCAATGGACGCAACTCTTGCCTCTGTTTTTTTTATATAATGTATTTTTATTAAAGATTTTCTTGATTTACAAAGGTGTGTGCAATGTCTCTCTCTCGTATTTCCCCCCCCCACGTAACAAATTTTTTTCTTTCACAAATCGGTTTCATTTGTTGAGACATTAGGAAGAAAAGGGGGAAAGAGGTGTGTGGGGGGGGGAAAGGTGAGTGGGGTTGGGGTCGGGTGGCGATGTTTCTGTTATGCTTAATGTATGTAGGGTTTGGTGTCAGCGTTGCCTGTGCAGGTTCTCTGCTGTTCACTTGTGTTCCTTTGGTGGTGAGAGAGGTTGAGGTTGGCCTAGGGTCTGATTGTTCATTTGTGGTTGGCTGTGGTGGTCTTTGTTTTCATGTGTGAGTGGGGTGGGTGGGTGTTTTGGATCAGGTTAGCCATATTGATTTGTATGCTGTTGGTGGATTTCTGTTGTTGTCTTGTTGGGCTGCGTCTGTGTTATGTACTGAGTTGAATAGGATCCAAAATGCAGCAGTCTGATTGGTCCTAGAACAATGAAGCAGTATGATTGGTCCGCAGGAGCCACCCAATCCAGCTCCAGGTAGAAGTGAATCCACAACCTGATTGGCCTACAGGAGAATCCCGGAATTAGCCAATCACGTGCGGCCCACTGTGTAAATAATGTATATAAAGCAGATATTTTGGGGGAACTTTCATTCCTCGCTACTATGAGCTGAATAAAGAGCATGAAATCCACACTCGACTCCAAGTATATTTCAGTACGTGATAAAGGGAAGCCATACCGGGGTGAAGGCGTCTTCTTCTGTTTGTCCCTGTGTCAGTTTCAGTTTATTGGTTAATTTTTCTAGTAGGGCTGTTTCCCATACTATTTGGTACCATTGGTCCATGCTTACTCCTGACACGTCTCTCCAGTGTCTGGTTATGGTGTTTCTGGCTGCTGAGAGCAGGTGGGTTATGAGTTCTTTGTGGTGTAAATGGGCACTGTTGTCCTGGAAGATGTTTCGTAGGGCCAGCTCTTGCCTCTGTAAAGCAGGACTGCATTCCAGCCGCACAAAAGCCAGAGGTTTCTGCCGCCACAGCCCACCTAGGGACTTCTTCAACCTCCTTCAAAGCAAGCAGGAGACATTATCACAATTCGGGGGCACACTCCAGGCTCATAAAAGCACTCAAGGAGGTCCACAGCGAGTGATGGGTACAGGGAGATGGTTGTGGCCAAGGAAGGGTCCTGGGGGCCGATTCGTCTTGGAGCTGAGTCTACAAACTGACCTCCTGGCTACATCAGCCTCATTTTCGTCCTGGCTGCTCACTGCCTGGTTTTGTGTGACAACTCGCCTGATGAAGAGTTCTACAGAACTTGAAAGCTTGCCCCACTTTTGTGGCCTTTGAGGTAGTCCTAAGAAAGTGGCGCTGTGGGTTAAACCACAGAGCATAGGATTTGCCGATCAGAAGGTCGGCTGCTCGAATCCCCTCGACGGGGTGAGCTCCCGTTGCTCGGTCCCTGCTCCTGCCCACCTAGCAGTTCGAAAGCACGTCAGAGTGCAAGTAGATAAATAGGGACCGCTCCTGCGAGAAGGTAAACGGCGATTCCATGCGCTGCTCTAGTTCACCAGAAGCGGCTTAGTCCTGCTGGCCACATGACCTAGAAAAACTGTCTGCAGACAAACGCCGGCTCCCTCAGCCTGTAAAGCAAGGTTACCAGTTTTTTTTCCTTCAATGAGTCTGGGGACATTTTTCAACTTCAATGGATTTTGTATGGGGACCGATTTGTAAATCCGGAGACTGTCCCCAGGAAACGGGGACGTCTGGTAACCTTACTGTAAAGCGAGATGAGCACCGCAACCCCAGAGTCGTCTGCAACTGGACTTAACTGTCAGGGGTCCTTTACCTTTAAGAAAGGTATTGCCCACCTGTGGATTTTAGGAGTGTGTGTGTTTTCGTATGGACTGGTGCAACTAACCCTGGTTTTCCTTGAGCTGATGTGCCTCATAGCCACAGATTCCTTCCTTGCTCAGTTGCTACCAGCTGACACCTCAGCAGTGCGTGGTCAAGCAAGGATGGTTTGCCTTCATCTAGTGAGCCACATTTGCCTCTGGATTTGTGCAGTTAGGATCAATCCTTTTGGAGCCCCCTCTGCAGTCGCTTTCTCTGAATAGTGGCCGCTCTTGCCTTTTCAAACGCTGGGATCCTGCGACCGACATGCTTCTCTGCCCTTCTCTCTTCCCCATGAAAGAAAGAAAGAAAGCCACCTCTGGACTCCAGCCAGGCTGAGGACGGTGGAGGCGGCAGCTCAGTCCCTGAGCGACATGCATAATTCATCCAGCAGCAAGTGGCAGTTTTGCTCCTGGGGCTTTTCCAAGACTCTCCGTACAGGAGGCAGCAGGCACCAGGCTCTGCACTTTGGCTGAGATAGATGCATGAGGCCTGCAAAGTGGGTTTGCCAGCAAGGTTTCTGGGCAGATCCTCCTTGCTTCTGGCATGAGGTGGACTCACGGCTGAATTAATTGCCTGGGGTGAGCGGCTGAATGACATCAGGCACTCATTTCTCCATGTTGCTGGAGCTCAAGCTGTGCCAGGAAACTCTGCGTCCTTTAATGCCAGAGGTAGGACGAGAAGGTAAACAAGCAGAGAATGAGAGAGAGAGAAAGAGAAAGAGAAAGAGAAAGACACACACACACACACAGAGAGAGAGAGAGAGAGAGAGAGAGAGAGAGAGAGAGAGAGAGAGAGAGGAGCAGGTGGACTATGAGAGACGTTGATGAAAAAGAATGAATATGAATTCAAGGAAGGGCCCTAGCCAGCCTTTCTCAACCTGTGGGTCCCCAGATGTGAATGAACTACAACTCCCATCAGCCCTAGCTAGCAAGGCCAGAGTTCAGGGACGATGGGAGTTGTAGTCCAGCAACATCTGGGGACCCAGATCAGAAAACGCCATCAAAATTTGTTTACAAACTTGCACAAGAACTCAATAACAGGTCTGATTTCCGAAGAGCTTTGCTGATCTTGTGAAAATGACCTAGCACACGGATTTATATCTCCAAGATTCTGCAGATCTTGGCTGTGAACTAGGGCGCCACGAAAAAATTCCAAGTTGGGCCCTAGAGTTTCAAATTGGGGCCCACTGGCTGGCCCTGAGTCTCATAGTTGCTGGGCTCAAGTTGCCCTGCCCTTGCATGAAGTCTTGAGTTTGCAATTTGGGGAGAGGGGAGACTGCTTGCTGGGGGGCAGGCAGACTGGGCAGGTCCCCAAGATTTAGAGGCCGTAGGCTTCAGCCTACTTAAGGTAAAGGGACCCCTGACCATTAGGTCCAGTCGTGAACAACTCTGGGGTTGCAGCGCTCATCTCGCTTTACTGGCCGAGGGAGCCGGCGTACAGCTTCTGGGTCATGTGGCCAGCAGGACTAAGCAACTTCTGGCGAACCAGAGCAGCGCACGGAAACGCCATTTACCTTCCTGCCGGAGTGGTACCTATTTATCTACAGTGGTACCTCGGGTTACAGATGCTTTAGGTTACAGACTTCGCTAACCCAGAAATAGTACCTTGGGTTAAGAACTTTGCTTCAGGATGAGAACAGAAATTGCCCGGCGGCAGCACAGCGTCAGCGGGAGGCCCCATTGGCTAAAGTGGTGCTTCAGGTTAAGAACAGTTTCAGGTTAAGAACGGACCTCCAGAACAAATTAAGTTCTTAACCTGAGGTACCACTGTACTTGCACTTTGACGTGCTTTCGAACTGCAAGCTGGGCAGGAGCAGGGACTGAGCAACGGGAGCTCAACCCGTCACGGGGATTCGAACCGCCGACCTTCTGATCGGTAAGCCCTAGGCTCAGTGGTTTTGACCACAGCGCCACCCGCATCCCTTCAGCCTACTTAGCCTATACATAAATCCGGCACTGCCGGGGGGGGGGGCACTGTCTTTACCCTTTGCAGAGATGTTCACACCTTGGCTAGAGATGAATTAGGAAAAGGTGGAGATATAAGCTTTGAAGTCACCTCTCGAAAGATGAAGACAGAAACAGAAGAGGACATCTAGCGAAGTTCCCAAAAGCTGTGGCAGGGATGGGGGGGAGAGAAAAGGAGAGGGCAGTAAATTAAGAGGTTTTCTGGGGAGGAACTAAGAGGACTGCTGCAACTTGTCTTCCATCTGCTTTGCCAGCTAGCAATGGAATGGGGACCGTCAGGGTTGCATAGCCCTGATTAATATTATCCCAGGAATGTAAATCCTTTGTTGGCTGTGCGTATCTGTAATTTTTGCATGTTTCTCCGTCCTAAGGTGGTTTCTTTTTTTGTCCCCATTATTTAATAATTTAATTAAAATTGTATTATGACAATATGTACATCAAACATCCTTGTTTCTCATGCAGGAAAGGGAAGGGAAGGGAACACAATGAAACCCTACAGAACCACAAATACATTAACAGGATATATATATTCTTGCAAACCCTTCCAATCTCCATATGGTGGAATATTCCAGGGGTTTCAGGGGCTTACCCAGGGCAAGTGTTTCCCTCGGAATGAGGAGCAGTAGAGATGGTGGCTTCTTTATGATTGTTGTTGTTTAGTTGTTTAGTCATCTCCAACTCTTCGTGACCCCCTGGACCAGAGCACGCCAGGCACTCCTGTCTTCCACTGCCTCCCGCAGTTTGGTCAAACTCATGTTACTAGCTTCAAGAACACTGTCCAACCATCTCGTCCTCTGTCGTCCCCTTCTCCTTGCGCCCTCCATCTTTCCCAACATCAGGGTCTTTTCCAGGGAGTCTTCTCTTCTCATGAGGTAGCCAAAGTCTTGGAGCCTCAGCTTCAGGATCTGTCCTTCCAATGAGCACTCAGGGCTGATTTCCTTAAGAATGGAGAGGTCTGATCTTCTTGCAGTCCATGGGACTCTCAAGAGTCTCCTCCAGCACCAAAATTCAAAAGTGTCAGTTCTTTAGGATATACGGGTTATTTACATGCACATAAAACACGGGTGGTGCTGTGAGTTAAACCACAGAGCCTAGGACTTGCCATTCAGAAGGTCGGCTGTTTGAATCCCCGCGATGGGGTGAGCTCCCGTTGCTCAGTCCCTGCTCCTGCCAACCTAGCAGTTAGAAAGCACGTCAAAGTGCAAGTAGATAAATAGGTACCACTCCGGCGGGAAGGTAAATGGCGTTTCCATGCACTGCTCTGGTTTGCCAGAAGCGGCTTAGTCATGCTGGCCACATGACCCGGAAACTCTCTGTGGACAAACGCCGTCTCCCTCAGCCAGTAAACTGAGATGAGCACCACAACCACAGAGTTGTCCGCATACGATGGAGGGGTTCACGGCATTAACACCCCAAGAAGGTCTTGCTTGTCCCACAGCCTTGGATTCAAAAAGAAATCAAACATGTCTGTCTTTCTCTGGGCTGCTTCTTTGCTTCTTCTGGCTTCTAGATCACATCTCTCAATGCTCTGCTCTCAGCGATGCCTCTGTCCTCTCCATTTTCTTCTTGCACAGAGCCCCTTCCTTTGTTCCCCTTAATGGCCCATCACATCACCAGGAAGCTATCCTGGCTATTCCAAGAGTTAGAAGGGGGCCCAGGCATTCAGTTAACCCCCCCACCCCCCAAAAAGACTCCTAACTATATCATCATTTGCATTGTCATTCCAGAAATGTAAAAGCAAGCCCCCCTCAATGCATTATTATTATTATTATTATTATTATTATTATTATTATTATTATTATTATTAAAGATATTTCTCTCGTACATAAGTTGGCCAGGTTTCCCCATAGCCAATCAGTTACAATAGGGGGACCTTTATTTCTTCCACCTTGGTGCAATGCACTGTTCTGCTGTTGTTAGCAGTGTAGTAGCTGGCTGTAAATCAGTATTAATGACCTTGGGAAAGAGAGCATTCTTATTCAAATCTCTGCTCCATCAATGAGCCAGGGAGGAGGAGCAGGGAGGGGAAGTGGGTGGGGAGGGGGAGGCTCAGGGGGAAAGGGGGCCAGGATGAAAAGAGGCTGAATGGAGCCCAGCCAGGTTCTCATTGTGCCAATTGAGAACAGAACAAAGATCTGCCTGGTCAGCCGAGGGAGGCCTAAATCCACCTTCTGTGGCGAGTTCCTTTCAATGGGCTGAAGGAGGCGGCTTGCAACTGACTTGGAGTTAGATGTGTTGGAATGGGAGATGCAGCCTGGGCTCCGCTGCCGGCGCCAAGCGTGCGGATGTACCCAAGTGCGCAGAGAAGAAAGCAGCCCCCCTGCCACCGTGGACGATAAGGTGGCCGGCTTGGCAAGGGTGCCATCTGAACACGTGCCTGGCTCTCCCAGTGGCTGCTTGGATCCTGTCCACCAGGCTGCAAGCTAAACATCTCCAGGTCTCTTCCCCGTTCCTCACAAGGCCTTGTTTCCAGGCCCTTGGTCGCTGTAATAATAAAATTTAAGGTCTTATATATATAATGAATGTTCATAAATGTACCAACCAAGCACGTACATAGATCAGCACAGGAAGTCCAACCTGAAACCATTGTGACTCCCAAACTGACCAAATGTTTTCTCTGCAAGGAGGGAGGAGGTGAAAAAACCTTCCCTGTTACAGGAATTTAGTAATCACCATCTCAAAGGAATAGCCAGACTACCAGGTAAGGCAATCAGATAAGGCATCATCAGATAACCTGGCAGACAGGAAAAACAACAACATTCAAATTTCTGTTGTAGACCACCTTTTCTGTGATGTAGGTATGATGTTTGTGGGGTGTGGTCTTGGGTTACACTCCTTCTGTGATGTATGTATGGTGTATGGAGGGGTCTTGAGCTCCAGGGCAGGGAATTTAAAATGTCTATATAAGGGTGGACACACCTTGGTTCTGGGTCTTCCTCCCTCCTGCGTGTGAGGGGAGCACCCTGTTGCAACAGTTCAGTAAAGATCAGGCTTACTAGCTGCTTTGCTTCTCAATATTCTCTGGCTGGCCTCTGTTATTTTCTCCTACCAATAGGGAACCCACTTAAGGACTCTAGGTGGGCTCTTGGGTACCCCGTAAGGGAAAAAGGGCAGATTTTGTTTACAACAGTCGCCTTCCGCTGTCAACCTTCCAGCCTGTCAGCACCCTTCTTAAACTGAGGTGCCCAGAACTGGACACGGTATTCCAGGTGTGCTCTGACCAAGGCAGAAGACAGCAGTTCTCATACTTCCCTTGATCGGGACGCTGGACTTACGTCGATGTAGCCTGGAATTGTGTGGGCTTTCTGGCTGCTGTGTCACGCTGTTGACACGTTTGCTGTGGCATTGCCCCCAAGGCTGGCCCACCCATAAGGCAGCGGGAAGCAGCTGCCTCCGTGGGCAGAAGTGCAAGAGGTCTCATTCCTGCCCCACTGCTACCACAGAGCAAGCCAGGAAAGGGAGGCTGCGGCAGGGGAAGAGCGTCACCCCTTTCTGCCAGCCAGCTGTGTTGCCAGTCTCCCCAGCCCCAGAAATGCTTTCCCTCTTCCCAAGTCAGTGAGGGGGGAGGCCTTCCACTGCTCAGCTCTGCCACCAAGTGGGAAGGGAGATTTGGCATGGGTATGTTATGGAAATTACATGGGGAGGGGGGCACATCTTTAAATGTTACAAATATTATGCCTCTGTCCTATTATGCCTCTGTCTTATTATGCATCAGTATGCGGATGATACCCAGCTCTACCTCTCTTTCAAATCAGAACCAGTGAGGGCGGTGAAGGTCCTGTGTGAGTGTCTGGAAGCGGTTGGAGGATGGATGGCGGCTAACAGATTGAGGTTGAATCCTGACAAGACAGAAGTACTGTTTTTGGGGGACAGGAGGCGGGCAGGTGTGGAGGATTCCCTGGTCCTGAATGGGGTAACTGTGCCCCTGAAGGACCAGGTGTGCAGCCTGGGAGTCATTTTGGACTCACAGCTGTCCATGGAGGCACAGGTCAAATCTGTGTCCAGGGCAGCTGTTTACCAACTCCATCTGGTACGTAGGCTGAGACCCTACCTGCCTGCGGACTGTCTTGCCAGAGTGGTGCATGCTCTGGTTATCTCCCGCTTGGACTACTGCAATGCGCTCTACGTGGGGCTACCTTTGAAGGTGACTCGGAAACTACAACTAATCCAGAATGCGGCAGCTAGACTGGTGACTGGGGGCGGCCGCCGAGACCATATAACACCGGTCTTGAAAGACCTACATTGGCTCCTAGTACGTTTCCGAGCACAATTCAAAGTGTTGGTGCTGACCTTTAAAGCCCTAAACGGCCTCGGTCCAGTATACCTGAAGGAGCGTCTCCACCCCCATCATTCTGCCCGGACACTGAGGTCCAGCGCCGAGGGCCTTCTGGCGGTTCCCTCATTGCGAGAAGCAAAGCTACAGGGAACCAGGCAGAGGGCCTTCTCGGTAGTGGCGCCCGCCCTGTGGAACGCCCTTCCAGCAGATGTCAAAGCGATAAACAACTACCTGACATTCAGAAGACATCTTAAGGCAGCCCTGTTCAGGGAAGTTTTTAACGTGTGATATTTTACTGTATTTTTGGTTTCTATGGAAGCCGCCCAGAGTGGCTGGGGAGGCCCAGCCAGATGGGCGGGGTATAAATAATAAATTATTATTATTATTATTATTATTATTATTATTATTATTATTATTATTATCATCTGTGTATCGACTTGGCAGCTCAGGGAAGATACCCAGCTTTATAAATTCGTAGGAAATCCATACTTTAACCGACTCTCCTCATTCCAGCGCCATTTTAACCCTTGCAGAAAGGTGAATCTGGGCTCCACCTCCCTCCACGAACCAAGAAGCAGGAGGTCATGCAGGCAGCAGGAACAGGGCATCCCGCCATAATTCCCCAAATGTGAGAGCACACATGGCTCCCCACCCAGGAAGCGACCAAGGGGGCAACACTAGACATCCCCAGAGGCAGTTGAGCAAGTCCGGTGTTCTGAAAGCCCATCTCCAGGCAAGTCTTGAGGGCAAGGAGATGGAAAGAGTTTTATTGTTCTTTTGGTGATGGGGACTTAAGAGGTGTTGGGAAAGGGGTCTGATAAAGGGACCTCATGTTGGACTTGTGTAAGCCTTGTAAACCCCTCCCCATTTGTGACATGCCAGTGATGCAGTGATGATGTATCAGTGATGCCTCTTGAAGTGTATTCTGGGGGGAAGAGGGAAGTTTTAAAAGAGGACGTCACTCCATGCTCAGGGTTCTCACTCCTGGGGGGACCTGTTGTGCAACAATAAATATCGTGTTCTATTGACCACAGTTTAGCTCCAGATTACTTGCCTGGAGCTTCCTTCTTTTACTGACTGCATGGACCCGCGGGGGACTTGCACCCCGACGAGCTGGGCTCTTGAGTAGTCTCTCACCCCGGAATTGCTTTCCTTAATGGGGGTCTCCTTAAGAAGCCCAGGGGACGCGGGTGGCGCTGTGGGTAAAAGCCTCAGCGCCTAGGGCTTGCCGATTGAAAGGTCGGCGGTTCGAATCCCCGCGGCGGGGTGCGCTCCCGTTGCTCGGTCCCAGCGCCTGCCAACCTAGCAGTTCGAAAGCACCCTCGGGTGCAAGTAGATAAATAGGGACCGCTTACTGGCGGGAAGGTAAACGGCGTTTCCGTGTGCTGCGCTGGCTCGCCAGATGCAGCTTTGTCACGCTGGCCACGTGACCCGGAATTGTCTCCGGACAGCGCTGGCCCTCGGCCTCTTAAGTGAGATGGGCGCACAACCCTAGAGTCTGTCAAGACTGGCCCGTAGGGGCAGGGGTACCTTTACCTTAAGAAGCCCAGTGGGGTGGCAAGGCTTTGCAAGAGATTTTCCTTGAGAAGAAGCCTTCCCAGAGCCTCGTGCCCTCAGCCACCCTGCAGGCGGCCGTGGGATGATTTGCCTCAGACGCTGAAATGTCATGGGCCACCCCTGATCACACTGCTGGGTCCCTTGTGGGAAACGTGAAGCATGGCTCAGTGATTTTCAGCCTGTGTAGTTCTGCTTCTGCCACCAGGCAGGACTCCCTGGCGCAGGATAGGTCCCAGCAGAGCAGGATGCCCCTCAAACCTCCACCGACAGTGTAGTCACCAAATCTAAGTGCCTAGCCTGGCTTGATAGTACTTTAAATCTGCATCCCCAGTCACTGCTGGAAAAACCTGCTCTGAGTTGATGGGTCCTTGTCAAGGCAGCCAAGTGGGCGTGCGGATTATGAATGCCCCTTCTCAGCCTGTCTGACTGTCATATCGGTCTTGGCCACCAACAGCAAATCTCAGAGTGTGGAATATTGTGATCTCATTATGAGACCTTGCCCAACAGCACAAATGCTTCCTTTTTTCCAGAGGATTTTCAGACAGCAGAGCTGGTGGTGTCCCTGGTGCCTGATAGATAGGCTGAGGCTCGATTGATGCAGAAAAGGGATGACTGATCCCCCCAAAGGTCAGGAAATAGAGGCTGCTGAAATCTGTCACAGGACCTGTTTCTCAAAACGATGAATTAGAGAGCCCTGGCGGACCTGTGGGCTGCATGCGCATCCAAGAAGGTAGGAACTACCTTGATGAATTAGACGCAGAGTCCGGCCGCCTGATCTAGGATTCCATACCCTCCAATATAACACCATAACCAGACACTGGAGAGACCTGTCAGGAGTAAGCATGGACCAATGGTACCAAATAGTATGGGAAACAGCCCTACTAGAAAAATTAACTAATAAACTGAAACTGACACGGGGACAAACAGGAGAAGACGCCTTCACCCCGGTATGGCTCCCCTTTATCACATACACAACCCAACAGGACAATTACAATAATCCACCAACAGGATACAAATCAATATGGCTAACCTGATCCAAAACACCCACCCACCTCACTCACACACGAAAACAAAGATCACCACAGCCAATCACAAGCAAACAATCACACCCTAGGCCAACCCCAACCTCTCTCACCACCAAAGGAACACAAGTGAACAACACAAGCAACGCTGACACCAAACTCTACATACATTAAACATAATAGAAACACCGCCACCCGACCCCACCCCCATCCATCTTCCCTCTCTCCACCCCCCCTTTCTTTTTTCTTTCTTTTTTCTTCTCCCCCTAATGCCTCAACAAATGAAACGCATTTGTAAAAATGTTACATGGAAGAAGAAGAAAAAATACGAGGCACTACACTTCTGTAAAACAAGAAAATCCTTAATAAAGTAATAATAATAATAATAATAATAATAATAATAATAATAATTTATTATTTATACCCTGCCCATCTGGCTGAGTTTCCCCAGCCACTCTGGGCGGCTCCCAATCAAGTGTTAAAAACAATACAGCATTAAATATTAAAAACTTCCCTAAACGGGGCTGCCTTCAGATGCCTTCTGAATGTCAGATAGTTGTTTATCTCTTTGCCATCTGACGGGAGGGCGTTCCACAGTGCGGGCGCCACCACTGAGAAGGCCCTCTGCCTGGTTCCCTGTAACCTCACTTCTCGCAATGAGGGAACTGCCAGAAGGCCCTCAGAGCTGGATCTCAGTGTCCGGGCTGGATGATGCGGGTGGAGATGCTCCTTCAGGTATACAGGACCGAGGCCATTTAGGGCTTTAAAGGTCAACACCAACATTTCTCCGATGAAAATAGGGACGTCTTACTGAACAACAACAACAACAACAACAACAACAACAACAACAACAACAATATTTATACCTCAAGCATCTGTCTGGGTTGCCCCAGCCACTCTGAGTGACTTCTAACATACAGAAAAACATAATATTAAACATTAAGAAGACTTCCCTATACAGGACTGCCTTCAGATGTCTTCTAAATGTTGTATAGCTAGTTATCTCCTTGGCTCAGGGATTGAATAACTCCTTCCCCTCCAACATTTCTCCAATGAAAATGTTGCTGTTGTTTAGTCATTTAGTCGTGTCCGCCTCTTCGTGACCCCCTGGACCAAACCACGCCAGGTACTCCTGTCTTCCACTGCCTCCCGCAGTTTGGTCAAACTCATGTTGGTAGCTTCCTAAGGAAAAACGGGACATTTTGGGATCAAACCAGAAACTGGGATGGCTTCTGTAAATCCAGGACTGTCCCTGGAAAATAGGGACACTTGGAGGGTCTGGTATTCCATCTTCAGATACCTAAAAGTTTGCCACATGGAACATGAAGCAAGATGGGGAAGAGTTGTAAAGAGGATTCTAAACCCCACTTCAGAAATCTGAAGCAATGGGGTTAATCTCCTTCTTGAAACAGCTCCAGTTTCATCAAGACACAGTGATGACAGTGAAGAGGTTTTTAAAAAAGAAAAGAAAGAAATTCAGAAGCACCTGGAGGGTCACAGGTGCCCCATTGCTGGCGTCAGGGGGTGGCCAGGTCGGCTCAGGAGAGGACGCCAGAGATTTATTTCTTCCCTTTATACATCACAGTTCCTCTCAGAGGATGCTTAAAGGCAGTGGAGGTTGTATTACAGATTTTAAATGCATATTGGTTAACTGGGCAAGGCGCTAGCTTTGTGGAGCAGTCTTCTTTTGGGCTCTGAATGTTGAACAAAGGAAAATGGAGTGCAAAGAGAAATTGTGCCCGTCTCTCGGCTCCATCAGTACCTCGTAAAAGGAGGCTCAGAGCAGCTGATAGCGTGAAGAAGCAATCACATGTCTTGATCTCGCCAGCATCAACAAAGCGAGGCATTCATGACTGAAGAACACTTGGCTTATTGGGAAAGGCAGAACGCCAGCTCTGTTGCCTTCCCTACTCTCTAAAATCACCCGTTAAAAAACACAAAAAGCAAAAACTTGTTTTGCACATTTGACAAAAAGAAGCAACAGTGTCCCCACCCCCAGACACTGGGTTGTGAATGGAGATGGGGTTTCAAATACAGTGGTACCTTGGTTCCCAAACTTAATCCATTCCCGAAGTCTGTTCCAAAACCAAAGCATTCCAAAACCAAGGCACTCTTTCCCATAGAAAGTAATGCAAAATGGATTAATCCGTTCCAGATTCTTAAAAACAATTTAACATTGATTTTACTCTCTAGCAAGACCATTGATCCATAAAATGAAAGCAATAATCAATATACTGTATTATAAAATAAATAAGACAGTATTGTAGATGATGAAAATTAAAATTACCCCCCCTTACTTACACTGATGATAGTCATTATTTGGATGGGGGGCTTTTATCCATTTCCACAGTCATGCAATCAATCAATCAATCAATCAATCAATCAGTAGCTAAACTGGGTTCCACACAGTCACAAAAACAAATTAACCGAAAAAGCCTCAAAAACAAAAACGCAAAATAAATAGCAAAAACAAAAGCGCCAAATACAGTGGTACCTTGGTTCTTGAACTTAATCCATTCTGGAAGTCCGTTTTTCTTCCGAAATGTTCAGAAACCAAGGCTTGGCTTCTGATTGGTGCAGGTACCCCAGAAACAATAGCCAACAGCTGCATCAGACATTTGGCTTCCTAAAAACGTTCGAAAACCAGAACATTTCCGGATTTTGGGTGTTTGGGAACCAAGGCGTTTGAGAACCAAAGTACCACTGTACCTTTTCTATCTAGTTTGCAAGCTGCCACCACCCAAAAAATTGTGAGAAGGCCCCATGGGCAACATCTGGTTCCCAGTCTCATGAGAACCTAAGAAGAGACTGAAGGGCCAGGCCAATGGTCCATTTGTTCTCACAGGGGCCAACCAGATGCTTCTTTTGGGAAACCATCAAGCAGAATTTGAGCACAAGAGCAACTCTCCCCTCCTGTGGCTCCAGCAATTGCATGAATTTGTCCAATCCTCTTTGGAAGCCACACTAGGTTGCCTAGGATAATTCACATTTCTGTGGGATGTGAAACACAGGGAGCAGTCAAGTACAACATCCCTAGAGTGGACATGAAAGGGGATGTTTGCTCCAGTCAGTAGAAAACGTTCTGTTTCCTCCTGGGCTGGGACAAACCTCCTCTGCATGTGACTAGAGGTGGGCGTGACCTTACCTGTCCAGGTGACAAAAGGACCAGGCACACAGCACCCCCCCTCTCTGACTCCATTCGTCGAAGAAGCAACATTAGCTTGAGATGTCCTGTTGGCTTTCAGCCAAGAGAGAACAAAGGAACTATCTCCTTATGGGATAGATTGCACATGTATATACTTTGTAACTTAAGTTTGCCTTCAGGGGTCCATCTGTGAACTGAATGTGTGAGTAAACATCTTCTATACTTTTTACACAAGATTGTGTCATGTCTATGCTTTTTAAGGGGGAGTAAAGGGGATTACGGGACGCGGGTGGCGCTGTGGGTAAAAGCCTCAGCGCCTAGGGCTTGCCGATCGAAAGGTCGGCGGTTCGAATCCCCGCGGTGGGGTGCGCTCCTGTTGTTCGGTCCCAGCGCCTGCCAACCTAGCAGTTCGAAAGCACTCCCGGGTGCAAGTAGATAAATAGGGACCGCTTACTAGCGGGAAGGTAAACAGCGTTTCCGTGTGCGGCTCTGGTTCGCCAGAGCAGCGATGTCATGCTGGCCACGTGACCCGGAAGTGTCTCCGGACAGCGCTGGCCCCCGGCCTCTTGAGTGAGATGGGCGCACAACCCTAGAGTCTGTCAAGACTGGCCCGTACGGGCAGGGGTACCTTTACCTTTTTAAAGGGGATTACCAGGAATCCTATACAGTCATACCTTGGGTTGAATGCACTTCGGGTTGAGCGCGTTCGAGTTGTGCTCCACGGCAACCCGGAAGTAACGGAGCGCGTTACTGCTGGGTTTCGCCACTTGCGCATGCGCAGATGCTCAAAATGACGTCACGCGCAGAAGCAGCGAAAAGCGATGCGTGTGTGCGCAGATGTGCCATCACTGGTTACATTTGCTTCTAGATGCAAACAGGGCTCCAGAACGGATCCCGTTTGCATCTAGAGGTACCACTGTACTGAGACACTTAAACGAGCTTGCAACAAGCTAACCGCTGTGTATTTAAAAGGGGAATGTTAAAACTCTGCTAAGTTATAGAAACCTAGACAGCATCTTAAAAAGCAGAGACATCGCCTTGCCAACAAAGGTCCGTATAGTTCAAGCTCTGGTTTTCCCAGCAGTGATGTATGGAAGTGAGAGCTGGACCATAAAGAAGGCTGATTGCCAAAAAACTGATGCTTTTGAATTCTGGTGCCGGAGGAGACTCTTGAGAGTCCCATGGACTGCAAGAAGATCAAACTGATCCATTTTTAAGGAAATCAGCCCTGAGTGCTCGCTGGAAGGACAGATCCTGAAGCTGAGGCTCCAATACCTTGGCCACCTCATGAGAAGAGAAGATTCCCTGGAAAAGACCCTGATGCTGGGAAAGATGGAGGGCGCAAGGAGAAGGGGACAACAGAGGGCGAGGTGGTGGGACAGTGTTCTCGAAGCTACCAGCATGGGTTTGACCAAACTGCGGGAGGCAGTGGAAGACAGGAGTGCCTGGCGTCCAGGGGGTCACGAAGAGTCAGACACGACTAAACGACTAAACAACAACAAGAAGTTATAAAATTTGCTAGTGCAAGTTAGGAAGGACATTATTAAACAATATATCCTCTCCTGCCTCCCTGAAGATTCCCTCAATTTCCACCTGCAAGAGCCTTCCTGTCGCCCTCAATTACCGTCTGTCCTCTCTTAGCAGCTCCACACAGACCCTCTGGGGGCAGCAACTTAAGGCACTGTTGGGCAACATGATGGCTGCATCTCCAGCCCCAAAACCTGCCTGGGGTCTTTCCAAGTCTCTCGCCCATCCGTGCAATATTATCTGACATGCTGTCCAGTGACAAAATGGATGACTCTGTGGCAGGTAGTTCAGTTGTGCCTTATGAGGACAGGACGGAGAGCAGGGGGCAGATGCTCTTAGAAAGCTGACTTGTGGTTATAACCCTTAGAAAGGCATCCTGCTTATTCAGGGAGGGGGAGGGAGGAGCCATTAGGGGCCTTTTCACTATCTTCCCATTTATTCAGAGCAGTTAACAGATTAAACCAATTCATTAGCCACAAAGTGGAGCAAAGAGCAATGCGGTTTAGGAAGCGGGGAAATCTCTCTTCGGATTTTCTCGTAAGTGGGGAACATCGGATTTCAATCTGGCCTAGCAGCAGAATAAGGAGGAAAGCTATCAGACCCAGGATAAGACAGAGGTGCAGAATACGACCAGAATATGGATTAAACGAGAGTGTGGATGAGCCCCAAGAGAGGCCATTTGCAAGCTGAAATATACTCGGAGTCGAGTGTGGATTTCATGCTCTTTATTCAGCTCATAGTAGCGAGGAATGAAAGTTTTCCCAAAATATCTGCTTTATATACATTATTTACACAATGGGCTGCACGTGATTGGCTAATTCGGGGATTCTCCTGTTGGCCAATCAGGTTGCGGATTCACTTCCACCTGGAGCTGGATTGGGTGGCTCCTGCAGACCAATCATACTGCTGCATTGTTCTAGGACCAATCAGACTGCTGCCTTTTGGATCCTATTCAACTCAGTACATAACACAAGCCAAGGCAGGGAGAAAGATTCAGCGTTAAAAGCTTTTCCAGCCTCTCAGAAAAGAAGCAGCAGGTACCGTCTACGAAACACAGTCTTTAGCCTATGCGCTACCGGGGTGCAAAGATCCCTCAGCACCCCCAAATTTAGTTTCGCCCCCAAATTAGCTTTTATTATGATGTAAGAATTAATTTCGCATGCATGGCGCCGTTGAGAATGACAAGCGCCGTCGTTGAGTCAAGCACGACTATTGTGAAAGACAAGCACCGCCGCTGGTGCGGCACATCTTTGGTAAATGAGTGCACAAAGTCGAAAGTCCTTCAGTAAAACAGTAGGTATACATTTTGGTAATGCTTAGGTATATATGTATTTTGGTTTTTTAGCTTGATCAAAATTATTTATTATTTCAGAACAGGTAGATAGTTAAGAGCTTAGGCGGCTTCAGCGGCGGGCTCCTGGTGTCCCACACCCCTTGCACCCTTGGGGAAAGATGGCCCTGCATCTAAGAGAAATGGCAAAATGCAAAATAATTGAGAACCAGAGAAGAACAGCAGGTTCAAAACTATTAAAAACTTTGCGGCAACTTAGGTTGGCATGGAAGACAGTGGCTGTGAGCTGACTGACATTTAGTCTGCATTCAGCGTGCTCCCAACCGCTGACTTGTGAAGCTGCGTACACATGAGAAAGCTACAATCCACCTCTATCCTGTTATTTCTTGAGAAATATTGACATTTTGATGCATTTTCCCTCAGCCACATTTGATTCAATTTGAAAACGTACGTCCTAGCCACCAACATCTTCTGGGTTGTGTGTCTGTTCTGCCTCCACAGTTGAAGGCAGAAATGCTTCTGAATACAGTGGTACCTCGCAAAACGAATACCTCGCAAGATGAAAAACTCGCAAGACGAAAGAGTTTTCCGTTTTTTGAGTCGTTCCGCAAGACGAATTTCCCTATGGGCTTGCTTCACAAGACGAAAACGTCTTGCAAGTTCTTGCGAGTTTGTTTCCTTTTTCTTAAAGCCGCTAAGCCGCTAAGCCGTTAATAGCCGTGCTTCGCAAGACAAAAAATCCGCAAGACGAAGAAACTTGCAGAACGAATTAATTTCATCTTGCGAGGCACCACTGTACAGTGGTACCTCAGGTTACATACGCTTCAGGTTACATACGCTTCAGGTTACAGACTCCACTAACCCAGAAATAGTGCTTCCGGTTAAGAACTTTGCTTCAGGATGAGAACAGAAATCGTGCTCCAGCGGCGTGGCAGCAGCAGGAGGCCCCGTTAGCTAAAGTGGTGCTTCAGGTTAAGAACAGTTTCAGGTTAAGAACAGACCTCTGGAACGAATTAAGTACTTAACCCGAGGTACCACTGTACCCATTGCTAGAAACCACAGGACGGGAGAGCTGCTCTTCTGCTCAAATCCTGCTTGCGGGTTTCCCATAATGGGCATCTGTTTGGCCGGTGCAAGAACAGGGTGCTGGACTAGATGGCCTGATCCAGGACGTTCTTCTGATGTTCTCTGCCCTCTGCCATAGACAGTCTGAGGGCAAGTTGGGAACGCATTCAACCATACTGATGTGCACCTCGAGTTACAAATGTGATTTGAAAGGCACGGGGGCTGCTCAGACAACAAACTCGCTGAAGTTTCATCACCATCATCTGTTTATCTGTCCGCCACTTTTCCATGAAAACGTACCCAAAGTGGCTCACAACATCTCAACAATTAAGTATAACAGTTCAAAAAAATTGAAGCAATTAGAAATAATAAAACCAATTAAAAAAACCAAGGAGTTGTAAGGTGGCAATGTGTACACTGCCACACAACACCTCTCTTGACTTAAACCATGGGTAGGCAAACTAAGGCCCAGGGGCCGGATCCAGCCCAATCGCCTTCTAAATACAACCCACGGACAGTCTGGGATTCAGTGCATTTTTACATGAGTAGAATGTGCCCTTTTATTTAAAATGCATCTTTGGGTGATTTGTGGAGCATAGGAATTCGTTCATTTTTCCCCCTTCCAAAATATAGTCCAGCCCCCCACAACGTCTGAGGGACAATGGACCGGCCCCCTGCTGAAAAAGTTTGCTGACCCCTGGGTTAGACCAAAACACTTCCCTGCATCTTTGGTGATCCCCGTATTTATCAGCGCACTGGAGGGAGGGTGGTGAACCTGCCTCCCATTGGGCTGTTTCGCCCAGCGGCCATTAGCATGGAATCAATATTTTCTCGTGGCCTCAAGTGAGTTTTCTCTGGCATCAGTCAAAACAAGAGAGGCTCCCCGTCACAGTGAGAAAAATGCACATGGACACATGCACTTTCTAGCGCAGCTGAACAAAAGGTTATGCATGGCAGAGCATTACCCCAAGTGACCAATTCCTTCGCTGCAGAAGAGAGCCAAGCAGAGCCTGACGTACTTCAATTATCCCCAAGGTTATTCAATTATCCTCTTCCTCCATTTTCCTCTCCCCCCCCAACCACCGCCATGCTGGAGTGTGACTGAGGTGACCTGGCAGGTGGCGAGATGGGGCACCAATGAGGCATCTCCAGTTGCTCTGGGGACTATGTGTGACATTGTGAAGAGAGATGTCAGCACACACACAAACGCTTACCGTTCTGCTCCTGACTCCCTTTTCCAAGCAGAGGTGCCTGTTTCCGAATCAGCAGCCAAATCACCCGACCTTTAAAAGGGGAAAACTGGGGAAAGAGCTGAGGCAACAGACCTATTTAATTTGCCCACATGCAAATAACAAATTAAAACTGCTAGCCCTCTGGGGATAAAGAGCCATTTGCCTACACACACATTCCCTGTAGGCTATAAATCTAGACAAATAAATATACATTTCATTACAGCAAATTAACTCTGCCAAGAAGAATGGGAGGTCTTTGTGGGGATGTTCAGGGATGCAGGAGAGGATATATTGTTTGGTTATAGCCTTTCCAACTTGTGTTAACAAGTTCACAATTTAGCAGAGTAACATTCCCCCTTTTTAAACTTGCAGCGGATGCGTTTGCTCAGCTAAAGCCTCTATAATACGTTTCGTTGATAATTTCCCCTTTAGTCCCTCATAAAAAGATAGACACAGTCTTCTATAAAAGTATAAAAAGAGTTTACTCACTCACATTCTGTTCACAAATGGATCCCAGAAGTTGGAAAAGTAATATACACCTGGAATCTATCCCATAATGAGACAGTCCCTTTGTGCATCTTAGGGTAAGCAGATGTTGCTTCTTTGACGAATGTGGTCAGAGAGAGAGAGAGAGAGAGTTACCTGAGCAGGTGAGGTCATGCCCACCTCTAGTCACATGCAGAGGATGTCTGCCCCAGCCTAGGAGAAACAGGAAGTTCTGACTGGCTGGTCCAGACATCATCATCATCACCAATTTTTATTTGTATGCCACCTTTCCACAGTTAAACAACAATGCTCAAGGTGGCTTTCAGCATAACAATTACAAAATTACAGCATAACATAATTACAAAAGTCATAAACAATAAATAAACCGCATCAAAAAATACACAACCAAATGGGAAACAATTTCCACATAAAATCTAAATCTAAGAATACAGCATTAATACCACAGTTTAAAATGACATAGGTAAAAAATAACAGCAATTTAAACAAACAACGAAAACTAAACTAAATGGAGCCCTTTCTGCCCAGTAGCAGCGGCGACAGCAGTCCTTTATAGAGCCCATCAGGCCCCGCCCTGGCCAGGAGGTGAGTGGCAGGACTGGGGCCCTCAGGCGCTGAGCAGGGAGTCCTCCCTGTCCACTCTAGGGATGTTGTACTGGACTTCTCTTGTGTTTCACATCCCACAGTGAGCAGCCCCTTCTCCCTCCTTGCCCTCGCACCCTGTGGCAACCACAGCAGCCAATTGTCCGGGGATTTAACTAAGAACCTAAGGCAGCCTCCTAATGCCTTTCACATGCATGAGATGAGGGAAAGGCTGACCCGACGGAAGGATTTCAGCTTAGTTCCTGCCTTGCCTCTTGGGTTGCCAGAGCATCCCAGGCATGGCATCATTTTGCAAAGGAAAAGAAATGCCCACAATGCATTGCTGTCATCAGCACTTGGACCACATGACTGGTCATGTCTGCCTCCCTCAAGCTCCCGAGGCTTGGAAGGGGCAGGCCTCCAGTCTCCTGCCTCATCAGGACCTGGCATTTTTCTTGTTGTTGTTTAGTCGTTTAGCCGTGTCCGCCTCTTCGTGACTCCCTGGACCAGAGCACGCCAGGCACTCCTGTCTTCCACTGCCTCCCGCAGTTTGGTCAAACTCATGCTGGTAGCTTCGAGAACACTGTCCAACCATCTTGTCCTCTGTCGTCCCCTTCTCCTTGTGCCCTCCATCTTTCCCAACATCAGGGTCTTTTCTCTTCTCATGAGGTGGCCAAAGTCTTGGAGACTCAGCTTCAGGATCAGCACTCAGGGCTGATTTGCTTCAGAATGGAGAGGTTTGATCTTCTTGCAGTCCATGGGACTCTCAAGAGTCTCCTCCAGCACCAGAATTCAAAAGCATCAATTCTTCGGCGATCAGCCTTCTTTATGGTCCAGCTCTCACTTCCATACATCACTACTGGGAAAACCATAGCTTGAACTATACAGACCTGGTATAGGCATAGGCAAACTCGGCTCTGCAGATGTTTTGGGACTACAACTCCCATCCTCCCTAGCTAACAGGACCAGTGGTCAGGGACGATGGGAGTTGTAGTCCCAAAACATCTGCAGGGCTGAGTTTGCCTATGCCTGACCTGGTACCTCCAGGGGTTTCTGCCGCATAGTCTCACTCCCCTCACCAAGTGCTGTGCCTCCCTCCTGATCTAAATCAGAGGGCTCAGAGAGAGAAAGAGGAAGAGAGAGTTTGGTGTAGTGGTTAGAGTGCAGGACTAGGAACTGGGAGAGACCTGGGTTCAAATCCCTGCGTGGCCACAAAGTTTACTGGGTGAACCTGGTGGCCAGTCACAGTTTTGCAGCCTAACCAACCTCACAGGGTTGTTGTGAGGGTGAAGTGGGAAGAGAACCACATGCGCCACCTTGAGCTCCTTTAGTAGCTGCAGAAATTGGCCTTTTCCAGAAAGACTATCTGAGCAGCCCAGAACCTCATGTCTTACTCCGGAGAGTGGCAGCTCAGCAAATGAAGCCTTAGAATGGACTCCACTGCAGGGATTCCGTGGGCACATTGCACAAATATGCATTTTGCTCATTTAATTATTTACTGCATATATATTTCTCCTTTCTGCCAAGGCATCCAAAGGGGTTTGCGATTCAACATACTAAAACAGAAGGATGCTACCAATTATGAAAAGCAGCTTTGGCTCAGGGTGACGGTGGTTTTATCGGGAGCTGATAGCATGAGCTCCCTGGCCTGTTCTTTTTTGTGGCTAAGGTCCCAGTTTCGTCAGACTGATGCAACCTTTTCCATTTTGTCCTCCTTGTGGGGAGAGAAGGAGGAAGAGGAGGATGACTGCCGGAGGCAAACATCCCAAAGAGAAAGTCTGGGACCTGGAGACAGATGGACACAACAATGGCTCTTTCTGGCGGTGCCTCACTTTTGCACGCAAACACACTTTCCCAAGAAGTCCCTCTCTGACAGCTTCTTTTCAGGGACAGCTCTCTTTCTGCTAGGGTCAGATTCAACAGATTTATGGCCCTTTTAAATCCAGGGCTGCCTGCAGCACCTGTGCTCTCAGAAAGAAGGGATTTGCAGGCTTCCCATGCCTCGGTTGGTGTCCTGAAGGTTTATGGGGCTCTTTACAACCCTTCAAAAAGCACCAGCTGAGTTTCCACATCTGGGAGGCTTTCCCCCATGATGAAGTCTGTCTCTGGGCTTCTCCAAGGTACCTGCTTATTCTGCATCCCTTCCTCATTTCATTTCTTACACAGAAGTTAAGACAACACCCAGTCTTTATTGAGCATTCCCCTTCACTTTCCTTACAGCAAAAAGTCTGGTTTTCCAAAAAAGGTGTATTTGTTGCACTAGGACAGTGGTTCTCAAACTTTTTTCTCTGGGCCACATGTTCAGAATAAACAATTACTTGCACCATACTGATTTTTTTTATTGATAAGAAATACATTGGGAAACAAAAAGAAGCAACTTACATGTAGCAGTGCTTGATTCATAATATGACCCTGGGACACTCAGAAAGTATAAAAGAATGCAGCTACATAAGAACATGAATCATTCCCAAAATAGAACGTTAACAGTCCTTGAATCTCAATGGGACAAAGGCTCAGAGTCCATTTTCTTAGGTGATTATTTCACTTCTTGGAACCCTTGTAGATTTCTTGAGTGTTTCAGGCACTTCTGTCCAGGACAGCAGATAAACAGCCTCTTGGTTAGGAAAGTTGGCAGTAACAGGATTGGTACTCCATGGGCCTTTCTTTCTCATTTTTCAAGTGAACATCACATGAGATGCTCTCTCTCCCTCTGTTTTTTCTCCAGCCACTTTTAACTGTTGTGCAGCGTTTAAAGGAGGATTCCTGGCAATGCACCCCCTCTGTCCCAGCTGGGGACAGCTGCTGAAACCTTTGCATCGCCACGTTTGCTGACCTTGCAGTTGCAGAGCCTTTCATCAACTCTTCCCTGTGTGGGGCCTTGATCAATTTTTCATGCGTTCGAGTTCCTTGGTAGCATTTGACCTTTCCCCAAAGGGTGCATTTTCAGAACCACCACTTACAAGAAGAACAAGAAGAAATAAGAAGATAGGAAGCCTGGGAAGGCAGGCCAGTGTCCCATTTTGCTCACAATAACGCAAGAGCCTGTGTTGGATCAGGCCAATGGCCCATCTAGTCCAGCACCCTCTTCTCAGAGGTCTGGGGGGGACGACCAACAAGTGGGGCATGAGCACAAGAGCGCACTCCCCTCTTGCAACTGGCATTCAGAAGCATTGCAACTGGGGAGGGAGCGCATAGTGGCGAGTCTCATCGATAGCCTTATTCTCTTCCATGAATTTGTCCAGTCCTCTTTTAACCATCCAAGTTGGTGGCCATCGCTGACTCCTGTGGCAGGGAGTTCCGTAGATTAACCATGCGCTGCAAAACGAAGTACGTCCTCTTATGTGTCCTGATTGCTCGGTATTGCCTGCACTGAGTGGCAACAATGGCTCTCCAGGCTTTCAGACACAGAGTCTCTCCCTACCCGCGTATACC
This sequence comes from Podarcis raffonei, assembly GCF_027172205.1. NCBI lineage: Eukaryota > Metazoa > Chordata > Lepidosauria > Squamata > Lacertidae > Podarcis > Podarcis raffonei. The sequence continues at coordinate 101,261,373 of NC_070606.1, read as the reverse complement.
ATTGGGGATGGAACCTGGGACCTTTTGCATGCAAAGCAAATGCTCTACCAATGAGCTACGGCCTGACACCAAACCACTATTGGATGGAGAGACTGCAGAGTCTATGAAGTCTGGGTAGGGCAGCCCTCAAGTTAATCTTACCTTTACCCTAAATTGAGAGGGGACATGTTAGCAAAGCAACCTGCTTGGTATTCACAGTTGTAACCAAGAGAGGGCAGCAGTGGGCACCCACGCCAGCCTAAAAAATAGGGCTGGCAGACCTGAGGAAGAGACCTGAATCACGTGCAGCAGGTGGAAAGGTCTTGCTGGGAGCCCCATCTTGTCCACACAAATCCTCCATTTTTTGCCTTTGAGTCCAGTGTTAAATCCATCACAGTCTTTTTAAAAATTATAAATATTTTATTAATTTTCTTTTATTGCAAATAAAGATCATCCAATTTTACATTTTCCAATCCACCCCCTTCCCTGGTGACTTCCATCATCTTCCCTTTCTGGTTTGTTACATTGATTGTGGTCTTCTGCATATTAATATACTTTAGACGTTACGACATTGTCTTCCTTCATATCTTACTTGAATAAAGTTGTGAATGTTTATTCAAAATCCACCAATGAGTCCATTTCTTTTTTGTTGTTTCTGTAGGTAAGTTGTAAAAGGTTCCCATTCTTTTTAAAAGTCTCTATTGTCCTTTTTATGTAGTTTGTCTGTAGAATTCTGCATAATTCACCAGTTTTCCTTGCCATTCTTCTTTTGTTGGTACTTCTTCCGTCTTCCAAACTAGAGTTATGCAACTCTGCTTGTTTGGACAACGTGGGTTCTACCCACCTATGTATTCTGACAAATTCTGGCTGTCCCCTTGCCCTTCAAAGTGAACTCTCATAAAGGCTGGAATCATATATGCACACTTAGAATGATAGACTCGTAGTGTTGGAAGGGACCCCCAGGGCTCATCTGGTCTGACCCCCTGCAATGCAGGAATCAGGGCTGAAGAATCCCCAGTCGATGGCCTCCAAGGAAGGGAGTCCATTCCACTGTCAAACAGCTCCCAAAGTTACTGGGAGGAAATCCCATTGAGCACCATGGGGCTTACTTCTGAGCACTGCAGAGGGGTTATTTTGTACTTTTTGGTGCAGCACTTTGGTTTTTGGGATGCTGAGCGATAGGCCAAGCTTTTTGTAAGCTTCTGCGAAGATATTTAGGATGGTTTGGAGGTCATCCTCTGAGCGTGCGCACACTACGCTGTCAGCAGCATACTGGAGCTCTATGGCGGAAGTTACGGTAACCTTACTCTTTGCTTTCAGCCTGCTCAAATTGAAGAGCTTTCCATATGATTTCTACTCATGTGGGGAGTTTCCCTTCAACAAAGTGTAGGATCATGGCAATGAAAATAATGAATAGAGTTGGGGCAATAACACAACCCTGTTTAACACCTGATCTCACTGTGAATGGTTCACTTTGAGAGCCATTGTTATCTGCGATTGTTGCTGTCATATTATCATGGAGGAACCAAAAGATGTTCAAATTTATCTGGGCAGCCAATTTTCAGAAGGACAGTCCACAGGGCATTATGATTTAAAGATTGTCTTCCATGAACACAGTTTGAACAGTGATTCTGTAAGTGACTGTGGAGGCCAATTCTGGATCCAGACGTCCTTCCACAGTGGGGACATAGGTTTCCGGGAGGGAGTTGATCCCGGTGAGGGTTTGCCAAGCCTGCCTTCCTCTTAGCACGTTTCTCCCTTGAGTCCTGAGTTCGAGTGTCTTCAAAGCCCATGACACCTTTGGTCAAGGCTGTTCTCCAACTGGAGCGCTCGCAGGCCAGTGTTTCCCAATTGTTGGTGTTTATACTACATTTTTTAGATTCCCTTGAGACAATCTTTAAACCTCTTTTGTTGACCACCAGCATCAAGCTTTCCATTTTAAGTTCGGAATAGAGTAGTTGCTTTGGAAGACAAGGAGGGTGTCAGCTACACAGAACACTGCTATCCACGCTTGACCAGGCCAAAGAGTTCTGTGTAGCTTTTCAGATTTCTCTGCCAATAAAACAAAACATATCAATTAATTTCGTTGATGAAGCAGATGCGTATGGGACTTAGTGGGAAAAGATGCGTAAAATCCAGCACCAAAGGAACATTTTTGCATCGGCCAGTGGCAGACTTGGTTGGCGGCCAAACGTTGCCTTGGAATAATTCATTTCAGAGCTACAGGCCAGAGTGTGTCCCGTTGGCCTTAAAGTGCACCCAGCCGCAATGAGAAGAAAATCAAAGTCGGCGCGAACCGAAACAGGCCCACCGGCGTGGCAGCTGCCTCCGGGGTCAACAGAGACCCTGAGCCAGCTGAGCAGACGCCTCTTCCTCAAGGCAGAGGCGCGCCTGGACTCCCTTGCGCCCTCGCCAGAGCCGGGAAGCAAGAGTTTTGCGCCCCCCTCGGGCTGCGCCTTTGGCGGGGTCCAACCTGGCCAGCCCCTCCGTGCGCCCCGGCCTCCAGGCTTCTTCTGCGGCGGAACGGATCCTGCGCCGCCCCCAAAGCTCCTGACAACCTCTCTCCCCCCGGCGGTGGCGAGGGGTCCTGCCCCGCGGCGAGGCTTCCCGGGTGCGCTCGGGCGCGCGGCACCGAAGCGCTCTGCGTGGCTCGGCAGCCGGCCGCCTGTGCCGAGGCTGCCCGGGCGCGCGGGGCGGCGCCGGTTGGAGCTGCCGGCGTTGCCGCGCGCGGTGTGGGCGGCGGCGGCGGCGAGGCTGGGCCGGGCCCGGGAGCGCGCAAAGCAGCCTTGGCAGCGCGGCCACTGGGAGCGCCGTTGCTGGGATTCCCGGTCGGGCGTCCCGGCGGCGCTGCAGCCGCGCTCGCTCGCGCGCTCCCGGGCGCCGGGATCCGGGGCGGAGGAGGAGGAGGAGGAGGAGGAGCCGCCGCGGGGCGGGCAGCCGGCGAGCGCCAGGCCCGGCCTGCCTGCCTGCCTGGCTGGCTGCTGCTGCTGCTGCTGCCTGGGCGCTGGCGGCGGCGGCGGCGTCTGCTCCCGGTTGCGCGGCGCCTGGGGTCCGGCGGGCGGTCCGGGCGGCGGGCGCGGCTGCTGGGTGCGCTGCTGCGGCTGCTGCTCCTCCTGGCCGGCGCGAAGATGGCCGCTCCGCCGCTGGTCGCCAAGGCCGGCTCGGGCGCCGCGCCTGGCCCGGGCCGGGCTCCCTCCTCGGCGTCGCTGTCCGCCGCGGCCGCCGCCGCCTTCCCGGAGCTGGACTTCCGCTCGGGCGCCCGCGTCGAGGAGCTCAACCGGCTCATCCAGGAGTTCACGCGCCACGACCAGCGCGAGTACGACGACCAGCGCGCCCTCGAGATCCACACCGCCAAGGACTTCATCTTCTCCATGCTGGGTAAGGCGCGCCCGGCTCCGGCTGCCGGGACCAGTTGCTGCGCGCCGCTTCCCGGAGGCTCCGGCGGGCGGAGGGGCGGCCAAGCCCCCAGACGGGCGCGGCTTCGGGGGCGCCGGGCTGCCCTTCTTCGCCGGGGAGAGTCGGGGAGGTGGCGATAGTCCTTCGGAGCCCCGTTTCGGGTTAATGGAAATAGGGTGGGGGGAAGAGGAAAAGGGCAAGGACCCCGACTTGTGGGGGGGGGGAGTTTTGGGCGTGATCCTGCCCCCCCCTCCGTATGAGGCTAGGCCGTGGGGGCTTGCAGGGAGCCTGGCACCTGTCGCACTGCCTGCAGCCCCTGAATCGGAATTACGCCCCCCACGTTTCCAATAGAGCATGTTCCCAGAAGCCAGGATGCCACCCTGCTCCCCAGTCCTCCCCCTCCCTCCCAAAACCGTGGGTAGCTTGGCAGAAATGCCCGGGGAGGGGGACACCGCTGGGCAAAGCCTCGTGCGCCTCCCGGCTCCTGGTCCAGCTGCGGAGGAAGGCAGGCCGGGGGACGGAGCCGGTGGTCCCTCTTTGCAACGGGAGAGGAAGCAGGAGCGAGCGGGGAAAGCAACCTCCCTCCCCGGCAGCCCCGCTTTCCCTCCGCTGATTATTTCCGAGAACCCGCCCCGTTCACCTCGCCAGCGAGGCCAGGGCTGTGGCTCCCCCCCCCCGCCCCCAGCTCGTCAGCTGAGACAAAGGGCAGAGAGGGAGAGGGGTGGGGGGCGCCTCACTCCCGCCGGTGCGCAAGAACAGCGCTCCCACCCTGGGCAAACGGGGAGCCTTCAGGCCATGGGTGCTTTCCGCCCAGTTCAGCTGGCGGGATTGTGTGGGGCAGGGGGAGAGCCCCACCTCCCTTCGTAATTATGAAGTCTGAAATGTATTGGAATGGACATAAATCACTGCTGGAGCGTGTTGCATGCAGGGCGAGCAGTGAGTCAAGGCGAGTCCCCTGGGATCGCCGCTGCCCTCCTCTCCCTCTTAGCTCTGCGTGAAACTGTAAGATTTAATCCTGGCTGGAGCAAAAGACCACTTCTTTGCTTTTGCTTTTGAAGAGGGCTTTGCAAAGCCAGGGAACTAAGCCCTTCTCCTCTGCCTAAGGGGGCTGTTGCATTGCACAGGCCTCAATGCTGGCTGCCTTTGCTCCTGGCTCTCAGCTGTGGTTCCATGATGAAGCTGCAGGTTCAGCAGGTGCCCCCTCTCTCCTCCTTTGGTCTACCTGTGAGGAGGAGGTTGGAAGCTTTCCTTTCCGTCCCTGTTCTTCATTAACTGCCCTCTAGCATCGCCTCCAAACTACACAAACTTCAGGTTATTCAAAGGAACAAAGGTCACACTGAGGCTGAATTCCTCTACGCAAACACCTATTTATCTCTCTGCAAACGTGGAAGGATATATTCAGCAACTTTTGGAAACATGCAAACTTTTTTTTTTGAGGGGGTGGTCTTCCCTTTCAAACAAAATGACCAAGGGTTGGCCAGTCTTTATTTTCAGCCAGTAAATGAGGCTAACCACCCTTTTCCTCCAGAAATGTTCCTGAGAGTGGAGCTAAGCTTCTAGTCACCTTGTGGCTGTGCCGGAGGAGGAGTGTCGTGGGTGGGGGTCGGTGGGCACAGGCTAAAATGGACAGGGGGAGAGTCTGGGGCTCAGGCATGTCATGCTGAACCGTAGTTTAGTGTAGCACCTGGACCCAGCCTTTTGAGCCACAGAGTCCCAGAACAGCCACGAGCTTTGCAGTCCCAGGGAAGCCTAGTGTGGTCTGCTATGGGGCCTTTGTGAAGACTTGATAGGATTAGGGATCTCTTGGTGATGATCCTGTTGCTAAGGTGCTCACAGGATGCTTGTTTGGTGCTTCCTGTCTTCCTGTCTTTTTAAAATAAATTTTTTAATTGAATTTTCCATATTTAATTACATTTCATTACACAGATCTATAACATAAAGCATTGCTCCAACAAGAGCATTGACTTCCCTCCCTCCCTCTTTCTGACTTCCCAACATTTTTTAACAATGCTTCCTGTCTTTTTGGCCTTGGTAGACTCTGAGTTACAGGTGCCAAGCAGTTAGTTCCCTGTTAATTTCTGGTGTGGAGGACCTGGACCGTTTCCCTTCTGTCACTGATCTCGTTCCTGCCCTGGCTTGGCTCCTGCTGCCAGTACTGGGGGAGGAACTGCCCTACGTATAGCACAGGGCCTTTGATCGAGAAGCAGATGCGCCTGGCCGCAGAGGGTACTTCCTGCCACCCTCACTCTGTCTTGGCACTGGCCAGAGCGTAACACTCCCTAGCGCTTAGCCTGCAAACCAAGCCACATCTCAGGTCCTGACAATGACCCCTTTCGTTCCAGCTTGGCTGTAACCGGCTAGCTGGGCAGTGAGCTAGTAGCCTGTTTGCAAGGCTGCGTCAAAGGGTTTCTGTCGCTCTGGGGTGGGAGTGCTTGAATTCCTCCCCAAGCCTTAGAAGCCAGTCAAACCTTGGGGATGTTTTTGGAGCCTCGGCTGCCTCCCCCTGGCCCTTAGCAGATTCAGTGAAGGACCAGGCAGCCACACTAAATCCAGTGTTGTGGGGCAGACCCCCAAGTTCTGCTCCTTTCAGCACTGCTTGATAACATGAGAAGCCCCTGAGCATGCAGAAGGAGTGGCCCACATTTTCATGATTTAATCAGAAACACTTATATACTGCTTGGTATTAAAAAAAATTAATCTGTTAAGTCGTGACTTCTTATAACACTTTGGCCTGTGTCTGGGTGAACTGGGGGCAGCAGGGACCAGTCAGAAATGGCTTCTGTGGGGAAGGTTGCCGTGTTTAACTGTGACTTTCCGTGAGGAGTGACTACCTTAGCGAAGTGGTTCACAGGTGAGGACTTTGTCGGCTTCACTAGTACGTTGGTATAACTGGGAGCCCCTCTCCAGGGGTGTCCGTGTGATGTGCCGAGGAGAGACAATCTGGCTCTAAGGTCCACAAGCTTCATTGCTTGTTTGCCAGCATGTGAGAAGCAAGAGGCCTGAGAGCAGTTTAGGGCAGGGTCTCACGCCCCTTCAAGGCTCGGGATTGGGGGTGCCTCTGGGTATGCTGCTGCTCCCTAGATGCCTAGATGGCTGTGGGGGCCTGAGGCTCCTTCTCTCACTGCAGCAGCTCTCCTGGTGCAGGATCGGCCCTTTGCCACTCATGCAATATCTGCATAACCTGCCTCCTGCAACAGGACTGCCTTTGGAAATGCTTTTGGGTCAGGCATGTGGTCCAGAATGCAACCGCAAGAGATGTGCTCAGCACGCGAAGCATTACCACTCTGATATCGGATCAACTTGGCTCCAGTTTCGGGACTGGTTCAAAGGGCTGTTACTTAAAGCCCAAAATATCTGAATGATGGTAGGAAGCTATGCAAGGCAGGGGCTTCTCAGTAGCGGCACCAAGATGGCGCAGCTTCTGGCCAAGGGACATCCATCTGTCTTCCTTGCTGATGGGCTTGAGCCAACAAGTTAAAATGTCTCCATTGGGTCTTTGAGGAGGTGGACAGATAGAAATGAAAGGACTGGAAGCGGTTTTAAGATGCAGCTGTCTCTGCACAGCTTGGCTAAAGGTCATTTCCTGTGGCAGTTGTAGCAAATGGAACTTCCAACCCTGCTCAGGTGAACTTGCCTGTCATGCAGTAGCTAAGAACGTGCCCTGCGGGGGCACAAATTCTCTAGCAACAGTAGACGGGCTGGATGTTTCTGCCGCACCTTTGCTGGAGGGTTGAGGAACTGTTTGCAAAGGCTGGGCGTGTTCCCCGTAATCTTTACGTGACTCTTCTTGTCCTGGCTAGACTTGCTCCAGGAGGAAACCGCCAAGGGTTCCTGGAGAAGCCTATGTTAGCGACTCTCTTCTTTAAAGGAAGACTCGCTCCCGCTTGATAGAGAACTTAGCTGGCGAGTGCCCGCAGGATTAGAACCTTATTGGGGGTGGCTCGCTCAGAGGAACCCCTAGGATTGCAGCAGTACAAATAGGAACCCCTTCGAAAATAAAACACTAAGCGAGCAACCCCCCCCCCCCCACAAAGGACCCACCTGAACTGAGCATGCTCAGTGGCTGCAGAACGCTGAGCTTCTGTTTGGGAGGGGAAGAGAAGCATGAGGGAAACAAAAGGGAGTAAGAAAATGCTTCTGAATTCTGGTTGCTAGAAACTGCAAGAGGGGAGAGTGTTGTTGCGCTCAGGTTCTGCTTGCTGGTTTCTGGCTGTAAGACCAGGGGTCCTGGCCTAGGTGGGCCCCCTCTGGCCTGATCCTGCAGGCAGAATCTTCTAATGTTCTTAGGATGCCTGGCCAGCCGGCCCCCTAGACAGGAGCTCTCCCACTTGAAATCTAATATTCCCCAAATCATGCCTTTGGAAAAAAGGTCTAGGCATGTGCTTGGCAATGGCACATAATTATACATCTACAAACGGTAACTAGGATACCGTTCATGGTGGTTCTGTGTCTCTTTCTCTCTCTCCTCCCCCCCCCCCACTCCCCCCCGCCCTGCGGAAAAGCCTGACAGGATTCTGCATGAGCTCACACTCAGAGAAACGTTCCGTACAGTAGGCACAGTGTTAATGAACTCGAAGCACTTCCTTTTTGCAATCCAGCTGTGCATCTTTCTCATCACCGGCTTCCTCCTTCTCTCTAAATGCTGGAGCCCAGAAAAGGCAGAGAAAGTTCCACAAGAGAGGATAAGAGTTACTAGAAGCAGCTTGTAAGATGAGTAACCGAAGCCTCGTCCTGGCCCCCCCGGCTGCCCGAAGGAGAGACTCCCAAGGGATTCCCAGGAGGGTCCCTTATGCCTCTTGGAACCCCCCCCCCTGCTGGCCTCTCCTTTCATCAGCGACCCCAAAGGTGTCTCCCTTTCTGGTTGGTGGTACAGTGGGGTGTGCGCTTTGCTCTCGCCTCTTCGCGAGGGGCTGCAGAGGTGGCGGCGGCTGGATGAGCCTGGAGGAAAGAGCTTATGGAAGTGACCTAGTTATTGTGTTATCTTATCGCAGATAATCTCTCTCCGCCTCCCCGCCCCCCGCCATGGCGTCTCTGCTCTGCCTTCGCAATTGGAGGCAGAAGCGCTCCCAAGTACCAGTTGCTAGAAATCGCAGGAACGGAGAGTTGCTCTTGTGCTTGAATTCTGCTTGCTTGTTTCCCATCGGGGACATCTGGGTGGCCCCTGGGAGACGGGCCGTGGGTCAGCAGGTGGTTCTTGTTCTGCCATGGAAGACAAGGCTGTTATTCGCAGAGGAGAAGGCTGCCAGTGGCCTTGGCTCTGCTCTGCTGGAGGCCACAAGGCTTCTCCTGAGTGCCACTCGCTGGAAGACGCAGGAGGGCAAAGTTTGGGTCCCACTTGCAGGTTTCCCATAATAAGCACCTGTGGGAGCAGGATGCTGGGTTGGTCCAGCTGGATTGGCCTGATCCAGCAGCGCTCTTCTGATTTTCTTAGAGAGCATATGGATTGCCAAACAGTGGCGACGGGGGAGAAACTATCTGGCTGCATTCCATAGTTCCAAAGTCAGGATTTTCACCCCGTCCATCCCGCGTCAAGTGCTCACCCTTTGTGTCTGATCCAGAGTCCTCTTTAAAAGGAGTAAGTGTCAAGTGGTCCAGTAGCGATATTGTTCTTCGTTCTGTATTGGGGACCAGAAACTCCGCTCCACAGAGGTGCTAGCTAGGGGGTTGCGATGAGCTTTGTGCTGCAACAGTTTTCTGACCTGTGGAACATCCGGCTGCAGATAAGAGTGTTTGTGCTGCTTGTAGCGGGGGTTATTGCTCGATAGCTGGCTGAGAGTGAGCAAACCATATCAAGGACGCTCTCTCTCTCTCTCTCTCTCTCTCTCTCTCTCTCTCTCTCTTTCCAGTCAAGCAGGGTATAACTTCCATGAAATAATTTTTCGCTCTATAAGACGCACCAGACCACAAGATGCACCTAGTCTTTGGAGGAGGAAAACAAAAAAAAAAATATTCTGAATCTCAGAAGCCAGAACAGCAAGAGGGATCGCTGCGCAGTGAAAGCAGCAATTCCTCTTGCTGTTCTGGCTTCTGGGATAGCTGCGCAGCCTGCATTCGCTCCATAAGACGCACACACATTTCCCCTTACTTTTTAGGAGGGAAAAAGTGAGTCTTATAGAGTAAAAAATACGGTAATTAAAATAAAATCAATGAAGCATTTGTTCTCCCTCATCCCTATTGCTGTCACTTCTGCAGCTGCTCATCAATTCATAGTTTTATTTATTTAAATGTTTGTAAGCACATAAGAGGAGCTGGCTGGATCAGGCCAATGTTCCTGGAGAGCCAGGAGCTCACAGCTCTTTAGATATACCCTGGTCTCTCCCAGGCCCCCATCCCTAATTCCACACTGGTGCACAGGGAGAAAGGGGGCAATTCAGGTACGGGCTCCACCTATGATTTGCGGTTCGTGTTTAGGTTACTCTGCAAAATCTGAAAACTTCCCCACGAGCCTGAAATGAGTCGAAAGGGTCTCTAGTGCACAACAGAGACACTGGGATTCCGATGTGCTTTGCCTCTGAGTAAGGGATTGTGGAATTTGGGACGCGGGTGGCACTGTGGGTTAAACCACAGAGCCTAGGACTTGCCAATCAGAAGGTTGGTGGTTCGAATCCCTGCGACGGGGTGAGCTCCCGTTGCTTGGTCCCTGCTCCTGCCAACCTAGCAGTTCGAAAGCACGTCAAAGTGCAAGTAGATGAATAGGTACCGCTCTGGTGGGAAGGTAAACGACGTTTCCGTGCGCTGCTCTGGTTCGCCAGAAGCGGCTTAGTCATGCTGGCCAATAAAGCGAGGTGAACGCCGCAACCCCAGAGTCAGCCACGACTGGACCTAATGGTCAGGGGTCCCTTTATCTTTAAGGGATTGTGGAAACATGGACGGCAAATCACTTGCGTGCACGATGGAGTTCCCCCATGCTCAATGGTGAGGAAAACACCTTGCCAGTAGCAAGCCAGATGCTTCTGAATCTCGCTGTGTCAACGAGCCTTTGGTCTCGTACCTCGATTGTTACGGCAGACTCTGTCGCTTGTCTAGCCTGTCTGCTGGTTAAATCGTGATTTTAATCCTTTGCGACGTGCGGCTTCTGGGTGTCACTCTAATCTCCATCTGTGTGACAGGGAATCGAGCCATGGGGGGAAGTCCTGGGGGGTTCTGGCACCCGGAGACGGATGGCATGGTACTTCTTTGGGCAGTCGCTGCTGCCCCCTGATGAATGGAGCTGTGCAGCTCAGCCTGGCGCACTGCTGGGTCTTGTGCTCTTTCCAGCAGGCAAAGGTGGCAGGAGGGAGCTATGTGCCAGCCAGACAATGAATTGAGGTTTTGCTGGGGGGCGGGGCGGCGCCTGTTGCCACAGGTTTGCCTTGCAGCGCTTGAGCAAGTAGACTAGAAACTGAGCAATTGCCGCATCTTTCGCCGTGATTCCTGCATGGCTGGGGGTTGGGCTGGATGACCCCTGGGGTCCCTTACGATGCTGCAGTGCAGTTCTGTGGATCTACACCTTGTGCATTGAGTCCCCCCCTCTGTGCTCATCGCATGGCAAGCAGCGCATGTGAGCTCTTGCAGGTAAGATCGCACTTCCGGTGCTTCTCAAAAGGAGGTCTGCATTTCAGCTCTACCTCTCTTTTAAATCAGAACCGGTGAAGGTCCTGTGTGAGTGCCTGGAGGCGGTTGGAAGATGGATGGCAGCAAACAGATTGAGGTTGAATCCTGACAAGACAGAAGTACTGCTTTGGGGGGACAGGGGGTGGGCGTGTGTGGGGGACTCCCTGGTCCTGAATGGGGCAACTGTGCCCCTGAAGGACCAGGCCTGGGAGTCATTTTGGACTCACAGCTGTCCATGGAAGCGCAGGTTAATTCTGTGTCCAGGGCAGCTGTCTCCCAGCTCCATCTGGTACGCAGGATGAGACCCTCCCTGCCCGCAGACTGTCTTGCCAGAGTGGTGCATGCTCTGGTTATCTCCCGTTTGGACTACTGCCATGCACTCTACATGGGGCTACCTTTGAAGGTGACCCAGAAACTGCAATTAATCCAGAATGCGGCAGCTAGACTGGTGACTGGGAGCAGCCTCCGAGACCACATAACACCGGTCTTGAAAGACCTAGACTGGCTCCCAGGACGTTTCTGAGCACAATTCAAAGTGTTGGTGCTGACCTTGAAAGCCCTAAATGGCCTCAGCCCAGTAGACCTGAAGGAGCGTCTCCACCCCCATCGTTCAGCCCAGACACTGAGATCCAGCGCTGAGGACCTTCTGGCGGTTCCCTCAGGGTGAGAAGCGAGGTTACAGGGAACCAGGCAGAGGGCCTTCTTGGTGGTGGCGCCTGCCTTCTGGGATGCCCTTCTGTCAGATGTCAAGGAAATAAGCAGCTATCCTATTTTTAAAAGACATCTGAAGGCAGCCCTGTTCAGGGAAGTTTTTAATTTTTAATGCTGTATTGTTTTTAACACTTGATTGAGAGCTGCCCAGAGTGGCTGGGGAAACTCAGCCAGATGGGCGGGGTATAAATAAAAAATACTATTATAATTATTATTGTGTGGTGTAGCAGTGCGCTTGAACGTGTGCAGTGGCCCTCTGAGAAAATAATAGAGTTGCAGAGTTGGGAGGGACCCCTGAAGGACATCTAGCTCAACCCCCTGCAAGGCAGGCGTCACAGCGAAAGAATCCCTGACAGGTGGCCTCTGCTTTGAAGCTTCCTATGCAGGGGAGAGTCCACCGCCTTCCGAGGGCGTCTAAGGGAGACCAGAGGAGGTTTATGGGACCCTTGCATGGATTCCCCCTATGCCTGCAGCAGAATTCTCTCCCTCGCTCATTCTTCCTTTGTACCCAGGTCCAATTTGGAGGTGCTGGCCCTGGAGAAATCCCCGGGGCCACCTTGCCTGGGTTCCAGAAAGGCACATTTTGGTTCTCAGCAACTTAAATATTTTCCCTGTTCTGCGCTTAAACAATCCTGGCTTTTTAAAGTGTTTTTGTGTGTGTGTCTGTACTTGCCCCCAGGCACTGGGAGGGGAAATGCTGTGATTTTTCTCTTCTCCAAAGGAGCCTGGGGTACAGTCCCTGTTTGTCTCCCCAGGGCTTTTGTTGGGAGTGTGCTGAGACAGTACAAGGCTGTCCTTGGCAGTTAGCAAATGTTCTTTGCTCGCTGGCCTTGTCTATCCACGTGGCAGCGTCTGGCTGATTGACGGGGATTTATCCCCCCAGCTGGAGGCCAGGAATCTCTTGCACAGAGCTGACTATTTCTTAAACGTGGGCCTGAAGGTGCTGCACATGGGTAGCTCTTGGGTCTTCGCTTAAAGCCCCATTTCTTCCCGTTCTATGGATGGGTAAGTTGAGGCACAGACAACTGTTCTTCCCATAAAACCCACTCCTGCATCTTATGGTGGCCACCTAACTGGGAACTAAGGTTGGAATTCGCAGCGCTGGGTTCAGTGTTAGGTGTTTTTTACTTGGGTAGGGCGGCAGTTTTGGTGTACTTTGGTCGGTAGAAGTTTAGTAACCAGTTCAGCCGTGGTGCATCTGGAAACACGTAAATGATTATTCAAAGTGCAATGCTAGTTTGCGTATGCCATGACACAATGTCAGGGTGCAGCGATGCCTTGGTGCAAGGTGACACAATGTTCTAGTCAGATAAGGTTACCGCACATGCAGGAGACTTGAGCATAGGCCAGTGGTGTGGACTGGGGTGGGTGGAGAGGAATTCAAGGAAACCATGGTAGATTATTATTTTCTAATATGATTCAGAACCTTATAAGCTCCAGATTAAGAACCCCTGCATGATCTGACATGCCAGAGTCCCGCCTTTAAGCTGTGATACAGAGGTTTTGCAGCTCTCTGTGTTGTCTGAAACTCTGCAAACTGCTGAAGAACCCCTTACAGAAGTGTCTTTCTCCATAGTGAACGCTCTTCAGTCCCAGGGTGGGCAAGGCGTGTACTGGCCATTTCAGAGACTGGAGTTCCTTTGCCACTTTGAGGTTGACATTCGTGGAAAAGGGCCTACAGAGGACTACTAGACATGATGGCTGCGCTCGGCCTCCAGTCGGAGGCAGCAGTCCTTCATTAAATTATAGATCTGTGCAATTGGAAGGGACCCTGCGAGTCATCCAGCCCAACCCCCTGCAATGCAGGACTCTCAGCTGAAGCATCCAAGAGAGATGGCCAACTAACCTCTTCTTAAAAGTCTTCAAGGAAGGAGAGTCTGCCACCTTCTAAGGAAGCCCGCTCCACTCTTGAACTGCTCTTGCTGTTAGAAAGTTCTTCCTGATGTTGAGTCAGAATCTCCTTTCTTGTAAGTTGAAGCCATGAGTTCGAGTCCTACCCTCCAGAGCAGGAGAAAACAAGCGTGCTCCCTCTTCCATGTGACAGCTCTTGAGATATTTGATGATGGCCCTCATTGTTGTTGTTGTTTAGTCTTTTAGTCGTGTCCGACTCTTCGTGACCCCCTGGACCAGAGCACGCCAGGCACTCCTGTCTTCCACTGCCTCCCGCAGTTTGGTCAGACTCATGTTTGTAGCTTCGAGAACACTGTCCCACCATCTCGTCCTCTGTCGTCCCCTTCTCCTTGGGCCCTCCATCTTTCCCAACATCAGGGTCTTTTCCAGGGAGTCTTCTCTTCTCATGAGGTGGCCAAAGTCTTGGAGCTTCAGGATCTGTCCTTCCAGTGAGCACTCAGGGCTGATTTCCTTCAGAATGGAGAGGTTTGATCTTCTTGCAGTCTATGGGACTCTCAAGAGTCTCCTCCAGCACCAGAATTCAAAAGCATCCATTCTTTGGTGATCAACCTTCTTGATGGTCCAGCTCTCACTTCCATACATCACTACTGAGAAAACCAGAGCTTTAACTATACGGACCTTTGTTGGCAAGGTAATGTCTCTGCTTTTTAAGATGCTGTCTAGGTTTGCCATCGCCTTTCTCCCAGATGGCCCTCATATCTCCTCTCAATTGTGTCTTCTCCAGGCTAAACATACCTTGATCATCTTGGTTTGCCCTCCTCTGCACACCTTCCAGCTTGTCGACATCCTTCTTAAATTGTGGCGCCCAGAACTGGCAGAACAGTGCTTCAGAGTACGAGTTGCTGGAAGCCACAGGAGGGGAGAGGGCTCTTGTGCTCAGATCCTGCACTATGGTTTCCCATTGGGGCATCTGCTTGGCCACTGTGAGACCAGGATACTGGACTAGCAGGCTCTCCTGATGGTTTTAGGTTCTCTGTCTGGCACAGGAATGTTGCTAATCTAATCTCTCCTCCACCCAGACCTTCATAGTTCCTGAAGAGTCTGGAATTTGCAGATGTGGCATGATGCATTTGGCGTGTGGCTAGCGAGTACACCCCAATATCAGGGTTTGGGGAGCTTCTCTTGTTTTTAGGAGGTTTTGTTTTAGTCCGGGGGGGGGGGCAGGCAGACCCCCTTGGTGTGTGGTTCGGTCTGGTCTGCCAGGCTGAATCTTCCAGCTGTGTCCTGTTCCGTCCTTCCCAACAGCACTCTAATCTCTGACAAAGTGGCGAACAGATTAAGCCCTGGAGACACTTGACTTCAAGGGCCTCTGGATTGGCAGTTCGGTGGTGGCTGGAGCAGGCGGGGAGGAGGGGGCTGGAGTGGAGCAGGCCTTTTCTGTAACTGAGCTGCCTGTCGCAGGGTAAACACGACCTGCATTTCCATTCAGGATTTTGTTCTCTCTCGCATATGGAAGGAAAGGCGGCCAGCTCAGCTCAGCGACTCTTTCTCAGTTTGGCAGGGGGAAAGGCCAGGCGTGCCAGGCTGAGACGGGAGCAGGCGCCCTGAGCCGCAAGGGGAGCGATGACAGCTCCCTAGGAGGGCCTGGGCTCTGCGGGGCGACTGTCTGGCTCCTGTCTCTGCTCCAGAGATGATGGAGAAGCATCCCTAGGAAGGACCATGGCTGGACATGCAGGAGGGCCGTGGCTCAGAAGTGGAGGTTGTGCCGGGTCGATCGCTGCTCTGATTTTGTGAGCATACAGGGTGAAAAGTTCCCTTCCACCCTGGCTTTAAGAACAAAAGGACTGCGGTTTGCAAAGGAGGCTGAGAATTGCAGCTCTGTGAGTGGTGAACTACTCCTCACAGGATTTCTTGTGGGGATCCATAACTAGATGAGCCTTGAGGTCCCTTCCAACTCTGCCAGGGACTCTTGTCTCATGTCCTCATGTCTACTATCAGGCTTGGTTCCCTGCTCCACTGATAATAATAATAAATTTTTTTTATTTATAACCCGCCCTTCCCGGTTCAAAAAACCAGGCTCAGGGCGGCTAACAACAGATTTAAAACACGTAATTGATGCAACAAAAAAACAGCATAAAATACAGTATAAAACGTGAATAAAAAATTCAGAATTCAAAAATCAATTTAGGGGGGAAATCCATCCAATAAACATTAGATGACCACCAGGGCTAGCTGGCTAAATTAGTCCTATTTGGGCCAGCGAGGAGACCAGGGGAGAATTAGCTGTGGGATCCCAGAGTGGGTTATCTTCATGAAAAGGAGAGATGGAGGGAAGGATGGGGAATAAAAGATCAGGCTAAGTTCAGATTGAAAGCCAGACGGAATAGCTCTGTCTTACAGGCCCTGCAGAAGGAGGTTAAATCCTGCAGGGCCCTGGTCTCCTGGGACAGAGCATTCCATCAGGTCGGAGCCATCACTGAGAAGGTCCTGGCCCTGGCGGAGGATAGTCTGACTTCCTTAGGGCCCAGGACCTCTAAACTATGATTATTCATGGACCTTAAGGTCCTCTGCAGGGCAGACCAGGAGAGGCGGTCCCGTAAATACAAGGGCCCTAAGCCACAAAGGGCTTTAAAGGTTAAGACCTGCACCTTAAACCTGACCTGATACTCCACTGGGAGCCAGTGCAACTGGTAAAGCACTGGGTGAATATGCTCCCATGGCAAGGACCCCGTGAGGAGCCTCGCTGCAGCATTCTGCACCCGCTGGAGTTTCTGGGACAGCTTTTGTGGGCAGCCCCACGTAGAGCGAATTACAGTAGTCAATCCTGGAGGTGACCGTTGCATGAACCTTTCTAAAGCTTCTGGGTTGAGGTACCTCATTCTTGAATCCACAGCAAAAGGTGACCGAGCCAAAAGAATGACGACATTATGTAATGTTGTTCCTCCTGAGGTTCTGAAAAAACAGATGGGCTGAGGCCAAGTTCTGGTCTTGGAATGCTTGGCCTCTTCTCTCTCCCGGGGGAGACTTGGGCTATCTGGGTCTGGCCGTGGAGGCAGAGTGTAGCCATCCTGGCCAGCAGTCTACAAGAGCCGCCTCCTCCTCCACGATTTTTGTCCTGTTGCCTTTCTAAGTCCCCTGCCTCCAGTGGGAGTGAGTTCCATAGTTTTAACCCACACGTTCCACCGAGACTGAGGCAGTTCCAGAAGGAAATGCACAAAGAGAAGGCCGTCTGTGATGGATGGGAGTGTCTTTAAAGTGAGATCTTGGAGGCACAACCTCAGACAGTAGGAGGCCTCTGAAGAAACCAACAATTGTTACTCAGCCATGCTTGCAGCTGCTGCCTGCTCCCTCGGGGCCCCATCCAGCCCTCCATTTCTATGACTTTCCCCCACAACCAGGCACCTGTAACCAGGAGCGAGGCTGCCTGGGGTGAGGATAATGTGTGCATGGAGGGTTTTGCCCATTACATCTCTGTCCCTTCCCTCTCCTTTTTGTGTGTCTGAGGCAGATCTGGGCTGATGCAGACCCACACACCTGATTTCCCCACTGTGGCTGTAGATTGAGTCTGTGAAATTGTCTACCCCTTCCTCTCATTTTCACCCACTGGAACACTGTGGATCAAACCGCAGCTCTCCTTGGCATCAAGGGTCCAGCTTGAGCTGACGAAGCTGAAGCCTTCTCTTTGGCTTCTGTAAAGGTCAAGGGACCCCTGACCATTAGGTCCAGTCGTGGCCGACTCTGGGGTTGTGGCGCTCATCTCGCTTTATTGGCCGAGGGAGCCGGCGTACAGCTTCCGGGTCATATGGCCAGGATTAAGCCGCTTCTGGCAAACCAGAGCATCGCACAGAAACGCCGTTTACCTTCCCGCCCAAGCGGTACCTATTTATCTACTTGCACTTGACGTGCTTTCGAACTGCTAGGTTGGCAGGAGCAGGGACTGAGCAACGGGAGCTCACCCTGTCGCAGGGATTCGAACCGCCAACCCTCTGATTGGCAAGTCCTAGGCTCTGTGGTTTAACCCACAGCGCCATGGGATCAAAGTCTCTTTCTGGCAAGGGGGCCAGGAAACCACTTTTCCTAAGAGGTTTGCTGCTTGTGGGCGGATCTCCTCCTTTCTCCCTGGCTCAGGTGGTTTGGCGCTTTGGAGATACCCTTTATGATACCCTCACAAGTGAATTTTCGTAAGGGTGGGGGTTGCGTTCTTCCTCCCCGGTCATCTGCCTCTAATGATGAAATGGCTCTTCTTAGGAAACAGCCTCGGGGAAGTATAACCTTGGAGGGGGAGTCCCTGTGGCTGCTTCTTCCTCTTAACTTGAGACCTCGGGCAGCCGCACTGGCTTCCCTTTTCTCTCTGCAAATCTCCTTCCTGGCTCCCCCCTCCCTCTGCTCCCTGCTGTGGTATTTTGGGAATGTGACCTCCACCAAGTCACAACGCCCTTTTCTTTTCCCAGAGAAAGAGGCGGGGGTGGCACATTAGGGCTTCTGTGGGCCAGTTCCTTCACCCACCGCAGAGAAGAGCCATTGTGCCCTCTTTGCGGTGTTATTTAATTAAAGATTTATTTGCCTGGTGAAAGCCCCATTAGAGCAGCGGGAGGTGGCAGCATCAGAGCATCACTTCAGGGGCCGAGTCCTGTCAGCTCCTCCCCCTCCCCCTCTTGCCTCAACCATTTTTTGTTTCGTTTTTAGTTTTATAAAGGATTTTAGGTCTTTGAGAGAGAGAGATTTATTGCATTTCTGTGCTGCTTTCCTTTCAAACGAATCCCGAAGCTTCTTGGCAATAGTGTAACAGTGTCACAGGTCTTCTTTGGCGATCCCTCGTAGCCGAATAAGATTGTCTTCCATCAGCACGGTCTTAACAATGAGTCCGTAAGTGACTGTGGAGGCCAATTCTGGATCCACACGTCCTTCCACAATGGGGACGTTGGTTTCTGGGCAGGAGTTGATCCCGGTGAGGGTTTGCCAATCTTGCCTTCCTCTTAGCACGTTTCTCCCTTGCGTCCTGAGTTCGAGTGTCTTCAAACCCCATGATATCTTTGGCAAAGGCTGTTCTCCAACTGGAGCGCTCGCAGGCCAGTGTTTCCCAATTGTCGGTGTTTATACTACATTTTTCTTAGATTTGCTTGGAGAGAGTCTTTCAACCTCTTTTGTTGACCACTAGCATTACGCTTTCCATTTCTAAAATCATAAAAGAGTAGTTGCTTTGGAAGACGATAATCAGGCATCCGCACAACATGACCAGTCCAACGAAGTTGAAGAAACTTTGCTTCAACACTGGTGATCTTCGCTTCTTCCAGAACACTGGTATCCGTTCGCCTGTGTTCCCAAGTGATGTGTAAAAAGTTTTTGGAGACACTGTTGATGGAATCTTTCGAGGAGTTGGAGATGGCGTTTATAAGTGGTCCACATTTCACAAGCAGACGGTAAAGTTGGTAGTACAATAGCTTTGTAAACAAGCATTTGGGCTTCCCCTTTGAATGTCCCAGTCCTCAAACACTCTGCACTTCAATTGGGAGAAAGCCGCACTTGCAGAGCTTAGGCGATGCTGGATTTCTGCATCAATGTTGGCCCTTGTGGAAATATAACTGCCCAGGTAGTAGAAGTGATCAACATTTTCCAATGTTACACCAGTGTAACAGGTACAGCTCAAGCCATATTATATAATTAACAAAACACCAGCAAGACACTTAATGATCTGTAAAGCACAGTAAACAAACCCACAACAAAAAAGTAAAAAGCTGAGCATCACAGTTACAACGTAAGTTATATGATTAACTGATCATCAATAAAACATTTATAACAGGCATAGGCAAACTTGGCCCTCCAGATGTTTTGGGACTACAATTCCCATCATCCCTGACCACTGGTCCTGTTAGCTAGGAATCCTGGGAGTTGTAGTCCCAAAATATCTGGGGGGCCGAGTTTGCCTATGCCTGATTTATAATCTATAAAACAATGTTGAAAGGCAGCAATTGAAAAAGTTAGCTGAGGGCACATTCCTCTTGCAGCGGAGGCAGGTGTTTCCTTTGTGGCCCCCCCCTCTTGCACCTGTCTTTCCCCCGTCATCTCAACCCCATGTGTGCCCACTTGGACGCTTCTTTTGGCAGAATTGGCGCTGCTGCAGGTGCCACATGATGCCCGTTCCGCATTGGCAAGAACTCAGTTGTTTAGTGTGGCAGCAACTACACTTTGGAACTCCCTGCCTCTTGATACCAAGCAGACACAAAACCCAGATGCTTAGAAATGCTGATGTGAAGTTCAGTCTGTTTTAGTGTTTTAACTTTTTGTATGTTGTGCATTCCTCTTGAGTTTATTGTTTTATCTTTTTTGTAAACCACTTTGAGGGTTTGTTTTTTCTACAATCAAGCGGTGGATAAATTTTTCGAAACAAACAAACAAGCGATAGATGAAATGGTAATATTTGAAGGTCAGCTGCTCTGTTGCCTAATATTACTGTTCCTGCTCAGTTTTTCCTGGGGCTTATTGGTTTTCCTTCCTTCCTTGCAGCCGGCAAGCCTTCTGCCGTCTGCTCTGTGCCACACACACAAACGGGAGGCGGATTAGAGAGGGAGGAAAGCAGATTTGCTGGATTCATGTTCTGCTGCTGCTTAGGAGAAGGGGGACTTCCTCTCTCTCTTTCTCCCTCTCTCATAACAATTTTCAGGGAAAGCACATAGCAGTTGCGCCCAAGAACTATTGAGAGAGGATATGTAGCAACAGAGGCTGAGTTTCATTTGAGCAGTGAGGGGTCAGTGCGTGGGGAGAATGAAAACTAATAATAATAATAATAATAATAATAATAATAATAATAATAATAATTTATTATTATTATTATTTATACCCCGCCCATCTGGCTGAGTTTCCCCAGCCACTCTGGGCAGCTTCCAATCAAGTGTTAAAAACAATACAGCATTAAATATAGTATTGTGCTATATAGTATTGTGCTTTGCCTGGAAAACAACTACAGTGGTACCTTGGTTTAAGAACAGCTTCGTTAATGAACAACTTGGATTAAGAACACTGCAAACCCGGAAGTAGGTGTTTTGGTTTGTGAACTTTGCCTTGGAAGCAGAACATGTTCTGCTTCCTATTGTGTTCCATTTGTAAATTTCCCCGCTGCTATGGGAAAGCTCGTCTTGGTTTAAGAATGTTTTGGTTTAAGAATGGACTTCCGGAATGGATTGTGTTCGTAAACCAAGGTACCACTGTACTTGAGTTCTAACTGCTTTGCCAGGGCCTGAAGAAAGCAGGGAGGGGGGTTTTGGGGGGAGGGGGCAGAATTTTCCATGTTGGGCTTTGGAAGAAGAAGAATAGTAACATGCAACTCCAAGTTCTGTGTTGAAATGAGCAGCTTTCCATACAGGTCTTAGAACCCTAGACTTGTTGGGCGGTTCCCCAGGGGTCATCTAGTCCAGCCCCAGCAATGAAGGAATCTCAGCTCAAGCATCCCTGACAGGTGACCACCCAATCCCTGCTTAAAAACCTCCAAGCAAGGAGAGTCCACCACTTTCCGATGGAATTTCTTCCACCGCTGAGCAGCTCTTACTGTCAGAAAGTTCTTCCTGATGTTTAGTCGGAATGTCTCTCTCTGTCAGAAAGTTCTTTCTGCTGGGTCCCTACCCTTTTATTTAACAAAACGCATATACAGTGGTACCTTGGGTTAAGTACTTAATTCACTCCGGAGGTCCGTTCTTAACTTGAAACTGTTCTTAACCTGAGGTACCACTTTAGCTAATGGGGCCTCCCGCTGCCGCTGCATGATTTCTGTTCTAATCCTGAAGCAAAGTTCTTAAGCCGAGGTACTATTTCTGGGTTAGCGGAGTCTGTAACCTGAAGCGTCTGTAACCCGAGGTACCACTGTACCACTAGATCAAGCTCATCAGTTTTGTTGAATTTATTAAGCCACATAGTTTTAATTGGATTTTGAATAGAAGTGCGCCGTTCATTGTTACTGTTTTGAATTTTTCTGTACTGCTGCCTTCCTTGGTGGTTTGGGCAAACTGCTGTTCTGAAAAATGCTTTTTATAGGGCAGGGGTCTCTGGGGATGAGTTTATGGAACCAAGAGGGGCAGGGTGCCCCGGAAAAGTTGGGGGGCCTGATCCTCACCAAACGAGTTTCTGGGCATAGTGCCGCCTCTTTAGTCCTGCTGTTAACATGGGTGGTTGACACAAGCAGCCTTTAAAGCAGTGGCACAAGATGCATTATTATGGGATAGAGAAATATGCAGGAGAGTGTTTTTCCTCAAAGTGTGTCTGTGGAGCTTTCACAGGGCTGGTCGTGTATGTTTTTTTTTAAAAAAAATAATTTTATTAAGTTTTCCATTTAACAATCCAATCATGTCACATTAATTAATCCGAATTATACCAATACATATCATAAAATCCAAATATTTTGCCAATTTTTTTTTAAAATTTTTGTTTGGGCTACCCATGCTTCAAGCTCAGTAAGGATCCAATCATCTCATATTTCTGCTGCTTTCATGTTCACAAGTCCCATCTTCCAGTCTTCTTGTTGTTATAGTTTTTCTTCTTAATAACCTCTGAGTTGTTTCCGCAAGCGAGTTGAAGCAAACATTATTATATTCCTGTGTGGATTTTCACGCTGATCCAAAAGTACTATTCGGGCGGCAGGCGCCATTTCGGCAGTTCCGATGAAATACAGTCTAAGCGTCTGCTCTTTAATTTTCCCAGACCAGTTGCTCCATAAATCAGCCTTTCCAGGGGAGTTCTTGCCAGATCAGACGTAGAATTCAAACATGATGGTCATGTATGTTCTTGCTGCCTGTGAGGCTTCGCACTGGGCTTCTTGAAGTCTCTGCTGAAAGAGCAGGTTCTGACTTGAGTTCAAATCCTGCCTCATTTGGCCTATCTTGGCATTCTCCCCCCCCCGCCCCATCCTCTCTATCCCACTGCCAAGCCCAGCACAGCGCAAATGTGGTCTTGGGAAATGGTGACGAAACTTAGCGACAGGACACCAGCCTGGCATGCAGGAGGCCCCAGGTTCATTCCCTAGTGGCAGCAGCATCTCCTTGTCTGAAAACCCGGAGACCTGCTGCTGCCAGCCCGTGCAGGCAGTATAGAACCAGACAGGTTCAGTGCCAGGCAGGTTCCTGTTTTCCTCTGTGCTTTGCCCACAAGTGCATTTCGATGCTCTGACATTCGGACGAAGGCGGCTGTGTCGCTACCTGTGCTGGCTGGGGGCTGGCGGGAGTTGCACTCCAAATCCCCGGAGGGCGGCAGGTTGGAGACAGCTAGGCTGCAGCACCTTCTGTCTGCTATGGGGACTACTTTCCAGCTTCTTCCCTGCGGGAGACTTTGCTGGGCTGCAAAACTTTGCGCCATCCTGAGTAAGGCAGATGCCCACCTGGCAACATTCTCCCTCTCCCCCCCCCCCATGCCATCTGTTGCGGGAGAAGATCAGTAAATAAAGATTCTTATCGTGTCCTGTTTCAGTAGATGCTTCTAGCCCAAACCAGGCCTGCTCTGAGTGACCCCCCTCCTGCCAGGAGGGCGTCTTGCTCCGGCTGAGTCGCTTCACTGTTGGGCACCGTAAGGGGTTTCCAGATTTGGGGGAGGGGGCTTCCCTAGTACTACCAGTCGTTCTGCTGCTGTAAGCTGCAAACAGACGAGGGTGCAAATTGCCCCCCCCCCCCGCAACTGACAGATCAATCATTTGATGGGCTGGCAGGGAGCATTTTGTTAACTTTGCATTCTGCAGTTGACCTCCTATGTAGTGTTTTTTTTTAATAAAATGTTTAGGATAATATTTTAGTTTCCTGTGAATAATAATAATAATAATAATAATAATAATAATAATTTATTATTTATACCCCACCCATCTGGCTGGGCTTCCCCAGCCACTCTGGGCGGCTTCCAAAAAAATATTAAAATACTGTAATACATCAAACATTAAAAGCTTCCCTAAAGAGGGCTGCCTTCAGATGTCCTCTAAAAGTCTGGTAGTAGTTGTTCTCTTTGACATCTGATGGGAGGGCGTTCCACAGGGCGGGCGCCACTACCAAGAAGGCCCTCTGCCTGGTTCCCTGTAACTTGGCCTCTCGCAGTGAGGGAACCGCCAGAAGGCCCTCGGCTCTGGACCTCAGTGTCTGGGTAGAATGATGGGGGTGGAGACGCTCCTTCAGGTCTACTGGGCCTTTGAGGCGGTTTAGGGCTTTCAAGGTCAGCACCAACACTTTGAATTGTGCTCGGAAACGTACTGGGAGCCAATGTAGGTCTTTCAAGACCAGTGTTATTTGGTCTTGGCGGCCGCTCCCAGTCACAAGTCTAGCTGCCGCATTCTGGATTAGTTGTAGTTTCCGGGTCACCTTCCAAGGTAGCCCCACGTAGAGCGCATTGCAGTAGTCCAAGTGGGAGATAACCAGAGCATGCACCACTCTGGCGAGACAATGTGCAGGCAGGGAGGGTCTCATCCTGCGTACCAGATGGAACTGGTAAACAGCTGCCCTGGACACAGAGTTAACCTGCACCTCCATGGACAGCTGTGAGTCCAGAATGACTCCCAGGCTGTGCACCTGGTCCTTCAGGGGCACAGTTACCTGTTAATTATGTTTGAATGAATGCTAATTGTCTTTAAAGGTATATACTTTGTCTTTATCTTTCTTCAGTAATCTTTTATTCTGGATTGTTTTATTTGATGTTTTAATGTAGGTTGTAAAGTGCTTTGAGATCCCTCCCCCTTAAAAATATAAAGCAGTATAGAAAACAACAGCAACAACAACAACAACGAGAGGTTTTTTCCTCTTGCTCCATTCTTTCTGGGCACAGCTGCAAACGGCTTTTCAATTTGCCCTGCTGTTTCCCCCAGGAAAACCTGCTCTTTACTGCTGAATCGGAGCAAACAGCAAAACCAGGTAGACGTTTGCTCCAATTCAGCAGCAAAGAGCAGCAAAGCAGTGGGACTGGTGGGAATGGGAGTGAGCCCTTGGTGAAAGCAGGATGTCCCAGTGGGGATCTTTACTAGCAAATGGCTTCTGGTGGGAGCCCAGTCTGCTGGGTTGTCGCAGCCAACAACTGCCAGTCTCTCCTGCCAGGTGGAATCTGCCCCCTGTGGATGTTTCCACCCTCGCCACATATTTTCCTTTGCTGCTTCTCTCAACCACCTGGCACCCCCCCCCCCGGTCTTAATGCTGTAGAAAGCAGCCCTCTGGAATAGGCTGCTTTCTATATGCCGCTTGATGTAAAAATAACCCCCTCAGAGCTATTTACAAAGAAGGTAGCAAGATTAGCAGTAAGTGAAGTTAACAACAATAATTCAAAGCTTTCAAGGAGTTAGAGTAACAATAGACTGAAAACAGATTAAAACCTTGCACCAACTTTCCAAGTACAGTGGAACCACGGTTGTTGAATGTAATCCATTCCGGAAGACCGTTCGACTTCTGAAACGTTTGACAACGCAATTGCCAGTTGGCAAATTCCTTTTTGAAAATGGAGCAACGCGCCTCGGAAGCCGTTCGACTTTCCAGGCACGTTCGAAAACAGAAGCATTCCCTTCCAGGTTGTCGTCCTTCGGGTTCCCAATTGTTCAGCTTCCGAAGCGTCCGACAACCGAGGTGAATGAGAAGGTGCTTTCTTGGCATCTATAGGCAGGGAGTTCCAAAGGGCAGGTTTGGAATTGATTTCTGGCAAATATGGAACGGGTATCATGTGGCCCCTGTAACAGGGCCAGTTCCACCAGCTGAAGCAGTCAAGGCATAGAAGGGGGTAAGGCGATCTCATATGTCCCAAGTTGTTAAGGGCTTTATACCGTGGACGCTCGGGTTGCGAACGCGATGCGTGCGGGAGGCACATTGGCAACATGCAGTGCCGCGTCTGTGCACGCACGGGATGCGATTTAGCGCTTCTGTGCATGCGCGACCGCCGAAACCCAGAAGTAACCCATTCCGGTTCTTCTGGGTTTTGGTGGGTCTGTAACCTGAAAAAAAGGGACATGGGTGGCGCTGTGCCGATCAGAAGGTCGGCGGTTCGAATCCCCGCGACGGGGTGATCTCCCGTTGTTCGGTCCCAGCTCCTGCCAACCTAGTAGTTCAAAAGCACATCCAAGCGCAAGTAGATAAATAGGTACCGCTCCAGCGGGAAGGTAAATGGAGTTTCCGTGTGCTGCTCTGGTTCCCCAGAAGCGGCTTAGTCATGCTGGCCACATGACCCAGAAGTTGTACGCCGGCTCCCTTGGCCAATAAAGCGAGATGAGCACCGCAACCCCAGAGTCAGTCACAACTGAACCTAATGGTCAGGGGTCCCTTTACCTTTACCTTTAACCTGAAAAAACGTAACCTGAAGCGTCTGTAACCTGAGGTATGACTGTATACTGACTGTACACCTTGAGCTTTGCCCTGTGGCTAATCAGCAACCAGGGCAGACCTTCTGAGCACAGCTGTTTGGTGATGACAAGGCCTTATTTACACCTGTACCCCAACATTCCTCTGGCAGGAGAGCTGTGGGTGCCCAACGGCCAACTCCTTCCAAAATGGTCTGACCTTTTTGTGGCTCACTGGTGCCTTCAGTCCAGTTTCTCTCCCCCCGCTGGCTTCTGTTGGCACAGGACTCTCCTTCCAAGATGGTGGCCATCCATCGCCACCTCCTGCTGGAAGGAGTTCCAGGGTTTAACTCTGCACAGAGAATGACTTTGTTTTTGCCTGCCCCGAATCTTCCAACATTCAGCCTCCTGGGATGCCCGTGAGTTCTAGTCTTATGAGAGAGGGAGGGGAAAGAAAACAGCCTCTATCCACTTTCCCCCTGCTGCAATAATAAATAATAAAATTTTATTTATATCCCGCCCTCCCCAGCCGAAGCCGGGCTCAGAGTGGCTAACAACAATAAAAGTAACACAGCATTCTAAAATCAATTCATTTTAAAATCAGTTCAAATCAGATTCATGGCAACCATTGGGCTAGAGTTCTGTGAGGATTGCCAAAGGAGGGGGTCAGGCTGTGCCTTGGCCAAAGGCCTGGTGGAACAGCTCCGTCTTGCAGGCCCTGCGGAAAGATGTCAAGTCCCGCAGGGCCCTAGTCTCTTGGGACAGAGCGTTCCACCAGGTTGGGGCCACAGCCGAAAAAGCCCTGGCTCTGGTTGAGGCCAGCCTAACCTTCCTGTGGCCCGGGATCTCCAAGATGTTTTTGTTTGAAGATCATAAGTTCCTCCATGGGACATACCAGGAGAGGCGGTCCCGCAGGTACGAGGGTCCTAGGCCGTATAGGGCTTTGAAGGTTAAAACCAGCACCTTAAACCTGATCCTGTACTCCACCGGGAGCCAGTGCAGCTGGTATAGCACCGGGTGAATGTGATCCCACAGCAAGGACCCTGTAAGGAGTCTCGCCGCGGCATTCTGCACCCGCTGGAGTTTCTGGGTCAGTCTCAAGGGCAGCCCCACGTAGAGCGAGTTACAATAATCCAGTCTGGAGGTGACCGTCGCGTGGATCTCAGTGGCTAGGTCAGGGCGAGAGAGGCAAGGAGCCAACTGCTTAGCTTGGCGGAGATGAAAAAATGCCACCTTTGTTATAGCTGCAGTCTGCGCCTCCATGGAAAGGGAGGTGTCGAAGATTACACCCAAAATCACTATTTTATAAACATCGCTTCGCTGCCTGAAAAGCCCCAAACACTGTCAGACTTCAGTGGGGCTGGCCGCAGCCGTGGGGTAAGTGGCTCTGCCCCAGAAGACATTTGGGTGCCTGTCATGTGACTCCTCCAGAGCCCTGACCTTTGGTGCCCCCGGCCCCCTCCCCCTTTGCAGCTCCAGATAATTAAATCACTTTCACCCTTTGCCACTCAGGCGACTGCCGGCCTTTGCGGCGCCTCTTCCATTTGTTGCTTTGGCCACCGCAGAATTAGCTAGCCTGTGGTTTTTCAGGAAACAAAGCTCTCTCTTCCTTTATTCTTCCTTTCCTCTCCCCTCGGTTGCCTCGAAAATAAATGTTGACCTCCTCTGTCTGTTGGGCGGCACGCAGAGACTGTTGCTGCCGCTTCTGTGTCAACTCCCCCCCCCCGCCTCCTCTTGTGCAATTGCTGTGCAAAAGATGCTTTTCCAGGTCATGAGGCTGCAGCAGATGTGCTTCTATTATACCGGATGAGTCAGCCAAATCTGGCACAGCATCACATCCCAGAATATCTGTCAAGTGCTCAGAAGGAAGAGGCTTGCAGAAACCTCGGCCAGCCATCTCCGATGCATTTGGGCCACACAGCAGCAGCTGCAAATGTCACCCTGGTACCCTCCAGATGTTTTGGACAAGCAGCGTGGCTGAGCTGGCTGGGCGCCCGGGAGTTGTAGTTTTTGGTGGAGACGGCCATACTTAAAGGTACTGAGAGGAGATGCGATGGAAGTTTATAAAATGAGGTGTGGCGAGGAGAAAGTGGGTAGAGAAAGGTTTTCCTCCCTCTAATAACATTGCAACCCACAGACATCCAACAGAACTGAGGCACACACAAAAAGGAAGCCCTTCTTCATGCAGCACAGAGTTAAGCTGTGGAACTCTTTGCCACAGGAGGCAATGATGGCAACTGACCTGGATGGCTTTAAAAGAAGATTGGAGACATGGAGGAGGAGAAGGCTTTTGATAGCTACTTGACAGGATAATAATACAGTGGACCCTCTAGTTACGTACCACTTTGGTTACATAACTTTCAGTTTACAAACATGGCAAACCCAGAAGTGTATTCTTTCGGGTTTCGTTGCGTGTGCATGTGCAGAAACGCTCTGTGCGCATGCGCAGAAGTGGGCCTCTGGTTACGGATTTTTCGGGGTGCGCACGGACCCCCAGAACCAATTAAGTCTGTAACCAGAGGGTCCACTGTAGTAGTAGTAGTAGTAGTAATAATAATAATAATAATAATAATAATAATAATAATAGTATCCCACCCATTTGAATGGGTTGCCCCAGCCATTCTGGGTGGCTTCCAACAAATATAAAACCATAATAAAATGATTAAAACTTCCCTGTTTATGGCTGCCCTGTCAAGGATGGTTTTCTTGCACGCGATCCAAGAGCTCTTTTGGTTTTTAAAGGTTAAAAGCAACCCTTTGCAAGGTGTTCAGACTGCCGTGTCTCTGCCAACGGAGGGCTCCTGAACCAGCTGAATTTCCCAGTCCGCGTTCGGTGGCAGCTCCCTGTGGAGCCGGGCGCAGTAGTCCAGCTGGCAAGAGATGCTCCTGGCATTCTGTCCATCTGTCTCTCCCCAACCCCCTTTTAAATATATAGTCCTTTTCTCTGTGGGACTGAATGGGGACGGGACAGGGCACAGTTGAACAGGGGACTCTCCTTGCCAGCCCTGCTCTGCCTCCCCTCTCAAGGCAGCCGTGTTTTCTGTTAGCTTCTGCTCATAAGAACTTGATTAGTGAACTCCTTTTCTTTTAATCAAATTGGAAATCTGCCAGGGGCATCTTGAATGAGCTGCTCTTAGCCCCAGTTGGGCTCTTCTGGCTGCGAGAGTGGAGGCGAGTGTGTGAAGTGTGTGTGTGTGTGTGTGTGTGTGTGTGTGAGAGAGAGAGAGAGAGAGAGAGAGAGAGAGAGAGAGAGAGACAGATGAATAAGTCCACAAGAGTGGACTTTCTCCTTGGACTTAATGGCTGCAATTGCAACTGGAGGGAACTTCCAGCCCCAGGTGAACCTTTGCTGGTGCCTGATCAGCCGTTCTTCATCTCTGCTTTGCAGGAAGCAAGCCTGAAAGAGGCAGACAGAGGCTGTGAAAGCTCCTTTCTCTCTTGCAGATCCCTTTTCAGTACTACAAGGCAGCTCAAAATCCAAAGGAATAATAATTAATAATAGAATAATAGTAATTTATTATTTATACCCCGCCCATCTGGCTGGGTCTCCCCAGCCACTCTGGTCGGCCTCCAACACAACATTAATATACAGTAATGCCTCAAACATTAAAAACTTCCCTAAAGAGGGCTGCCTTTAGATGTCGTCTAAAAGTCTGGTAGTTGTTCTCTTTGGCATCTGGTGGGAGGGTGTTCCACAGGGTGGGCGCCACTACCGAGAAGTCCCTCTGCCTGGTTCCCTGTAACTTGGCTTATCGCAGTGAGGGAACCGCCAGAAGGCCCTCAGAGCTGGACCTCAGTGTCCGGGTAGAATGATGGGGGTGGAGACGCTCCTTCAGGTATACTGGGCAGAGGTCATTTAGGGCTTTAAAGGTCAGCACCAACACTTTGAATTGTGCTCAGAAACGTACTGGGAGCCAGTGTAGGTCTTTCAAGACCGGTGTTATATGGTCCCGGCAGCCGCCCCCAGTCACCAGTCTAGTTGCCGCATTCTGGATTAGTTGTAGTTTCCGGGTCCCCTTCAAAGGTAGCCCCACGTAGAGCGCATGGCAGTAGTCCAAGCGTGAGATAACTAGAGCATGCACCACCCTTCCAGACAGTCTGCGGGCAGGTAGAGTCTCATCCTGCGTACCAGATGGAGCTGGTAGACAGCTGCCATGGACACAGAATTGACCTGTGCGTCCATGGACAGCTGTGAGTCCAAAATGACTCCCAGGCTGCGCACCTGGTCCTTCAGGGGCACAGTTGCCCCATTCAGGACCAGGGAGTCCCCCACACCCGCCCACCTCCTGTCCCCCCAGAAAAGTACTTCTGTCTTGTCAGGATTCAACCTCAATCTGGTAGCCACCACCCTCCAACCGCACATGCTTTCTTCACCACAGAAAAGAGAGAGAAACAGCGTGGGGCAGTGGTTAGAGCAGGGGTAGCCAACCTTTTTATACCTACCACCCACTAATGCATCTTTCTTGGTGGTAAAATTTCATTACCGCCCACCAGTGCTTGATGGAAGGAGATTCAGCTTGTGCCGTAGAACCCCCTACCGCCCACCTGGAATCCTGAAATGTCCACTAGTGGATGGTAGGGACCAGGTTGACAACCCCTGGGTTAGAGTGTTGGATTAGGACCAGGGAGAGACAAGGGTTCGAATCCCCCACTTGGCCGTGAAGCTCCCTGGGGTGACCTCGGGGGGCCACGCAAGGCCTCTCAGCCTGACCGGCCTCACAAGGTTGTTGGGGAAAAGATTAAATGAGGACCCTGTTAACACCTTGAACTCGCTGGAGAATAAAGGTGGGATAGGTAAAGGGACCCCTGACCGGGGTTGCTAGCGCTCATCTCGCTTTACTGGCCAAGGGAGCCGGCGTACAGCTTCCGGGTCATGTGGCCAGCAGGACTAAGCTGTTCTGGCAAACCAGAGCAGCGCACGGAAACGCCGTTTACCTTCCCGCCAGAGCAGTACCTATTTATCTACTTGCACTTTGACATGCTTTCAAACTGCTAGGGGGCAGGAGCAGGGACCGAACAGGAGCTTACCCCATTGCAGGGATTCGAACCACTGACCTTCTGATCAGCAAGTCCTAGGCTCTGTGGTTTAGACCCCAGTGCCACCCGTGTCCCTGTGGGATATAAATGCCATAAATAATGATAAGTAGGTGTAGAATAAAGAGAAAATGTTTGCGAGGCCAGCTCTCTCCAAGCCGGATGCTGCGGTTCCTGTTTTGCACTCGTTTTACAACACCCTCAGCCATGAAAAGGGAAAGTGCCTGCAAAGCCTGGCCAATTGGGGGGGCGGGGCAGGAGGGTCCTTCCTGTCTCTGTGCAAAGAGACGGGATCCCTATCTATATTTACCCTGCAGCGGAAGCCCAGGGAGGGCAGCATCCATGGCTGCTCCCAAATTTATCCCATCCTGCTCCCTTCTGCCGGTGGGAGGTGGAAATGGCTCCGGAGATTTTTTGCTGTGGCCTCTGCTGCCGGGGAACCTTCATGCAAGTGTGTGTGTGTGTGTGTGTGTGTGTGTGTGTGTGTGTGTGTGTGGTTGTTGTTGTCATGCAGGAGGTTTAAGGGACAGTGCATGGAAACCGAACAGGAGACTTGCAGAAAGTGTTTTTGCTCTCCCTTCAGCCTGAGAAAAAAAGGTTGTGCCTAGCTTATATATAAGAGTTTGTAGCACTTTTCAAAATATAGTCTGGCCCCCGCAAGGTCTAAGGGACAGTGGACTGGCCCCTAGCTGAAAAAGTTTGCTGACCCCTGGCTTACAGGGTAGGACCCTGGAGACCTGCAAAAGCGCATCTTGGTTTGGAGAAAATGGAATCCTGTTCTGGGTGGTTTCTAGACTGGCATGATCAGGACTTCCTGGGGTGTGCATATGCCATTGTTTGTGGTTGCCCCTGACCCCCACCCTCTGTCCATGCAAGGGGACTCTGGGGAGTTGCGGTCTGTGTGTCTTTCTGCTGAAGTTGTGCAATCCCCACCCTAGTCCAGTTGCCTGCACCCCTTTCCTCCAACCTCCCCCCCCCAAAGGAGCACAATGAGGACATCTGTTCCTTTGGAGCCTCTCCCTGCCTTCGCTGGCAATAAAACTCTGCCCAGAGAAGGAGGCTGGGCTGGCGGCTGTTGTGAAGTCGCTGTTAATCACCAGTTGTTGAGTGACAAATGTGTCCTCGGCTGCCTGTTGAAGAGGCTCCCAGGTCCAGGGCTGGGGGGCGGCTGGGGGCAGGGATCCCTTGCCAAGGAGAGGGGGCTCAGGTGGCCGGGGGGGCCCTGTGCAGGGCAGCAGAGTCACAGGTGCCCTGGCGAAGGCATGGGCTGAGCTGGAGGAAGGCTGCCTGCCTCAGAGGGATTGGCACTTTGGAGGCACCCTGGAGGAGGAAGCGAGTTGTTGAGGGCTTGCCCAGTTTTGCTTCTTTGGTCCTGAGGATTTGGGTTGCTGTGGCTCAGCGGGCTGAGTATCTGCTCTGCTTGCAGAAGGACCCGGGTTGAGTCCCCTTCCGCACCTCCAGGAAGGGCTGAGAACAAGACTCCCTCCCTTGAAACCCTGGGGGTGCTGCTGCCAGTCAGAGAGGTCAGCACTGAGCTAGTGGCGCTGTGGTCTAAACCACTGAGCCTCTTGGGCTTGCTGATCAGTAGTTCGGCAGTTCGAATCCCCATGACGGGGTGAGCTCCCTTTGCGCTGTCCCAGCTTCTGCCAACCTAGCAGCTCAAAAGCATACCAGTGCAAGTAGATAAATAGGTACCGCTCCAGCGGGAAGGTAAACGGCGTTTCCATGCGCTTTGGTTTCCATCACGGTGTCCCGTTGCGCCAGAAGCAGTTTAGTCCTGCTGGCTGCAAGACCCGGAAAAGTGTCTGTGGACAAACACTGGCTCCCTCATCCTGAAAGCAAGATGAGCACTGCAACCCCACAGTCACCTTTGACTGGACTTAACCGTCCAGGGGGGTCCTTTACCTTTTTTACCTTTAGAGGGTGGACCAGTGGGCAGTGGCTGGCAGGTTGTGAAGCAGCTCTCTGCATTATCTGTGTGGCTGCTGCATTCAGAGCTTGGGTTTTTTTGGGGGGGGGGACATCTTTATTGAAAATTCAAAAAGTACATAACTATACATGCACCAAACATGGTGAGATGCAAACAAAAAAGAGAAAAAGAAAAAGAAAAACAGAACCCATTGAGAAGTTCCAGGTGCTTGCCCAGGTTTGGTTTCCTTGGAATGGAGGTCAGTGGAGACTGTGGTGTCTTTAGGGTTGTTGCCGGAAATATCCGAGGGCTCCCTTGGACAAAAAGTAAAGACACCAACCAGGATAACTTGGAGCAAAACAGCAGCCTGTAGGCTTGGCCTTTATTGAACTGTTGCAACAGGGTGTTCCCCTCACTTGCAAGAGAGAGGAAAGACCCAGAAAAATAGTGTGCAAGGTCTTATAAAAACTTTTTGAAATTCCCCTCCTCTAGGTCAAGCCCACCCCCAGAAACATCATGCATACATTACAGAAAGGAGGGGTTGAGGGAGGAGTTGGTGGTAACCTGAGTGTCTTGTCACCTGGCTGGTTCCTCCTTTCCCCCCTCCCCATGAGTCACTTCCAGGAGACAAAGGGGAGTTTGCAGTTTCCTGCCCCCTGAGGGAAGATCTGATCATTGTCCATTGTTTCAGTCCATGCTGAATCCACTCCCATATGCAAGTTCTTTGTGATCTTGATTGTCTTCTGTCTGGGATCATCAGGGTTGGCATAGCAACTGGGCAGGGCTCCTGTGGATGTGCTGAGACGGTGAAGGGATTATGGCTGACCAGGACCAAGGCACCCCCCTTTGATAGTTCTTGTCATATGGAGTAAAATAAAATGGAACAGTGCAAATCCGATGTATGGTTGATTTTCTATGAATTTATAACAGAAATGTGGCGAATGTAGTGTGTGATGGTGTGTGTGTGTGAAGTTTGTACAAACAGAATGATTGGGGTGGGGGGGTTCCTGCTACAGGGTGTATGGTTTTATTTAGACACATGAATAAGCTGGAGGGGCTCATGACATTAACACCCCAGTAGATCTTGCTTCTTCATCAGTTTCAGCAGTGAATCTGGTGCATAGCAAACACATCGCTGTGTCTCCAGCGCTGAGTCTTCCAGCTCAGTGCTCTCACACCTCTTTGGCCAGTGTTTTCTTCCTAGCAGGGAGGTGAGGTGGGTGGAGGAACTCCCCCCCCCATTTTTTTATGGGACAGAGCAATTTCTTTTGTTACGCTAATTGTGGAGCTTAACCAAACAGCTAGACAAAGGGGCTGGGTTGGCAAATTTGCTCTCATACCTTCTACTCCCACAGATGCAGGATCCCAAGAACAGTAGGGAACTCGGGGCATCATCCAGCCTGACCCCCTCCCCCAAAACCATTACAGTATTTTGGAATTCATTCATGATGCTGCTAGATCGTGGGCTGTGCATGTTTGGGTGCGAGATGGCATGAAAACAATCACTTCGGATGAATTAAAGGAATTATATTGGTATCTCTTCCTTCCT
Source organism: Podarcis raffonei (assembly GCF_027172205.1). Taxonomy (NCBI): domain Eukaryota; kingdom Metazoa; phylum Chordata; class Lepidosauria; order Squamata; family Lacertidae; genus Podarcis; species Podarcis raffonei. The sequence goes on along the minus strand of NC_070606.1, from coordinate 101,227,080 downwards.
CCAAGCAGCACGGTGGTTTGTGCAAAGTTCAGACAGGGAGGGAGCCCAACTAGTCCCTGACTGAGCCGGGGGAGAGCTGGCTTTGCAAGGCCCCTCAAATCCCTCTTGCTGGGCCCGGCACCCTCAGCTACTGCCCTGGATGCCTTCTTGTGACGCTGTTTGTACCAGAGGATTAAAGCGCCTTTTCATTTCTGGGAGAGCGCTGTGCCGGCCGTGGAATCTGGCAAGAACAGGAAAATGGGCAGCTGGCACCCTTGCCCAGACCAGAGGCCCCATTTGTGGCCATGGACCCCTCTCTCTCCCTCTGCCTCTTTTTCCCTGTTCCGCTTTAAAGGTTTACTGCCTCGATCCCGGCACAAAGCCCCTCTGCTCCGCCGTAATCCCCTTCTCCGCCTTAGTCACGGTGAAATCGGCTCTAATGGGTTTAGAGAGCCCTGCCTCTCCCTGGGTGGGTCCCTGCTTTGTGGGCCGGATCAAGCAGGTGGACTGAGAAGAGGCAGCAGCTGTGAAAGCGGCCGCATTGTGGGGCCTGCAGGTGACGAGGGCTTGGGTTTCCGCAGAGCACTTGCACATTCCTCCATGCGCACAAACACACGCGATGGTGGGAGGTGAGGAAAGGCAGCTCCCCCCGCCCCCGGCCGGCTGCGCAGCTAGGAGGTTCAGAAGATGTGCTTGCTAAAAGGGCGAGGGATGTTCCCCAACCCCCCCTGAGGTTCCCATGTCCAGCCCAGAGGTCATGATCCCAGAGCCCCCCAGAGTTGCCTCCGTGCACCAAAAGGTCTGAACAGAGCTAGAAGTGGCTCTGGAAAGAAGGTCCAGGATGGTTTGGCTGCACTTCTGCGGTTGGAGGCCTCAATTCTTCTGAATCTCTTTTTTTTAATTTTTTATTGTTAAAATAATTCAACATTAATACACATACAAACATACATTTCATACAACATACCTACATACATACAACATCCCTACAACATACCTACACTCAGTCCCACAGATATTTCCCATCACCATCCACCACCCCTCACCCTTTGTGTTTGACTTCCAATCTACTCAATTACAATTTCTTTCCACTTCTATTACTTTCTTTCGCACACCTTTAGCCTAATTTCATACTTCTTTTTCTATTACACATTGTTATCCATCTTATTTGATATTTCAGTATTTGAAACGGAACTTGTTTATTCTAATAGGAGTTCTGATTTTTCGATATAGTTTTGCAAGTATCTTTTAAACACCTTCCAGTCCCTATCTATCTTTTCTTTTGAGATCCTTCCAGTTTCTCCCATTGTTTTGGATATATTGTACTACTCCAATAATTTGGCAAGCCACTCTGTTTTTGTCGGTATTATACCACTTTTCCAGTTTTTCGCAATCAATAGCCTTGCTGCTACTGTTGCGTATAAATATAAGGTCTTCTCTTCTTCCTTTAGGCTTCCTGGTACTATTCAGAATAATTCTTCTGAATCTCAGTTGCTGGAAACCACAGGAGAGGAGAGGTGCTCTTGTGCTGGGATCCTGCTTGCAGGTTTCCCCTTGGGGCATCTGGTTGGCCACTGTGATTTCAGGATCCTGGACCTTTGGCCTGATCCAGCCAGCTGTCCTTCGGTCCTTATGAAAGTCAAAATAAATATTCCAGAAGGGGAGAGACCACAGGACTATAAAGCAGAGGCAAATCAGACTTGACTGCCTAGGGCATGGGTAGGCAAGCTAAGGCCCAGGGGCTGGATCTGGCCCAATCGCCTTCTAAATCCAACCCGCAGATGGTCCGGGAATCAGCGTGTTTATACATGAGTAGAATGTGTCCTTTTATTTAAAATGCATCTCTGGGTTATTTGTGGGGCATAAGAATTCATTCGGGAACACGGGTGGCGCTGTGGGTAAAACCTCAGTGCCTAGGACTTGCCGATCGTATGGTCGGCGGTTTGAATCCCTGCGGCAGGGTGAGCTCCCGTCGTTCGGTCCCTGCTCCTGCCCACCTAGCAGTTCGAAAGCACTCTTAAATGCAAGTAGATAAATAGGTACCGCTTTATAGCGGGAAGGTAAACGGCGTTTTCGTGTGCTGCGCGGGTGCTGGCTCGCCAGAGCAGCTTCGTCACGCTGGCCACGTGACCCGGAAGTGTCTTCGGACGGCGCTGGCTCACGGCCTCTAGAGCGAGATGAGCACGCAACCCTAGAGTCGGACACGACTGGCCCGTACGGGCAGGGGTACCTTTACCTTTACCTTTAGGAATTCATTCATAATAATTTTTTCAAAATATAGCCCGCCCCCCCACCAGGTCTGAGGGACAGTGGACCGGCCCCCTGCTGAAAAAGTTGCTGACCGCTGGCCTAGAGGCAGGTGAGCCCAGCCCACGGGAAAAGGTTTGCCTGGCAGCTGGCTGCTCGCCTGCCCTTCTCACAGGGATGCCTCTTTTGTCCTCTCCTGTTTGGGTTCTTCCTTGAGGTGCTGTTCTTCCTCTTCCTCCTCTGCAGGAGATTCCAGGGTGCAGGACTGGGGGTGGGCAGGCCCCCTTGTGACTTTGCAGCAGGCATCCTTGCAGCTGGGTAGATAGGCTGCGCTGTGTGTGGTTGGCCAGGCAAGTGACTTTCCTTCCTTCCTGCTTGGCTGCTGGCCCTGTTCCTTTGGGATCCCCGCCCCCCGCTTGGCTGCTGCCCTTGGCGGGGGACAGCGGCTGGCCGGGCTCCCTCGCCACTGTGTCCGCCTTGTAAATCCAAGTGTGCTTGGAGTCAGCCAAGGCTTTCTGTGAATGACACAGAGTGACAAGCCTGGCGGCCAGCCATCTCCCGATGGATCTGGAGCATAGAGGGTTCCATGTTTGACTGGGGAAGGAGGGGAGCGTGCCTGGCTTTGCCTCCACATTTCCAGAAGCCCACAGCCTAGGAAGCTGCTGTCACATTGCTTGCCTGTGATTCCTCAGTGTTGACACAACCACGTTCCCTTTGAAGAAGAGGCTGTACCACCAGCAGAGACCTCCTAGGAGGCTTCTAGCTCCAGAATCCTACAGCATCCTTAATCTTTGCACCTTAATCTTTGCAATCTCTGAGAGGCACCAGGGGTTCAAGGTGCTTACCAGGGTTTTGTTTCCGTGGGGTGGAGGTCAGCGGGCCTGTGGTGTCATCATCATCATCATCATCATCATCATCATCATCATCATCATTTATTTATACCCCGCCCATCTGGCTGGGTTTCCCTAGCCACTCTGGGTGGCTCCCAACCAAATATTAAAAATACAATACAGCATTAAACATTAAAAACTTCCCTAAACAGGGCTGCCTTCAGATACAGTGGACGCTCGGGTTGTGAACGTGATCCGTGCGGGATGCAAGTTCGCAACCCGCAGCGTTTGCAACCCGCGGGTTGCGATTTTGCGCTTCTGCGCATGTGCAAAGTGCAATTTTGCGCTTCTGCGCATGCGCAACCGCTAAAACCCGCAAGTAACCCATTCCTTACTTCTGGGTTTCGGCAGTCCACAACTCGAAAAAACGCAACCTGAAGCATCTGTAACCTGAGGTATGACTGTATATGGCTTTAGAATATATGGCTTTATTTGCACATACATTCAACCTGAGCCTTGCAGCATTAACACCCCACCATCTCTTGTTTCCCTGTTGGTTGTGACTTTGGATCCCGTGCGGAGCAAACAGGTCTCTGTGTCTCCAGCTTCCAGCCTTCTTCCAGCTCAGCTCAAACGCCAGTCAGGCTAATGTCCTCCTACCTAGCAGACAGGTGAGGGGGCTGGAGGAAAGGCCCGCCCCTTACCTGGAGGGTTCCCTCACTTAGTGACAGCATTTGCAGCCTGGCTCCTCCTTTTGGGATGTGGATGGAGACACCTGAGTGGCCAGCTAAGGTCACCGTCTTACAAAGAAGCTTATCTGAGCAGTTCAACAATAGACTATTCTATCATAACCCTCACTGAGTAAAAGACCCCAAGAATTGGAAAGGAGTCAGGGCATCATCCAGACTGGCTCCCCCAAACCCATAATAGTATCTTGGCTCACTTCCAAGCCTGCCAGAGCCTTGTTCTGACCTCTTAGGCAGTTCTTCCTGATGTTGGAGCCTGAAGATAAGAACTGTTTGACAGGGGAACAGTCTTGGGAGATGGTTTTTAAGCAGAGCTTGGGTGGCCACCTGTCATGGATGCTTCAGCTGAGATTCCTGCATTGCCGGGGGTTGGGCTGGATGACCCTTGGGGTCCCTTCCAACCCTACAATTCTAGGAAGTGGCTGTGACTGTAGTGGAGCAGCTGTGTAGGATTCAGTGGCAGCCAAGTGGTTGTGTGGGGTTGTGGCTGTGTGCGACAACAGCAGCTTGAATTTTATTACGTAGCTCGAAGATGGAAAAGCGAGGAAATGCCAAAGAAAGAACAGGGGCAAGAAAAATTGATGGGATGTGCCGAAATGGCAAAGCTGACTGAAAGACTTAAAGATAAGGACAAGAGAGACTTTGAAAAAGTTTGGGAAACTTTTATAGTGGACACTCAGGTTGCAAATGTGATCCGTGCAGGATGCACGTTCGCAACCTGCAGCAGCGCGTCTGCGCATGCGCGGGTTGCAATCCGGCGCTTCTGCGCTTGTGCAAAGTGCGATTTAGCACTTCTGCGCATGTGCAACCGCCGAAACCGGGAAATAACTCGTTCCAGTACTTCCGGGTTTCGGCGGGTGCGCAACCCAATAAAACGCAACCTGAAGCGGCTGTAACCCGAGGTGTGACTGTATGATGTATATACAGAAACAATGTGGCGAAATGGACTCACTTGCAGGATTTGACTAAGATGCTTACAATTAATAGACATAAACAGAAAACATAAATATGAGGTTAAAATGTTAAGAATAGAATAATAAGGTATAATTTCAATTATAGTATATAAGGGATATGAAATTACAAGCAGAAGAAATGAATATGTTATAAACCAGAAAGGGAAGTTTGGGGATGTCGTCCCGGGGGGGGGGGATTGAAAATGCAATTTGTGATTATTTTTATTAGCAGTGATTATGTTAAAATTTGTTGCGAAATCTTAATAAAAATATTTTTTTTAAAAAAAATACAGTGTAAAAGGCACCAGCACCTGTTCCAGAGGAGCTCAGGAATTGTGGGTGAGGTTATGAGCCACCGTTGTGGTGAAGGCATTTCTCGACTGGGCCTGCCCTTTGCCAGAGGGTGCACATGCGCATTCAGCCCTCTGGGCATTCTGGCCAATGCAGTATCTTCCGTAGATTTAAAAGAATGCAAAATGCAAAACCTGGTTTTCAGTGCCATTTGCAGAATCAACCATGGATGGCCTGACTAGTTTTGCAGCTTCTTTCGTCGTTGACACTGCAAATGCTGTTTTGTAAGCATTCTGTTCAATCTTTACTGTATTTAAATAATCAGTGGCTTGGTATATGAAATGCAGGGTTTAAACACCCATTCTAGTGCAAAAACTTCCCAAGGGTTGTTGTTATATTACAGCCAACAACATTTCTCTCCTGTATTTTCTTCAATATAATTTTATAGACTCTAGGTGCAAGCCACGGTTTACCATAGCATTTTGTCTGGACCTGGGGCTCCTGGTTTGTCTCGCTCTAGAGGGGCTATTAACTATAGATATGGTTGTTCTTGGTTTCCCACTTGTGGTTTGTGAAACAAGCTGGGTTCAGACATAATGGCAAGCCAAACCATGGTTCAACTCACAGCTGTGCAGTGACAGCAGAGCTGCAAGGAGCACAAAGTGATTGCAACCTGCTTGCCTTTGTGTTAGGTGCAGATCCGCTCACTGGCTAAAATAAGTGATAGTCCCACTCTATTCTGCCTCGGTCAGGCTCACCTGGAGTCAGGGCCGGATTCAGGTTTGATAAGGCCCTCAGCTCTTGAAGGTAATGGGGCCCTTTCTATGTCCAGCTGTCCTTTGTCAACAATAAACTGTCACTGTTTTTTTGTGTTGAATATGTGCTATATGACAATTGATGGACCCAATAGGTCTCTCAAGCCATTTGCACATAACAAAATGTGTATTTTTTCAAAGTAACTGTTGAACTGAAATACAGTTAAGAAGAAGTCTATTAATAATGAAATACAATTAAGAAGTATATACCAGTCCATGCAGAATGTAGGCACCCTATATATAGAAAGGAGCAAACCAGTGATATTTGAGGGAGCAGGCGAGCAGGCGGGGCCCATGACTTACATCATAGGAGCCTACACAGCACATTTGTTTTTTATCTTATATTTTGGAAATGTACATCCAAGTTTTTATTCTTTAAATTTTTTTGGGGGGCCCCCAAGAGAGTGGGGCCCTGAGCTAGAGCTTGTTTAGCTTATATGTAAATCTAGCACTGCCTGGAGTCCTGTGTCCAATTCTGGGCGCCACAATTTAAGAAGGATGTTGACAAGCCGGAAGGTGGGCAGAGAAGGGTGACCAAGATGACTGAGCCTGATGAGGAACGGTTGAGGGCTTTGGGGATGTTTAGCCTGGAGAAGAGAAAACAGAGAGGTGATCTGAAAGCCATCCTCAAATACCTGAAGGTCTCCACCAGGGGAGATGGAGCCACTTCCAGAGCTGTTTGACAGTGGAACAGACTCCCGTGGAAACTATTCATTGGAGGCCTATAGGAAGTTTGGGTGGCCATCTGCTAGGGATTCTTTCGCTGTACTTTCTGCAGGGAAGGGGGTTGGACTAGATGACCTTTGAGGTATCCTTCTGTTACGGAAAGATCTAGGTGTGAGGCTGCTCAGTCCCCCAGCTGGTCGGGCAGAGCCCGCGGGTCCCTGAGGAATAAAGGAAGGATTCCAGCTACCAACCGGAGCAAATAGCTGTAGACCAGAGTTTATTGCGCAGCAGGTTCAAAGAGGAAATTTGAACCCCGAGGATGGAGTGACAAAGACTTTTAAAAGTTTCCCACCAAATCCCAGAATACAGTTCATTAAGCATCATTGCTACATCACTGCCATGTCACAAAAGGGGAGGGGTTAACCTTGGCAAACAGGTCCAGACAAGTCCTTGGTACAAGATTAGCATAAGCAGACATGGCAGGGCAAAACTCAGGTATAAGATTAGCATAGACAAATATGTCTTAAGTGCCCACCACCCAAAAGTACAATAGAAGTTCCTTTGCATGTCTGGAGCCTGAGGCGAGTCAGGTGATGAGATTTGGCTTCCTTTGGCTAACAATGAGCCCAGCAGTTGCCACCTTTGAGAACTTCCTGGAGTCCTTTTGCAAGGGGAAAATAGCTTTGGAATGGGGGGAACTGGGAAAGGAGATGATTTTATATTATTTTTAAAGCTAGGTGACTTCTCTGAGCTGTCAAAGTTGAAAGGATATATTCAGGCATAATATTTGTAATATCTAACTTTAAAGATGTGCCCCCCCCCGTAATTTCCGTAACACCTTTGAACTCTACAATTCTATTCGTCTATGACTCGCTGCTTTAAGCCTCTTGCTTCTAAGATGTGACCGCTTGGTTTGGGATGCAGTTCCTGCAGACATCTCTTCCTGGAGAAGCTTTGACCCTCCTTCCCTTCCCTCTCTAAGGGACCTGGCCTTCCATTAGACTTCACAACTGCAGGCAGCTTCTCTTTTTTAAATACTTTTCATTCTTTTCCCTGGCGTCTGGTGGTGCTTTTTTCTTCTTAAAAATGGATTTATAAATAAGTGTTGATGCAGACCTTTCATTTACCAGCCGACATCTTTAGGAAATGTCAAAGCATTTTGCTTTGATTGCTGAACTTCTAAAATAAAGAACCCTGAGGGTGCAAGAGGCAAGCGCTCCCCACATGCAGAAATATACCGTACTTTTCCTTGTATAAGACTAAGGTTTTTTTAACTAAAAAATAATGTTAAAAGGGGGGGTAGTCTTATACACGGGGGCAATCTTCCCCCGTTTTCTGAATTTTGACTCTCCCAAAATAGGAGGTGTCTTATGCACGGGGGCGTGTTATTCACGGAAAAATATGGCATATATATTTTATGGCAATGTTGTCTAATCCCAGGGGAGGCTTGCCCTCTAGTGGCCGCCGCAAGTACTGCAGACCCCCCCTATTTTAGCAGGGTTTCTATGTGCTCTTGAAACTTGCTAAAGTTATGCAAAGTACTGTTCCGAGTAGTTCTGGTGGAGGAGAGGAAAGTGCTCTTGAGCGTCATGAGCCTCTGGATCGCCACTGTGAGAAGAGGCCTGATTCATCAGGCTTTCCTTGTTCTTACACACAGACTTTAAAAAAAAAATGTAAGTTTGGTTAAGGCGACTGGGCAGCCTTCCTTTGTTATGGATATTATGGCACAGAATGACTGGCTGATGTTGCTTCAATGGGAGCAAATTGCTGGAGACAATATCCTGGAGATCTGTCCTGAGTACATTGAATAGAGGAGCAGAGCTTTAGAAGGAGATGTGCTCCCTGCCCCATTCCACTTAGGGCTTGCTGTTGTTGTTCTTGTTGTTTAGTCGTTTAGTCGTGTCCGCCTCTTCGTGACCCCCTGGACCAGAGCACGCCAGGCACTCCTGTCTTCCACTGCCTCCCGCATTTTGGTCAAACTCATGCTACCAGCTTCGAGAACACTGTCCCACCATCTCGTCCTCTGTCGTCCCCTTCTCCTTGTGCCCTCCATCTTTCCCAACATCAGGGTCTTTTCCAGGGAGTCTTCTCTTCTCATGAGGTGGCCAAAGTATTGGAGCCTCAGCTTCAGGATCTGTCCTTCCAGTGAGCACTCAGGGCTGATTTCCTTCAGAATGGAGAGGTTGGATCTTCTTGCAGTCCATGGGACTCTCAAGAGTCTCCTCCAGCACCATAATTCAAAAGCATCCATTCTTCGGCAATCAGCCTTCTTTATGGTCCAGCTCTCACTTCCATACATCACTACTGAGAAAACCATAGCTTTTACTATACGGACCTTTGTTGGCAAGGTGATGTCTCTGCTTTTTAAGATGCTGCCTAGGTTTGTCATTGCTTTTCTCCCAAGAAGCAGGCATCTTTTAATTTTGTGGCTGCTGTCACCATCTGCAGTGATCATGGAGCCCAAGAAAGTAAACTAGGGCAGGGGTGCCTAAACATTTTTCAGAGGGCCAGATTTGATGAAGTGAACATGCAAGAAATTGTTGAGCTTTTAGGATTGAAGTTGTTGAGCTTTTTTGGGGGGATTTAGGGGGAGAGTCCTTGATCTAATTTGTTCAGGTGTTTGGATACACATTGCAGAGAGTGACCGTGGAGCCTTCTTCCCCCTTGCCTGCATTTCTGCAGTAAAACATTTACATATAAACCCAATGTATGTAGTACTGCAAAATCCCACAAGTCTCCAGAACACTCTCTTCCTCATAAAGGGAGCCAGACCCGGGTCTTCTGTCCCAGGACCTTCCCACAACTTGGGGGCAGCACAGAAGCAGCAGCTGCCCGGGCTCGTTCACCCGTGGGTGCTGGTGGCAGCTCAGCAGCCAGGAGATGAGACTGGCCAGAAACAAGCCTTGCACACTGTTAAGTCAGGTAACTTTCCTGTTGAAAGATGCAGCTTGATAGAACCATTGGCAACTAATAACTCCTTTTGTTTTTAGAGGGAAGCACTTCAACTCTCAGATATGTTTCTGTGCTCCTGCAATTTCAGAAAGTGTTTCATGTTAATACATAGATTATAGGTTTGATAAAGGTAAAGGGACCCCTGACCATTAGGTCCAGTTACGGATGACTCTGGGGTTGTGGCGCTCATCTCGCTTTATTGGCCGAGGGAGCCGGCGTACAGCTTCCAGGTCATGTGGCCAGCAGAACTAAGCCGCTTCTGGCGAACCAGAGCAACGCACGGAAACGCCGTTTACCTTAACGCCGGAGTGGTACTAATTTATCTACTTGCACTTTGACGTGCTTTCGAACTGCTAGGTTGGCAGGAGCAGGGACCGAGCAACAGGAGCTCACCCCGTCGTGGTGATTCGAACCACCGACCTTCTGATCGGCAAGTCCTAGTCTCTGTCGTTTAACCCACAGCGCCACCTGCGTCCCTTATTGGTTTGATATTTTAATATTAATTTCTAGCCGCCATTCTAATGCAGAGTGAGGAGCAGAAGGAGCAGGTTCATTTCATCAAGTTTTAAAAGTTCACTTATAAAATAAAAGCTCATATTGCAGGGGGTTGGAGACCCTGCAATTCTGTTTTCTCTCTCACACTTTTGGCTGATGCAACTTCTAGCTCGGGCTAAGATGTCAGGAGTGGGTCAATGGAGGAGAGAAGGCAAACCATTGGAAGTTTGCAGCGCCTGCTGTGGCCATAGAGACCAATGCGGGAGAGACATGTTTTGTTGCAGCCAGGGCAGAGGAAGGTGTCCAGTGGGGCTTTTGCAGATGCCCCATGGCATTTCTTCTCTCTGTGCCCCTTTAATCTTGTATAAAGAAGGGACTGTATACTCAGAGCCCTGGGAGGAGATTTAAGGGGATAGATATTTAGATATCTAGATATTTAGATATTTGAAGATGGCTCTCGTATCTCTTCTCAGTCTCTGCCTTTCCAGGCTAAATATACCCAACTCCTTCGACTGTTCCTCATCAGGCATTGTTTCCAGGCCCTTGATCATCTTAGTTGCCCTCCTCTGCACACCTTAGAAGATAAAAGGAAGGTCTTCTTCATGCATCACATAGTTAGATGGTGGGACTCATTCCTGCAGGAGGCAGTGATGGTCTCCAACGTGGGTGGCTGAGGGCTGGAGAAATTTATGGAGGATAAAAGTCAAGGAAAGGCTACTAGCCGTGCTGGCTACGCTCTGGAGACAGGGATGCTGACCTAGATGGACCATTGGCCGGATCCAGCAGCCTCTTCTTATGTTCTTATAGAATCACAGAATTGTAGAGTTGGAAGAGACCTGAAGAGTCATTTAGTCCAACTTCCTGCAGTGCAGAAATCATAGCCATGTTCTTTCAACATTTATTTTGGACTCACTGCTGTCCATGGAGGCGCAGGTCAGTTCTGTGTCCAGGGCAGCTGTCTATCAGCTCCATCTGGTATGCAGCCTGAGACCCTACCTGCCTGCGGACTGTCTCGCCAGAGTGGTACATGCTCTGGTTATCTCCCGCTTGGACTACTGCAATGCGCTCTACCTGGGGCTACCTTGGAAGGTGACCCAGAAACTACAACTAATCCAGAATGCGGCAGCTAGACTGGTGACTGGGAGCGGCCGCCGGGACCACATAACACTGATCCTGAGAGATCTGCACTGGCTCCCAGTATGTTTCTGAGCACAATTCAAAGTGTTGGTGCTGACCTTGAAAGCCCTAAGTGGGCTAAGCCCTGTATACCTGAAGGAGCGTCTCCACCCCCATCATTCTGCCCGGACACTGAGGTCCAGCGCTGAGGGCCTTCTGGTGGTTCCCTCATTGGGATTAGTCAAGTTACAGGGAACCAGGCAGAGGGCCTTCTCGGTGGTGGGGCCCACCCTGTGGAACGCCCTCCCATTAGATGTCAAGGAAATAAGCAGCTATCTTTAAAAGACATCTGAAGGCAGCCCTGCTTAGGGAAGTTTTTGATATGTAATGCTGTATTGTTTTTTACATTTGATTGGGAGCCACCCAAAGTGGCTGGGGAAACTCAGCCAGATGGGCGGGG